>NC_091392.1:46344469-46647500 GCF_032191515.1 Phaenicophaeus curvirostris | reverse complement strand
TAGCTAGTCTCCCTTATGGAATGGAAAGATTAAAAATAAAATGAAACAAAACCCAAACAAACATACAGAAAATCCAAATGGACATAAAAAAATGAATAGGTGTATCCCCCTAGAAAAAGGCACATGAAAGTCCTGGACAACGTAGTCTTGATCTTGTAGCTGACCCTGTTTTGAGAAGGAGGTTGAACTACAGACCATCTAAAATCTTTTTCAATCCAAATCATCCTATGATCCCATTTAAAGGCAGGGAAAGAGCCAGTCCTTTGAGCTAGGCAAGAGCACTTACTGATTTGCTAACAAGCTTGAGAGAGGGGGATTTCACTACCTACCTAGTCAATGTACTTACACTGGAAGGAGAAAATTCCTAAAGAAATGGAACTGGTGGAGAAAATGACCCTAAGAAAAACATTTGCAGAGAGACACTTTTCACTTTGAATCAGTTGACAAGTGCTTGGTATTACAAACAAATAAAGTATCTTTCGTGTGATTCTTCCAGTCCTCATGGAATTTTTATGTATTTGTTTTTAAGAAAACAGATTGCAACAATTAAAAAAAAATATTCTTTTTCCTTTCACTCCCTAGTCAAAACAATGTGAAGGATCCTGAACTGGAGCATGTTTGGTATTACTTGGTGAAGGGGCTTTCAGACCTAGCCTGTACACTGAAGAAGAATAACTCCAGAGGTGCTAAATCTTCTTGAGACCATTAAATAGAAGTCTATACTCAAAATTATCCTATAAGCCTGCATTACAAAAAAAGACAGAAGCAGTGATGCATGTAAAGGTGTCTGAATAGCTTTCTCCTAAATGGGTACAATATTTTTATAGCTTCTCTTTTAAAGAAATAAAATATTACATTACAGAACTTTATTGATGTTTGGTAATTGAGTAAATCAGATTTGCACAATTAGTGGAAACATGAGAACATTGTAAGTATCTCATTTAAATGGCCATTTTAAAAGGAATTACCTAAATAAAAGAGGTTTTAGCAGATGGATTAAAAAGGCTTAATGCAATTTTCCTCACTCAAAAAAGAAAAGAAGTTAAGAGAACAATGTTAAAAGCAGAGAAAGAAATATTAATTGGAATTTAGGAACTACCAGTCAAGCAAATAAACTTGCTGATACTCTTCTTCAAGAAACAATTTCTACTTCTGAAGCTAATCCAATTAAACTAAAATTGTGAAAAGAATACACTAAAATTAGATGGATTGGTTGTAACAGCTTATTATGGGAGATTATTTTCCAACCAATGTCATTTAAAAGCCTGTCTGTACCTAATTTCAGACCCTTAAAGTCTACATAAGGAAATTGTGCAAACTCCATGTCAGTAATGTTATTATAGATACAGAAAGATATAGGAAAACTATATAATTCTACTTCTTATGCAAAGAAGTATGTGAATGTGAAAATCCCTGAGTATGCTGCCATTATTACTAACCTACAATAGCAGACATTCAAAACATGACATTTATAAACTAATCTGAAAGGAGAAGGTCAAGTAAATACATTGGAAAGGAAGAGGAAATGTCTCCAAAAGTAGCAGTCATTAAAAATAACATGAATTTTGTGTATTGCAAGAGAAAGTATAGAGTCATGGTTTCCAGATATACATGTGTCCGTTTTGTTCTTCTATCTACATTTTCACCTTGGAGGATTTTTCTTTGTGGAAATTTTTGAATATTAAAAAGATATAAGAGCCAGCTGTTAAAAAAAAGGAGGTACAAAGTTCTAACATTAGTGTTTGATAACAGAGACTTCAGAAAAGGGAGTAAAATCTTATTTGTTATAAATGGAAAAGTCTATTTAAGTCTATTAACAGAAAAAAACAAGCTGTATCTAAGAAAAATAGTAAGAACAAAACCATGAAGACCTCAAATATGAAAGAAATAGGTCCTTACACTGTTTCACTTAAAAGGTACTTCTAGAGATTCTTTTGAAAGCTTTCATATGAGAATTCAAAAAATATGTGTGCACAGAAGAGCGTTCTGTAAACGAGATAGGATTTTAAATAGGGAGATATAACTAATCAGCTGTCAGAGGTATTGGTCAGGGTGGCTATCTCAGGAATATTTTTCCTTCAGGTCAGGCTTCATTAAACTCCATTTACAACATTACTTCATTACCACTCAAACAGCAAGAAAACAAATACATAAATATGCAGTGGCTAACGCTGAATTTAATTTGGGCCCAGAGAGCCATAAACTGAAACGTCTTTTTTAATAAAGTCTGAGCACTGAGGTAATTTGACTAGCTCTATTTGTGAGGCTCTTACCACAATTAAAATACAGTTAGTCCAAGGCGCACAGCACCAGTGCTCCATGACTGAAGTTAACCTGGTATAACTAGGAAAGTAGTAGGGCAATATAAAGCCCTCTTATGCCAAGAGTGGGTGAGAAAGAGAATTGTTCTTTCCAGACTCATGCTTCCCTCCTGGGACTACTTCCAAGGAGGACAGCCCCACACCACTTGATGCTGCAGGGAAAGACACAAATGCCCTGTAAACCAAGAAAGCATGGGACCACTTGAACTTGTTACTGTTTGTTCAGAAGTGTAATGCCGTAAATACAATGCCATCTTTTCAAAACAACAGCACCAAAATCATCAACGCGAAAGAAGAACGTAAAGTGTTCTGCTGGCATTTCTACGTACTCTGCCTTTCTGCTTGCTACAGACAGCTCTAGACTTCTGCTCATTAAGCCACAACTATCAGGGAGCACTGCAGCAAACCAGTCATGTCACCTCTGGGCAATGAATACTCTCACTGTGCATTAAGTGATTGGATTATACTTGTTCCTGATGCCACTGACAGGCAAACAACATCTCAAAAATAATTGCATTTTAGGACCAATTATTGTAAAGGGAAAGGTGACTTTTGACATATAAAGGACATCTTATGTGTAATCTTCATCATTATTTTTTAATCTATTGCCTCCTTGTTTTTTTCCCATGAGCTTGGTGTCCTTCTGAATGTTTTTGACATTCTGATCCATGAAGACTCATGGCAGGAGACTCTTTAACAAAAAAATCCCGCTCAATATTGCTGAAGGAAAAGAAATGTCTTAGAGACCTTTCAATACCTTTTCAGTTATCTACCTGTTTTCTTTATTACCTCCATACTCCATAAAAAATCCATACTTTTTTCAAATGCACATCATTTTTTCAGTGACAATTTCTTAGTCTACTAGCTTTACAAAGTCCTGTTAAAGGCTGGAATTTGTCAATTTGGGAACATATTAATTTCTGGGCTCCCTAAGACAATCAAGAAAGTTACTTTGAAAATCTGCACACTGAAATTCGAGTTCAGGCTATAGCCATCCACAATTCCATGTACCTCCTCGAATTTCTCTTCTAAATTGCCACTATGCTGTGCAGTGGACATAGTATCTGACATCTAAAATATTTTGCCTCAGAAGCCCAGGTAGCTGGAAACTCCTACACTGTTTAGCAACAATCATAGAATCATAGAATCATAGAATAACCAGGTTGGAAGAGACCCACAGGATCATCGAGTCCAACCATTCCTATCAAATTCCTATCAATGCTTTTTGATACAGAGGAATACCTTTAAAAGGACATTGCTCTGTTTGTTCCTCTACATTTTTCTGTAAAACATTGGTGAAAAAGCTCCACTTGCTATTTGCATTAAATAACGAGCTAACAATAAATCTTTGGAAGACTAGTCTATTTTTAATTTGCTTTGGCTGAGTTTGGATGAAATTAACAGCCCAATGTTTTAAATTAAATAGCTGGAAGCACTTTCACTTATAATGCATGCAGTGGGCTTGCATTCCAGTCTGGTTCCCTTTCTGCAGGCATAGTTTATGTCACTTTGATGTCTCCACCTGTGATTTGTGGATGGAAGCAGACACAGTGCTTAAACATTAGATAAGAAACTGCACCTGCTTATAACAGGATATTATGCTGTTTGCGAAACTACAGCTCCTGCAGGCTGCATAATTTGTACTATAAGTTAGCTGTAGATATTTACATATTGAGTAATGGATGAGAAAAGTGAGGTACTGAAACAACTTACTAGACCTGAAAGCTACTGAGTGCTTGAAATCATCTACAGCAGTCAATTAACATTGAACTACATGCGATCTTCTCCAAAGACAAAGAAGGTCTAGTTTTGTACAAACACCAGTTATTCAGACAGGGAGAAATGCTTGCCACTGTTACTCATATCTTACTATTTTACTTATTGCAGCTTTAGCATGAAGGCGAAGTTCTCTCCCTAATGTCAAGGGACTGGAATATCTACATACTACTTTTCATTACCTCGAGACAGACATTGGCTACCCTTGTTTTCTCTGTGTGTATCCATGATGGCTTATGTGTATATGTGTTTAAGCATGTGCATGGGTAAGTGTGTGATGACTGGAGTTACTGACAGTAACTATCACTCCATCACTATTTTAAATTAAAAAGAACAGGAAAGAATTGGATTTCTTTTCTTCTTGAAAATGTCCCTGAATGTGGTTTAAAATTAAATCATCAAGGAAAGACAGGATGTGTAAATTGGATAAAAAATGATGTATTTTAAAATGCAGTAAAGATCCCTCAGCTAGCACAAACTGTCATTGCGCTGTTGTCTTAAATAATAGGGTGACAGCAATCTACCCCACTGCAATTAAAGGAGTCACAATGAGTCACCCTATTCACAATGAGGGTAGTGAGACATTAGAACAGGTTGTCCAGGGAACCTGTGGATGCCCCATCCCTGGAAGTGTTGCCTTGGGCAGCCTAATCTAGTGGGATGTGTCCCTGCAGGGGGGTTGAAATGGGATGATCTTTAATGTCCCTTCCAACCCAAACAATTCTATGATTCCATGATTATTATAGAACACAAAAGGAAGATACGAACTGTGTTGGAATTAAGAGAATCATTAAGTTAGCAACCCCTAATTTTAAGGAGCTGTGTAGTTTGTCCTAAAGGGCAGTCTGTTAGTCATAGGTGACAACCTGACCTACCATTTCTGTGTAGTATGGACGATCATCACGTGCACAGTTGTCCTGGTGCTTTCTATACTGCACACAGATATTTTCCTCTGCGTAAAAAAAGTTTGGAGGGCAGTAGATACAACTTCGGTGGTGGGAAGCTTTCCAAGGTTACCCTTTTTTTGCTACACTATGGAGTAAACTCAACACAACAAGGAAGAGATAAGAACACCAATGGAAAATAGCAGCCAGGAAAAGAGATTCCTCAGCTGACCTGCAGCCTGCTCCTTGCCACCACGCAAACATTTCTGGCAAGGTGCAATAGTTATTGGGCCATAGGCAGAACACTCTGTTATAAACTGTATGTCTGGTTGGTTAAATTAACACCTATAGCAGCAATAAATTACAGGCTAATTATTGTTCTTTCAGTAACTGTACAAACTGAAATTGTAACTGAAAAAGAAATCTAAGAGTCACCTTCAAAGGCACTCAGATTTTATTGTGCACTGCTTCTCAGAGAACCAACTTACATAAGCTAAGTTTATAAAATACCTTTCCTCACTCATATCTGCAAATGCCACTTGGGGTCTGGAAGTCAGCTTAATTCTTTTCTTCCCTTGAATCACAATCAGCCATAACATTTATGTAACAGGACTCTCATGAACAATTGTAGCAATGACGCACAAGCCAGAAGAAAGCAGATCAGTCTCACATAACTGTTTTGGCTCTGCTATACTAACAACAACAACTGTAAAAAGTAGTAGAAGTCATTTTTGCCACAAAGAAAGATGATAATATTTGACTACTCTCAGAAGCAATAGCTGTTGATCATAATATCTCTTTCATATCATCACTTCTGAGCACAACTCTATTTGAAGTTTCAGCCTTTGAAGTTCTGTTATTTTCATCTTCATCCTTTATTTCTAACTTTTACCTCACTTTGATTTGGTCATAAGTCTATTTTGGTTTTACACTCAGGTATGAGCCAAAAGTCACGGTTATACTACATTGTGTGCTCTTTCTGTCATCTGTAATTTCTCTCAACATTCATCATTTTAAACCAGGCTTCAAGATGCTGCTAAACAGAAGTATCTTACTGAAATAGATATTTTTAGCCTCTAAAGTTCTGTCCTGTTAATGCAAAACTACAGCTACGTTTACAGAAACTGCTTTGTAGAACTCCTACAACCTGGCCATCTACATCTGCTTGCAGACTTGAAAAGTCATGAAATAATAGCATCCTGTAAATACATTTCATCATCTACTGAAAAAGATCTCAAAACATAACTTTCAGACTCAGATTAACATAGCTTTCAGGCTCAGATTATACCTGCTAGTAGATCCTTGTTCATACAACAGAAGTGAACCTTATATTGTGCTTTTCTTCCCTGTTTTCTCCAGGGAACACCTATTGTATATTTCTGCTACCTACTGTATACATTAGCTGCATGTCAGCAGCCAGATGTTGCCCCAGAAATGTCAGCTGCTGCTTGAGGCAGGGAGTGAATGCAATTAGAGATGCCCTGGTGACATTTTGACACTTACGGTGGTGATGTTTAAATTTTTAATCAGGCATGTAACACAAAAACCACACAATTTGGATTGTTCTTGAAAAGTGGAACAATACACTACATTAACATCTTTTGTTTTCATTTGGGAGACACAAAAATCAATGTGCGAGCAGAAACCCAAATGGGTTGACTGCTTTTTGTAAAGTATCTGAAATTAGTTCCTGGAGCATCCATTCACTGTGAGGAGACCTGCATGTTAAGGCAGCAAGGAGCTCAAAAGCTGGGAGAACTTCCATGGGAAAGTGGTGTGGTACAGCTGAAGAACAAGAGCGTGAATACATTGGGGAATATCTACAAAACATTATTACCTCTTTCTAGCATCAGAAACATATACCTGTTCAGATCTTTCTCAGCTATGTGATCTTGATGTTGGGCCTGAAGTTATCTCAACATTTGTGTATTCATTTCAGATTCACTTTCTTGTTTCATGCTGTTAGGTAAACACTTTTCTCTCTGCACCCACCATATCCTGGGTATGTATTTATATTTTTTTGTGCTAAATTTGTCAGCGAGTCACTGCAGTCTGTTATTCTCCTACTGCTATGTTACTGAGAAATACGGTTTTGAAAGATAACAAAAAAATCTTTCTATAAATAATAAAAGGAGGACTAGGAAGACCATACAGTCCCTATTGGATGCAGAAGGAACAACAGTGACAGGGGATGAGGAAAAGGCTGAGGTACTTAATGCCTTCTTTGCCTCAGTCTTTAAGTGTAAAGAAAGTCGTTCCATCTGTGTACAAACCCAGGAGCTAGAGGAGCAAAATGAGGCTCCCATGATCCAAGAGCAGGTGGTCAGAGCCGTGCTTGCCCAACTAGACACCTACAAGTCTATGGGGCCAGATGGGATCCATCCAAGGGCATTGAAGGAGCTGGCGGATGTGCTGGCCAAACCCCTTCCCATCATCTTCCAACAGTCCTGGAAGACTGGGGAAGTCCCACTGGACTGGAGGCTGGCTGATGTTGTGCCCATCTACAAGAAGGGTCGCAGGGGGGATGCAGGGAACTACAGGCCTGTCAGTCTGACCTCAGTGCCAGGGAAAGTCATGGAACAGGTGATCCTGAGTGCTATCATGAAGCACATGCAAGAGAACCAGGTGATCAGGCCCAGTCAACACGGGTTCACAAAAGGCAGGTCTTGCCAAACTACCCTGATCGCCTTCTATGGCAAAGTGACTCGGCTGCTGGATGAGGGGAAGGCTGTGGATGTGGTCTTCCTGGACTTCAGTAAAACCTTTGACACAGTTTCTCACAGCGTTCTGCTTGAGAAACTGTCAGCCTCTGGCCTGGACAGGCGCACACTCTCCTGGGTGGAAAACTGGTTGGATGGCCGGGCCCAGAGAGTGGTGGGAAATGGTGTTAAATCCAGCTGGAGGCCAGTGACAAGTGGGGTTCCCCAGGGCTCAGTGCTGGGTCCAGCCCTGTTCAATGTCTTTATCAATGACCTGGACGAAGGCACTGAGTGCACCCTTAGCAAGTTTGCAGACGACACTAAGCTGGGTGGAAGTGTTGATCTGCTGGAGGGTAGGGAAGCTCTGCAAAGGGATCTGAACAGGCTGGACCGCTGGGCAGAGTCCAATGGCATGAAGTTTAACAAGGCCAAGTGCCGGGTCCTGCACTTGGGGCACAACAACCCTATGCAGTGCTACAGACTAGGAGAAGTCTGGCTAGAAAGCTGCCTGGAGGAGAGGGACCTGGGGGTGTTGGTTGACAGTGACTGAACATGAGCCAGCAGTGGCCCAGGTGGCCAAGAAGGCCAATGGCATCTTGGCTTGTATCAGAAATGGTGTGACCAGCAGGTCCAGGGAGGTTATTCTCCCTCTGTACTCGGCACTGCTGAGACTGCTCCTTGAATCCTGTGTTCAGTTCTGGGTCCCTCACCGCAAGAAGGATGTTGAGACTCTGGAGCGAGTCCAGAGAAGAGCAACAAAGCTAGTGAAGGGGCTGGAGAACAGGCCTTATGAGGAATGGCTGAGAGAGCTGGGGTTGTTTAGCCTGGAGGAGAGGAGGCTGAGGGGAGACCTCATTGCTCTCTACAACTACCTGAAAGGAGGTTGTAGAGAGGAGGGTGCTGGCCTCTTCTCCCAAGTGACAGGGGACAGGACAAGAGGGAATGGCCTCAAGCTCCGCCAGGGGAGGTTTAGGCTGGACATTAGGAAAAAAATTTTCAGAGAAAGGGCTATTGGGCACTGGCACAGGCTGCTCAGGGAGGTGGTTGAGTCACCTTCCCTGGAGGTGTTTAAGGCACCGGTGGATGAGGTGCTAAGGGGCATGGTTTAGTGTTTGATAGGAATGGTTGGACTCTATGATCTGGTGGGTCTTTTCCAACCTAGTGATTCTGTGAAACTGCAGTATAAACAGCTCTGTAAGCTTTCCTTTCAACACTGATTTCACATTAAAAACATAGGACTAACATGGTCAGAAGTCAATATATGAACAATCAGTAGTCAAAGGAGAATGAACCAAAACCTACACAAAATTCATGGAAGGTTAAAAGTTTTTTTCAGTCTAGCTGGTTACAGCCTGTTCCCTCTGTATAAATTCTGCAGACAAAGCCGGAGACAAGTCTCTTGTTTCATAGAATTTCATCTAGGAGCAAACTTTTCCCAGTAGAAGCAATATATCTATATGAACAATTGGAAAAGAGACTTGCTGTTAAAATATTCCAGAATTAAAACTCATAACATTGCATAGTTTCATCAAAAGGAGAAGTAAAAATATTGAGAAATAATTTCAGTTTAACTGATCACACCACTTAGTATAAAAATAAGTGTTGTGTAGCACAGCAGTTATGCTGTGGAGAGAGAGTGTACCAATACTGTACTTATTTCCTTCAGGATTATAATTCAATTTGAAAACTAAAGTTATCATAAAATATACATGTTAGGTTTTAATCTTAGGTCAGAGTCATATGTTAAAATAGATTGCTACCCTAGATTTCAAAAGCAGCCTGAGTCATGTAGCACAACCTCATTTTTGTCATTCTCCATTTAGAAAATGTACAACTACTGATGCTAGCAGGAAGTCATACCCAGGCCAAATGAGATTAATAAGAAATAAATCTGCATGTCTGTAGCATAACAAAAACTGAAATGAATAACCAAATGGGCAGAACATTCATGCAGCCAAGGCAGAAAAGTCCAAGTAAATGGACTTGAAAGCCACAAGAAAACTATAAAGTTTCGAATCATCAATTCAAAAAAGTTTTCTGTGCAGAATGTTGCAATAAGTTTCATAGTACTTAAAATATAAATTGAACGTATAGGTTTCAATGCTGACCATAGTACAGTAATAAATCTGCAGAAATCACAAAGAAAATATTTATTTGAAACCATTTGACAGATGCATAAATACGGAGGATTCATCCCACTATCACTTTTTACACTGCTAAGACTTCAAATCATTTTTCTGCATTTCTCCTGGTCGAAGCAAGGCAGAATTCCAGAATGTGAAGCTAAACAGCTGGAGGAACACTCTTGTGTTCTTGGATTTTGAGTTTCAATTCCTACAGATATTGGTATATTTACAGACAACAAGTAAGAACTGCACAATGGCTGTCATTGAAAACATCTATCAATCACTGCACCACTGAGGATGCTGACTTCCAGGTTATTTGAAGAGAAAGTTTATGGTAACTGGTTCTTGTAAACAGTGATATGCTCTTACACACTTCTGTTCACCAGAACCTGCATTCATTCTAAATCTTCTAAAGAAAAGAAATCATTTAATTATTCTGGAGAGAAACAAGTTTCATTTTTTCCTCACCAATGTATTCAAAGGAAGCATGCATTCATACAGAAGTACACATACAGAAGTATAGGCAGAAAATCTATACATGTACAAGGAATTCAGTGAAAGAAAGGGAGATAATGTGCAGCACCTACTCAAATGACTAAGCCTGTGACACAAAAATTCCTCTACTGTTTCCATCACTGGCAGCAGGACAATGCAAGAGTAATAAATGTGAGTTGAATTAAGTACAAATAAAGACAACTATTTAGTATATATATTCTTCTCCGAAGTGAAGCTAACCCTGTTTAAACACACTTAGAAAAATGTAGGAACAAACATATCCTAGACATAAAAAAAAACAAAAAAGAGAAAAAAGATGGTCTCTTTAAGTCTTGCTTTTGCTACCTATCAATAAATTTTTGGACACTTTACATTAATTTTTACATTTTACATTTTCTTGTCCAGAAAGCATTTACTAGTTTAGAACATTGTGTTGGAAATAACAGTGATATAAATGATTCATGTGTACTGTCCAATTATTTCAATGTTCAGGATTAAGACAGAAGGGGAGATGCTAGACTGTTTTCAAACTGCCAAAATACCAACCAAGTCCCTCTGCAGGATGGCAGTGGTCAAGTTAAGTCTCTGAAAATAGTACAAAGAGCCTCAGCATAGGGTGGGGCAGACACCTAAAAGGAAATAAGTGCAGAAATGTGGATTGCATTGAGTAGAATTTAGGCCATCCAAACTCAGCACTTATTTTCTCTATTGCATAGCACAGGGGATGAAATTCTGTGGCCTACTTGTGCATAAGGTTGAAAAAGATGACGCTAATAGCCTGCTTTGGTTTTCAGTTCTTGTGTCTGGTTTTCCTTTAGGCTATGCTTTCCCACTGCTCTGGCAATAAATAGTCTATATTTAGGCATGCTTAAGAGCATTTTTCACTGCTACAACAGAGTAAAGGGGTTTTAGAGTAAACAAAACTCATACCCCCAGATTCTACACAGCCTTAAATGAGAAAGGTTTTTTCCAAGAAAGCTCTCTTACCTCTTTTTCCATTTGAAGACCTTCTGCTCTGATATTTCTCTCAAATACTTCTCTCTTTTCTGCCTGTGGATTAGATTTTCTGTACACCAGGATGTAGTCAATCCGACATTTTCCATCTCTAAAATACAGTCCATTTGCTTTATTCTTATCAGGTACTTCCTGTAAAGAGAAAGTAAAACATTTCAGTAATGCTAATTTGCCTTAGAAATTGCTCCATTGGTGTCTGCATCAGCAGTTTTCACTAGTACCCAACAGGAAAGATAAGGAATCAGAATAAGCTGTTTAAGTTTTAAGGTGATTTACAGACAGTGCCTCTGAGATTGCCTGAAAGGATTACAGACTTTCTCATTTCAAAACCAGGTGGTCTTCTTAGGCAGGTGTTTGGTCATATAGGTATAGGATAGGACTAAATAGAGAACGCAAACCAACCTTCCTCCCCTACCACCCTGCATAAAATTAGGAATAAGTTCTTACATATAAAGCAGCATTACTGAAGTGTAAATTCAAAATGAAGAACTTAGCATCATAGAATGTGTTTGTAAAGGTGAGAAGAATGAACGGCATGAACATTTACTGTGGAGAGAAACACAAAGACGCGGCACAGAGATTCTCATTGCTTTGGGATGATTCTAGTACCTCTTGTCTCACAGGACATGGAAAATTATATGGAAGTCCTGTTACCTAACTCATCATACCTCATCCAAATAATTATAGAATAGTCTTTGATTAAGCAACGGCTGAGGAAATCCACTAGATTTGTTTGAAAATATTTCCTGGTATTTGGTATAGCAATACATAAATACAATAAAAAGCGCTTCTTGGCCATTTCCTGCAAAGAATGTGCCTGTTCGAATGTTTGCTCTGACAGAAAGAAACAAACAACTAGATTTCACTGCTAATAAGGGGTCAAGCATGTCCCTCTCCTGAGGGGAGAGAAGATGAAACTTCTGGTCTTTTTCCAGAAATTCATGAGATGAAACTCTCTATAGATCGTCCTTACAATTTAACGACACTTCCACACAATAAAAATCCTGTCCAGGGGTTAAGATTTCGCTTTCAAGTAAGTTGAAATTGTGTGGCGGTTTGTGGACTGGAGTGTTTCCTACAGAAAATGTACATGGTGAATGATGGGAAGAAACAGCACTCCCTCAGAGTAGTATATGGGCAGGGGCCTTCAGGGACCTCAAGATCAGTCCAGTTCTGACCTGAAGAGAAGGTTCAGTCAATTTCTCTCTGTTTTCCAGAATCTGCTCAACCATCCCTGCAGGAAATAGCTATGCTCTATAATATATGATCGTATCTTTGAAATAATGAATATTTTCCTTTTCACATCTGGGAAAGTAGAGAATTTTCAAAATACAGGAAGTATGCGAACTGCTTCTGAATTTAATTCGCAAAAAGTGAACACAGTAATAGGACAAATAATTTGTACAGATAAAACCCAGAATATTTCCATTCAAGGACTTTAGTGGAAGCTATCTTTCTGATTCTCTGCAGCCTTTTTGATTAAATGGGAAAAAACAGTGAAAGTATCCCAAATGTCCCCTCCCCTTGGTACATCCAGGTTACTGCAGAAAGAAAGGGAAATTATTCTAAGATTCTTTTATTATAGTCCTTGACTCCTGACACAGCTTAATGCAGAGCTGATATAGGGGAACAGTTCTTAGAGCTGAAATAGAAACAAACAAACAAAGAAAGTTAAGCCCTAAGGAAATAACAGTAACAAACCACTTATATCTATAATGCATATTGTGCTGACAAATGATATTATCAGGATACCAGAGGTATATTTCACAGAGCATTAAATATGAAAACAACTCAGGAAGCAGAGTTTGTTTTTTTCTATAAAACATCTACATTAGGAAGACATAAAAGACCCCAAAATGATGTTGAAAGTTTTTTAATTAAAAGAAGGGTACAGTTGGAGATTTAGAGGCAGTGGGTCAACTTGATGGCCTTGCTCTGATTCCTAAGCCTCCTGTTGAGCCATCCTACCTGTTCTATAGGTCCCAGATTCACTATCTCTATTTTGGCACGTAAAGCAGTGCAGAACAAAACATTCCATGCTGAGGACCTGCTGTCCATGCTATGTAGGCTTGAGGGCTTCCTTTGGACCCATTCTAGTCTGGTCCAGGAGGCTCACTGGAGTACATCTCACAATGTAATTGCATCCAGAAGGAATCCAGAGTTAAAATCCAACACAGTTCTGGAATGCAAACAAAGCACTGATAGAGGCAATTGAGAGATTCACTTCAAATGTACACTCCTGATCTGAACTAAAATGTTAGCACAGACCTGTCCAAAGTGTACCGAAAGGAAAGTGTTCTCCTCTGCATGCAGTACTGACTGCACTGGAAAAATAGATTTGCCCTTTACACTCCCTGTGTTTCATCTTTCTTTGAAGAAAATTGGTTTGCCTTCCACTTACTCATCAGTGCATGTAGCACCTTATGATAAAGAGTACGTGTGAGATTTAGTTGTTGACTTGTAGGACTTTACCCCCCCGTAAATATAACTTCCAGAGACAAATAATTTTCTCTTGAACTTGTGAAACAGTCCCAATGACAGTACCATTGTTCTTCACTCAGGAAAGCAACTTGGATACCTGTATTTAGAGGTCCTTTCAATTTTAGGAATACAGTACGTCAAATCCAGATTGATGAACTCTACTAGACTGGTACAGCCTCTCAGTAGGAACACCTTTCTCCTGTCCTCTGTTATAGCCTGTAAGACAGCTTTGGAGTGAGTATGGACTTACAAGAACTCTCAGGATCTAACTTGATATGAAGACAGTCAGGATGGGCCAGCAGTGTCAGAAAACAGCAACTGCAGGGCTTTTGCATTGTCCACAGTATTCAAGGTTCACACTATTCTAGACAGATACTTTTCTCCTGCCATGAGCTTCACTGACCCTTCTCCAGACATTGCATCTCCTTTCCCTATGTTATGCTTTCAAAATTCAGTTTTCCTAAACTGATTTAAAAGAAATATCTGGAATCAAGTTTGACTGCAGTTTGTGGTAGGAAAGTATGGGCCATGTATGTCAAGTGTCCATTCCTTCAACTGAAAAAGTTTGTGTGAAGAATGAGGAAGAACAGGGAAAACTTTGCTCTAACAAGAAGTTCAGAATTCCTGGATATCTTTGAAGCTTTATTTGTAATATGCGTATCTAAAGTTGTATAATTGGGAATTCTTTTCCAAATAATGCACTAGTTTTCATATTGTCAGACCCACAACTGGGAGCCATCAGCATACACAGACATGAATCACACACACATATATACTAAGAAAGCTTTACACTTAAGGGCTTACCAAATGTTTCTTTATCCAAAATCAAAGGATTCATAACCCTAACAGCTATAGAAACATTAAATGGAACTTCTAAGCAAAAGTACAGTTAGTGGAATCAAGGGAATTTGAAACTTTACCCGCAGGTCTTTAAAAAATAAATCAGAAGGGATTCCAATATTCACTAATTAGATTTTTTTTGCATTCCTAGTTATTGTGGTACCTGGTTACTATCAATATGGATGCTCAATGAAAGTAGGATCTTTGAACAATAAAGAGATCATCTTTTCCTGTTGTTGAAGACTGCTTGGAGTTCTTTGCATGCCACTTCAGAGCTGGTGGAGGAGGTTAATATGTGTACCACTAACAGTAATAACTTAAGCAGAAGAAGAGGAACCTGGAACCAGCCAGTTTTTAAGGTAAAGTTTTAATTAAAGTGTTTTTTCTCTGCGTTTCACCCCCCCTTAATATCCTTTTTCTCATTTAGATTATAATTCTGTGAAAACTGCAATTTTATTTTTCCATATATTTTCATTGTTTGGTATATTTTTCTTGCCATTATAATATACTTAATTACATGGAGCTTTTCTAACAATAAATTATCTAGGCTGTAAAAGCAAATGCTCAAAAGTTAGGAAGTAACAGATTTGTAGTTGTCTCTGAAAGCTTAGAAAATCGCTTTCCATATCCAACCTGAACTCTGAAGAAGAAAGTAATTAGGCAGTTAATTTGTTTTCTGGTAAATACACACGAGAAAAATGAGCTGAAATTGCACAAGCTATCATAAGTGCCATAAAGAACATCAGAATTCTTATTTTACAACATGAATGCCTTTTTTTCTGCCATAACCCTCAGTGCAAGTTTCGTTCCAATTTATATAAGAGATTGTTAAAGCAAGCTCTATTGTGCAGAATGTTAATAGCACTGCTCCTGAACATCAACAGACTTTAATACTTAAAGTGAAAACTGTAGGAGTGACTCTTAAAATTTTAATCTCCAAACTACCTGGAGAAGCTGGAATGTCAAGAATGGGTTGTATAAGCTCATTTAATTAGAAGGCAATTTTTGTCCCAGCTCCATCTTTCTCCTTTGTTGGGATGACTAATTTATTAGTCCTTAGAAAAAAAGGCAGAATGGATCGACACACGCCTAGAATACAGCTCCTAAACCATTTTTCCTTTAATTTTTACCTTCTTTCTGCGGCAGCTCCAGTTCTCAGAAAATGAATCTTCAGTGGAAGTAATACAATATTTTATTGAAAACATGTCCCTGGATTTAAATTGTAAGTGTATAACTAAATGTTATATTAGCATGCATACAAAGTATTTTGATCAGTACACACAAAGGGAAATGTGACTTTTAATTTCCTCAGAATGCAGCTGTGTTTGAATGAAACATAAAACAAAGAAAAAAACCCCCATCTTTAGCCAAAGGACAAGCTGAATCCCAATCTGGCTCTGCATCTGTTAAGGAAATGTTGATAAAGATCTGTCCGTAAAGTCTTCATTCTTCTGTCTGAGCATGAACAACTAACAGTAGAAGCGAATAATATATCAACTGTCAGCTAAAAAAAAGTGATAAGAAACTTTTGTAATTTTTTGATTGTAAATACATTTTAACAAGCTCAGCTAGAAATTATCTTAAATTATTTGGCTGCAACAAGGGCTTCAAAACTAAACCGAACAAACATCACTACATTCAGAAAGACTTTCACTGATGCCACATCCCTGTCTTCAAGACTTTAAGGGGGATCTTCAGGTTCTCTTAGCTACTAAACTAAACTGAAAGACTAAAAAGAAGCTTGAAGCCTCAAAGTTAACCTCACTACTGTATAGTTGTTCTCCCATATTTATCCATACAAACCATACCACAAGTAAATTGTGCATTGCTTCCTTCTGGAATTAAGCAGGGGCCAAATACTTTGAAACTTTTTTTTGTGGGCTACAGCATCCTCCAGATCCCATTAAGACTTTCAGTCTTCTGTTTTTTTCCCCATCTTATACATATACATGACCTAGATTGCTATTTTCCTCAGTTACAGTTATACGTACAAAAAAAAGATAATGCGTTCAACTAGGAAAATATTCCCGAGATGTTTCTCTTTAAAAAACAACAAAAAATAATCAAAGAGAAAAAAAGTTTTTGCTGTATTGTTAAATTAAAAGTAGCATACGTTGCTCTATATCATCCTCTGTCCTAACTATTTTCTGTTCTTTTTTCCTCTTTAACTTCCAAAGATCATGTGCCTTTAACCTGTGCCCTTCTATTAAAGACCATATGGTACATGATCCAAAAATGTAACACAAGAATATCATGTCAGGTTAACCTATTGTGGTGCAAGCAGACAAAGAGGGCCCTTTGTAAGTTATACGGGAAGTAGGGAAGGAGTGATCAGTAAGGGGAAGATAAAATTGTAAGCAAGGTCAAAGGTATCTCTGGATGTCCTGAATTTTGTTGCTTTAATTATCTGTTTAAACATTTCAGGAGTGTAGCCCTATATGGGCTGAATTTCTAGCACAAGAAAAAATCTGTCTCTCTCCTCGGCAGTCTTTCACAAAAGAACTTGCACCACGAAACCCTCTAATTCCTGAAAAAAGACATTATTTGTAATTAGAGCTTCTAAACTTTATCTAAACTAGTAAATAAAACAGGGTCAGGACAGGTGCTTCAGCAGTGTGCTATGGATTTCTATGCTTCTTAAGTGTAATTATGGTCCCTGACAGTTCTGATCTGTGCCAGTCAGCCCCCTGCCAAAAAAAATCCTCAGGCACAGATTGCAGGTTATATCAGACTACTCCAGCAGGTAGTCTGGATGCAGCCACACTCTTGAGGTGGGAGAAAGGACACAAGACCCTAACACCGTCACTGCCCAAGGAGGTAGCCCTAGTATCTATGGATTCTAGGGCAGTTGGGGGCAAAGTTAAAGAGTATGGCGTTCTTTTCTGCATAAAAGACACAAAATAGAATTTAGGCCCAATTTTTCATACTTGGGTCCATGATGTTTTGCCTGCCGTAAGACATAATTTAAAAGGACTATGTGCTGAGTGATTCCATTCTGGCATGTTCTCTGAATCACCATGCACTATTAGGTTGCCACTGGAAGGGAATGTGTCACACACCCGACCCTCAATGCGTCTCATGAGAGATTAATGATATATTCTCCTCCTCCCTCTTTCCCCCAGAAGGATTAATATAGGGAAATCTTTCCATTATTTTCAGAAGCAGTAAAGCAATAGACTTGGCTGGTCAGAAAACAAGCAGACAATACCTGTATAGACTTTTCAATGAGGGTGCATTAAATCAATAAAACCTCCTTTTACCTTGAGATGTTTTATATTTCAGCATTATAACCTTAGAATGAGCAAAACAGTCCCCACAACAAAGGTGAGACACAAGTTGTCTTGCACAGAATAAGATTTGAAATCAAATCACATTTATTTGCTCTTTCAAATGGGCAAAAATAATTATGACATTAATAATTATGTGTGTCCTTACCTCTCCCACAACTTCCAACCGGCTGGCATCATCAGAAGTACTGGTCAAATTACCATGGTGAAGCAGGGAGTCATCATCTTTGGAAGGGCTGTTCACACCTTCTAACTCATCAAAAAAAATGTTGACATCTTTAGCTACTAAAAACAAAAATAAAAATATACATTCAAATCAGCAGTAAGATAAAAGAAGACTCTGAGTGTAACACATTATAAACAAACTCACTTTTTTGTTTTAAGTATCTACTATGTTCAGTTTAAAATCTGATGTGCAGTGGTGGAGTGCTTTCTTCACCAGTAAGCCACATAAAGGTTTAGGATATCACAATGCCTCTCTAATGACAAATAACCAATCTTCTGTCGCAATGAAGACTATATTAGTTATCTCCTCAGCTTCTCTTGGGGTAAGCTGCTTAAATGATTGCCTTAAGGAGTACTGTGGTCTCTGAAAATTTCTTTTTATATAGAAGGGGAATTATAACTAACTGCATAAAATATCAAATTAGATGTGGTACAGATTTTTTTGGGCAGCCAGAGGCAGAAGACCTCAAATAAAGACTTACTTAAAAGGCAGTGAATAAATGAGACTGGGCAGAAGTTTGTCCTTGCACTATTTGGCATGTTGTGATGCATGTAAAGCTGGCTCATTCCAATCTACCTACCACACATCCCTCAATCATGCACGAATTTAAAACGAACAAAAAACACTGGAGGGAATGAGTGAAAGGCTGCCACTGAACACAAGATGAGAGCAGTGTTAGCTTTGGGTTGACATTCCCTGCTCTGTTTAGCATGGAGGCTGTGAGAAGCTGTTGGCAGAGTAACTGCGTGAATCTATAGTCCCATATAAGGGCTTTTGATCTCTTGGTGGAGTGGCTGTTGGATGGGAGACACCAGGCAGGCAGGCTGTGGCTGGAGAGGTCCACCTTTGCACCCCGTACACTGCAGGTCTGGTGTGGGAGGGTGATGAGGATAAGGGTCATAGGGGGAAGAAAAATGCCTTTTCTGAGTATCGAGCTTCAGCTGTGGATAAACTTCATCTCTCCAATATTACGTTTCACAGGCAAAATCCAGAATTATGAAAGTAGAGTCATAACTGTTAGAAGGGAACCCAAAGGTCAGCTACTGAGCCTCTTCCCCTCACTACAACAGGATCAAACACCTACCATTCTTGACAGAATTTGTCTAACTCACTGTTCCTCATACTTTTCTTCAAACTTGACCAAATTTTAGAATGATTTTTCTATTGTTCAACAAACCTCTGGTCCTTTTGCCCCCTAACTTAGTGACAGACAGTTGTAATTCCTGTTGACAAGAATTTGTATTAACAGGGAGCAGTCAAAAATCTCTGATTGCTTAGTTCCATTTCTAACTCCTGGCTGCCGGTGTAAAAATCCATTCCCCCACTGTGGAGAGACTGAATAGCTGCTAGAAATTAAAGACCATTAACTGTTCCCAGCCATCATGAGCATTTTGTGACTTCCTTTTCACCTTTCCCTTCTTCAGGGGCTATAGCCCAGTTTAAAAAAATCTTTAAAAAAATCTCCTATACTAAAGACTCCACAGGGTCTGTAGGCGCCCTGTTTTTCAGTATCAGAAAAATTAAGTACATTACTCTTTTCCTATCAATCACAAACATGGGGAAGAGATTGCTCCCCTTTTGTACATCTTTTACAGTATCTAAGTTCTGTTGTTATAGATGTAGGTAGATAAAAAAGAAAACCCTATCCAAATATTCAAGAACCCTTCTTCTTCCTTTTTATGCATAAAATGACTGGGTTAATGGCATACATTGAATTTTTGAATGTGATTATTTTCCCTATAAAGCTACTGAAAATTTAAGAAACAACAGAAGAGTCTTAATATCCAAATGAATCCACTCTAGATACCAAGCTAGTGAGCTGACCTAAGCAGCACTTTTTTCCCCATCTAGACAGCATAATGATAAGAAATTCTGTGCCAGGTTTACAGTTGTTAGGATAACATACTACTACTCCATGAGTTTAGCAATTTTGTGGTTGAATACTGTCTAATCTATTTATTATTCTTTGTATCCCAATATTAGAATTGCACAATATTTAATTTTTACTTAACACTCGCATCATAATTCATCAGTTTTAGATGGTACCCTCTCTTCTGGAGGAGTTTAACCACTTTTACAGAGTAATATTTTACAGAGATGGTGTTAGTAATAGATTCACCTACTTCACTTTCTTTTATATTGTGCATATTATTACAATCTGTGAACACAGCGCAGAAATGAAACCTCTTTTTTCAGATATTGAATTTCTCTTACTGTTTTAAGTCTGGTTTTACTATTGTTCCATATATTTTCCTTATCCTGCTTTTGAGAAAAGTGCTGGGATATATTTGAAACAAATATCCTGGACTGAGATTTCCACATTAAAATTGGCCTTGGCCTCACACTATCGTGTTCACAGGTAAGGGCAAACTTACTGATGGGGTGAGGAAAAGCAACCTAGTGTTTTTTTGATTTATGTGACAGGGAAACCCTGCAGCTCCTCAGTGCCAGTGTGGCTGCATCTAACCTGTATATACTGACAAACTAAGAGGCTTTAGGAGATTTACAAGGCAAAAAACACATTAAAAATTATACCACAATCAGCAGTAATGATAATTATTTGTCGCCTTAATCCATTTCAATCCACAAAATTCATACTAGAGACGCATATAAATGACAGGGGAACTGCCACAAAACAGCACAATCTAACCATTTGCCCTTCACTATTTCTGCTTTTTCAAAGGGCAAGACTGGAGACTTCCCACCCCATCAGATAATAATCTGGCTGTAGATCATGGCCAGCTTTTGCATACATATTTATATGAGAAGAATTCATCTGAATACTCAACAGAAAAAACTTATGAAACAGAAAACATTTTGAATGACACGGTATTTCAGTGAACTGAAACATAGCAGAGTCCCTCCAAGGGGGAACCTGTATATACCTCAATATAGTCTAAAAACAATTGTGGAAAACAAAACAATAATTAAATAGTGAAGCATTCAGAAGATTATGCAATATTTATATCTGTTGCAGACAGAAGCAATGAAAGTTGTAAAAATGAAATTTTGCCTGTATGCTATGCTCAAGGGAATTTGAACTAGCTTTTTTTGCTGCCATTAAGAATTCCCTGGTATAAAAGATGAGGCCATTGAGACAGTAGAACTGCTGCTTCCTGGAGTGCCAGTAATTCTTTAGGCTGCTAAATTGCTTTAGGTTTGTAGGTGGGTGTTTAGATACGAACAACTTAGTGTGTAAGAGAGCAAATGTGTTTGGGGGTTTCAAGCAGAGAATTACTGGATGATTCTGAGGACTTGAGAGGAACAAAAAATTTCTCATTTCAAGGTCACTTTAAAATGCAGCCCATCTCAGCACTGACTAGAAGTTGTGGAAGCAGTGAATCTCCACTGGTTAGTGAAATTAGCTACCAGGATCCATCCAGAATGCGTGTAGTTGAAAATTGCTTAAATCAGAAGTATGTAGATAATTAGCATACTGATTGGTAGCTTCAGCAAACAGGATAACTAGTGAAGAGAAGAACTGGACTAGCCTGTCAGCTCTAAAGTTGTCTGTGACTTCTTCCAGTTGCAGTTAAGGTGTGCTGCCGGTGAGAAAGTAGAGATCTTTACACTGTAGTTGTTTTGCTGTGAACATTTTTGAAAATACATTCTCAGTTATTCAGTCACTGGCACTGAACATGGCGCCCTAACATTTCCCAACAACATTTTCCTACCCCAAGTCTTACTGGATATTTAAAAAAAAAAATCATTAAATACTGTTTCACAAAACTAAATAAATAATGAAAAAAAAATACTGTTTGCTTTACTTTAATGATGGTGATGGTACTTCCAAGTAAGCTTTCCTGCTGCCTGTATCTAGTTCAGCCACTCCACTCCAATGGATGTGAACATCCGTGCTGCCAAATTTTTTAAAGGCATAATCAGGGTCCATCTTTTCTGTTCACTTTAGACCAAGACATGTATATGTCTGCAGAAGACCCTAACAAAATGATATACATTTGTTTTATTATTGTAATTTGCTCTTGACCTGTTATTTGGGAGACAGACTAGTGCTAGTGTATAATAAAGTCTTTATAAGCAGTGAAACTTAACAGCAAATCAGAGCAGCACGTACATTGCTACGGGAGATATTAAGAATTCCTCCTCTGGTTTTAGATCAGCTTAAATATGCAAGCTCTTTTCTCCCCCTCACGTTCCATTTTGTGGCAAAAAATGAAAATTACTTGATAATTCAGAATCTCTTGAGGAGCTGAAAAAGATGTGGATATACAAATATTTTTACCCCAAGTATTGCAGAACTACATATTCTGAAAACTAATGCTGGGTTATTCTGAACAAGAGCCCATGCACAATCTCAGTGAGTCCACAAGCCATTTTGGACTAAGAGGCTGATTCAGCTAGGGCTCAAATATAAGACAACTCATTTAGCCCTCCGAAGATGGACACTCAAAATTAGAAGTGCCCCAAAATAAGACTTTTTAATTCAAAGATAGGACCTTACTATGTTTTAGTGTGGCAAGATTAAAACACACTGAAGAGATCATATAATAATTAACAGTTCTTTTATTATTATCAGTGGTCATACCATGCCCACCAAGTATATTCTAGCTGTGGAAAATGCGAGCTGTAGACCAATATTTCCAGAAACTACTCTTAGAAGATTTTAGACCTATCAGTAACATCAAAGCATGAACTTCCTTAAAAATGCTTACTGGCAAAGTTTATAATAAGTATAGAGCATTTCCACATGTTAACAGTGGTGGAAAAAATGTTGCCACAGCATCACCAGTCCTCAGCTCAGCCATGGACCATCCATACCAGGGAGGCACCCAATGACCGTGGCTGGGGCTGCCCTTGGTGCTTCCCAGCTGCTCTGCTCCTGCCTGTGGCGTGTGTATGGGCTGTGAGTAGGTAACAACAGGGAACTCCAGTTTGTATCTGACCGACAATTTGTGAAGATCCTTGACATCTCCACTGTGGAGTTTGTAAGTTTGGTTTAGGTCAGATTAATCAATGTGTTATGCAACCCCTCAACAGTAATTTTCAGATTAGTATTTATTGTTTCTGGACTGACTCTCATAGGCTATAGAAAATTTCTGAATATCCAGTGGTCAAGAATAAACTTTTTCATAAAAGATTTACCAGAAATGTTTAGAAAAATGTGTCTAAGACTGTACCATGGACTATGGTACCGAAATGCAAAATTTAGCTCTGATGCAGTAGAAATGACTGAAGTCTTTTATAATGGTAGTACATTCACATAAAATTAAATAGTGAGATGGTAAATCTTTATCTTCTCTTGCAGTTTAAGTGATTTACTAGGACAAAAGTAAAAAAAAAAGTAGCTTTAGAGCAAAATATTTAAGTAACTAAATCAAAAAAGAATAATAAAATAAAATATCTGCTATGGAATGATCATTCTTGGCAACCTACCAAACAGAACGATATGCCAACCAGCTAAAGTTGCACAAAGTAACTCCTGAAAAGGGAAATGCTCAGGAAACTGATGTTCGCAAGAAAAAATAATGGTCTTTAAAGCATCATTAGCTTTTTGGAATTTTCATTCAATGCTAACAACAACTGGGAATAAAAGAAACAATGACTATTCAGAGCAACCGCCCTAGAAAGAATATTTTGGTATGTTTATGCTAATTATTTGATATTCACAACAGACTGCATGCAACAAGATATTCCCCTGGACAGGTAACAAGCCTTTGCAAACTGAGTTGTACAGTTGTAGCAATCTTTTTTTCTTTCCAGAAGAGAACGTAGCTGAAAGACTTAGAGATTAATTTCCCAATAGCAACAGTGTCTGGTCTAGATAAAGGGAAAAACATTGTCTCCAAGGCTGTAAAAGCTGCATTTTTCTCACATGGCTCTAAAATCATCTATAAATCAAATTCTAATTATTAAAAAACTCCTTGCTTAGTGTTATTTAGTTTTGAAATGATATTAAAATTGATATTCAATATATATCCATTAATGACTTGCAAATATTTGGTTTACTTAGGGGAGGATTCACCTACAATTACACATTTACAGTGCAGATGTTTGTGCCTAAGCTTTGGTAGCGATTTAAGATAACTTATGTCCCTAAATTCCATCTGCAGGCAACAGAGGCAGATCTTCCAAGCTGCGGGTCATCTAATCTATATTAGACACCTACTTTAAAATATGACAAATTGGGCTCTAAACATGCTTGTTATGCCCTGTTAACTGCAAAGGGGGGCTTAGACAATGAATTCAAATCTTAATACTCTCATTGCAAACCCCTGTGTCTGAGTCAGATGAATGTCCTCTCTATGACCCCAGGAAAATGGCATAATTTTAAAAGAAACTATTTTTTTTTAAATCTGGAAGTTAACCATTTGAAGTTATAAGCAAACATGTACCATGTCGAATGAAAATTCGGAGTTATTCAGCATGAAGATATTATCAGAAAGCAAGATATTAAAGTATGATGTAGTACCAAAGGAAGTTGTGAGATGATAATTTTAAAAAAGAAGCTGCTTTGAACAAACACAGTTGATAATCTAGCCTTGACATCTAACTTTTTTAAACAAATCATCCATTTTTATTTTCCTCATGCATGTGCTTGAAAGGAAGATGGTAACTATTTCTCGTATTCCAATATGGTCTCTTCCCAATCAGAATTTACTTATCTTTGTTTGTCTGTCTCATCTGTTTAGCCTCTGAAAGACTGTAGTGTTTTTTTCACCCTCTCCACTCCACATCCCAGCTGTCCCCAGACCTATATCTGCACTATGTGTGTGAAGAGAAGTGAGAAGAAAGTTCTCATATCAAGATTTCCTGATGAGAAAAGCTTTTTAAGTTACCAACCATAGAGTTCATTATAAATGTACACTTAAATAATCAGATGATTCAATTTCAAATGATTACCACCATCATTATATTAACCTGAAAGTTTCCCTTCCATCTGCAAACTAATACCACCACCATATGACCTGATCCTACCACTGTATGGTTCTTTATTCATATAACAAAAATCAGGAGTAGTACAGGATTTTACACGTTCCTATATATCTTTTAGCATTCAAGAATGCAAGTTGCTGTTTCTTGTTTTAGAAAATTGCATAAAAAACCACCCCAAACCAGATTAAAATAAAAAAGAAAAGAGGGAAACCAGAAAGTCAACTAGGAATGTTGTCACGCCTTGCATTTTCATTCCTGGCCTGGATAAGAATTTTTACCCTGTTACGGAAAATTCCCACCAAAATTCCAGAATCTTTGGGATTCCAGAGTTGCATCCATTTGGGGATGGTGGTGTGTCTTCCGTTGTTGTTAACAAGACTAGTATTTCTTCTAATGCAAGTCTTGAGATCATTCTGCAACTGCATTTAAGACGGGTGGACCAATCAATTCTTAGTCCACAGCACATTACATCTAAAAAGATACGGATTCATACAGTGTCTAAGATACACACGCCTTCAGCTGTAGTGGCAAGGCCCATCACTTCTGATCTCAAATATCACCAGCTACAAAAATGTGAATATACCCCAAGACTTTGGAAGAGCTGGAACTTCAAACCTAGTCTTAGATCCAAGACTGCACTATTTGCATGACGGTATCAGTTCACAGAGCTATTCAAGAGTGTAAGGAATCGATTAAAGTAACTGGAATCTTAACATTTCTGACTGCTTCTGCAGAAGATATACGTACTGCTGGAATCTTTAGGTACATAATAATTCAAATCTTTCTATGACTTCTCTGATAGCAAGATTTCTTACTGGCTATCAATGACCCATTGATAAACCCACACATTTTAGCAATGCATACTCACTTATCGTTCAGTTTGTCACTGTTTATGTTCCTTCAGTTATAAATTCAATGCATCTCAATTGATTCTTCTACTGCAAACTCAGTTTCACATACAAGGAATAACTTACTTTCATGTATTGCATTAAGAATTTCTGAAAAGTCCACATCTGTCTTCTGTATGCCTGGTTTTATCCATATTTGTGTTTCCAGTTGGTTAACCTGCAAATCCTCTCTTCCTTCTAAAGAAAGGGAAGAGATTGATGGGGTTTGTGACAGTGCAGTAGAAAATCCAGCCAAGGGACTTTCAGGTGAGGAAACATACACATTGAATAAAGCTACGTATATTTTTCCCCCCCTAGCAGAACCAATTTTTCTTTAAACCAAGCAGCTTTAGATATAATATAGACTGACTTAATGCTAAATACAATGAAACAACTTTCTCTGCGGTCAGCAATGATGCAGAGTCACTGTTGGCAAGTCCTTTCTTCAGGTGAAAATGTGCCACGATGCCATAAGCATCCCTTCAACATACCATCTACAAAACCACCACTGAAATGTGAAAGCAGACAACAGACCACCACAAATGACACAGCACTACAGGAACAACCAGGCTAAAATAAAACACACTGCTACACAAAGGATGAATTAAGTCTCAGGACATAAAACAACCATCAGGACAAAAAAAAGGCACAGATAAAAAAGCGTGTTTCAACCACAATAAGTTTTCACATCCCAAGCTGATGCAATGCCCTGATCTAGGATGCACTGCAGTACTGCAGTCCATTTCGAAGGGGGTTACACTAGTACGTGATGATTACTGTTTAAAAGCACTGCAGAATAAAAATATAGGCTAGTGGGTCACACTTTCTAACCTATTTGCACACGTAAATAGACACAAGAATTGCTCATTTCAGTGTTCTTGTAACATGAGCAAAGAAAGCAGGAAGTGTTGAAAACACTCTTTCCATGTAAAGAAAGGTAGCTGCACAACAACAGAAGCCAGGCAAAGGTAACGGGCTTAAGCTGCTGGCAACAGGGTACTCAGATACAGCCAGACACCAAGAAGGAGTGACTGATCATTTTGTAAAGCAACAGCAAATATGTCCTTTCACAAAGGCATCCCTGAGAAGTGATGCTCTTCAGTAATTGATACACAGTCAATAGAGACCTCCAGTGGTCAGGGAGGTATCCGCGAAAGGGCTTCACAACCAAAAGGCCACGGTGGAAGAAGGAACCTTCATGCCATCTAGTCCATTACTGTGCCTTCACTAGTGGCTATCACTCATGCTTTTGATAGAAGTGCTTTCCTTTCTTCTACAGCCTGTCTATAACAAAGTGGAGTGTTTTGGATTCTCTCCTAGTCAATTGTATCTTCCCCCTCCCCTTGCCAAATGACTCTCTCACCACCACCTTGATGAGGACTACAAATTATATTCCTAAGCACAAAACTACTCAACCGTACTTTAAAGGCCCTTCTTCAGTTTTTGAAAATACAGATCTCAAAATGGATATACATACACCAGCTTCAGCCTTTTTTTATTTCCCAATGTTAAAACATCATAAATTCAAACCATCTCATGCTTGCCCCAGCGTATTCTTTTGTTTCACAGCAAAACCCCACTGTTAACATCAGAAACAACTCCCCTTGTAGCTTCCTGTAAAGTGGTCGGTCATAGCAGCAGCAGGAACCAGCATTTAATGATGTAGAACAAAGAGAATTTCTGAAGTGAGATAGTAGATTATTCATATAATAGCAGCCTAGGGAAATCTGCAGATGGCCTCAAAGATGGGAAGCTAGGATTTGCCCTAGAAGAGAATTCTGGGGAATTTGCAGCTGCTGCAAAACACATATAAGCAATAGGATGGAGGTAGGGGAGTAATGGACAGCAATTCACTTAAGGATCTTTGCAAATTATATTCAATTTCCTGTTAAATATTCAGCTATCACTATCAACATATACAATTACATATTTGCATCCTCAAATCCATCAGCCTTTCTTCTCTATTCCAGCCTAGTTGGAGCAAAATAATGACAATATTAACAAATATAGAATATCCTCTCCTCCCCAGAGTCCTCAATCCTTGCTACTCCCAAATCACTGCTCGTCAGAACACATGAAAGTACTAGGATCCCTGCAGCATCTCCAACAGATCTGAACTAATTGGGCCAGGGAAAATGCAAGTGACAGCCAGTCAGCAGTGGCAGTCCTGAAGTGCTGATATCTGGTAGACTAGATAACCACAGGATGTTCATAAAATGAAGCTGTTGGAGAATATATATTTAATGTCAAAGCCTCTTTTTAATTAATGAAAAATACTGTCTAGATAGTGGTCAGAAAATGCCCAGCCTAAACCTGACTGTTGCTCAGCCTACCACAGTCTATGAAGCCAAGACAAGTTTTGCTAAATTCAAACCTTCCCGCCTGTATTTGACCCGTTTGCAGTACAGGTTGCTTCCAGCAGTCCACACAAATGACAGTCTCATATGCTTCTCTGAATCACAGTAAATTTAATATCTGGCCTCTCTCCACAAGTATCAAACCAACAACATCATCCAGTCTGATTTTACTCAAAATTGTAAGCATGATCTTCTACCAGTCACTTGTTATTTAGTACGTGGCTAATCACAAGCTTCCCTTCACTAACACATGGAGGAAAAAAAAATGCATCTGCCAACAGCATAGCTTCAAAATAAGTCATTACAGGAACATTTTCTTGTCCCATAATCTTCATGGTGTCAATAAACAGTCTTGAATCAGAGGACATTTGCTTCCACCTCCTCTTTCTCCCTCAGCATCCACTTTGCAGGAGAGAGCACTGCATTTTTTAGCTGAGAGAAACAACCCACATGTGATGGGTGGTGGACTGGCTGACTTAATGACTGCTGATTTGTTGGCTCTTGGATGTTTTAGCCCAGCAGCTCTTCTGGAAAAGGCCACAGTATTTTCTCACATGTCCAAATGAGATTTATTGTCTTTATCTTACCACAGATCTCCAAAATAACAAACCAAGATAATATCCGGTGTCAGAGTTGCTATTGAGAGATCACTAGCTTGGCTTTAGTATATCCTCCTCACTTTTGCAGCTGATGATTTATGCTTTATCAGAGACAGGTACCACTGAGTAAACTCTAAGCAATATTGCCTACGAGGTTGGGAGGGAAGGACCCTTTTGATAAAGAA
This sequence comes from Phaenicophaeus curvirostris, assembly GCF_032191515.1. Taxonomy (NCBI): domain Eukaryota; kingdom Metazoa; phylum Chordata; class Aves; order Cuculiformes; family Cuculidae; genus Phaenicophaeus; species Phaenicophaeus curvirostris. The sequence continues at coordinate 46,618,429 of NC_091392.1, read as the reverse complement.
ACATGCAACATAAACACAAATGAAAGTGAAGTAAATATTAGATTCATAAAATTTTATGTGATTTTATTGAAAGATCAGTCTGAGAATTTTCTCACCTTAGTGAGATGCTTTAGTTCCACTGAAGATGTATTTTAAATTATCTCATCATTCACTCTGATTTACTTACTGATGCACAAAACAGCGCATAAAATAGTATACTTTTTCCTTTATTTGTTTTGAAGTGTCTCTACTAATTAGGTTATGAAAACAAATTAGATTTTTTTAAAAGGCATTTAATTTTTAGAAGTTGAATGAGATGACTTGTTGTGAATCAGAATTTTAAAATACTTTTAAATATTAAAAATATCACGTGTCAGGTAAGCGAATTAAGTAACAAGGTAGTTAATATGGAGCTAATATTAAACAAGGCAGTGGGAGAGATTTTGTGTCTGCTTAAATTTAAGAACATTTTCAGGTACTTTGCTGGATGAAGGCCTTTTTACATATATCCCGTATCAAGGCATTTATCACAAGCAGTTGTTTAGATGTGAATTTTACAAGCTAAAGGCTTATTTTCTTGCACCCGGGGACAGATTTGGAAGGTCTGCATGTTTTTACACATGCACTGTGAAGTGGAAATCATATTTGTAGATGAATATCCTCACATTTTTATCTGTAATTGAACATGAGCACTTGGATGCACAGAAAAAATGTACGTCAGTATCTGGCACTAAATCAAAGAACACAAAATTAAATTGATGGAACAAGTGCTGCTGTTTCACAGTGCACAATGAAGTGCTCATACTTACTCCATATTTTCAAATGGATGTGTAAGAACAGAGCTGGTCTTTGTAATTCACTGAGACAGCCAGGGCTTCTTGAGGATTTTTACTACTTTGGTTCTGCTCATTGGTGGGAATAAAAACACGTTATGTGTTTCTTTCTGAAATCACATACTCTTTTCTTTACCCTCTCTCATTTCCAGTTAACTCAGTAAGTGCAAACAAATATTTTGCCTACAGCTCTAAAAGATTCTGCAGAGAAAAACTTACAGCTTTGAAGGATTTCTCTGACAATGACTACTATCAGTAAAGTGAGCTGTTTTTTGATATTTTCTGTTTTTTACTAATTTTGCTAGCAAACATGTACTTTCACAATGATTGTACTTCAACATGGAAGTGAAATGTGAGTAGCAAATAACTAGTATATCATTTGAGTAGATGCTCCTATCTGAAGATCATCTCCCTCTAACAGGGCAATATTTAGCAAGAGCAAATATAAATCCAATATGAGGAGTTCTGTTTCTCTGCATTAAAGTACCAGCTGTAGTTTCTACAGAGACATTGCTCCTTTTCACCAGAGCCCCTTCTTTAAAGCAAGCAGAAATCTGCTGTACATGGTGCCCTTTTCACTAAAGGTAACGCAAGGTGAAGTATCACACTTGCACAGGTACATTTTCTACTGGCTTCTCACTGTGAGCATTAGGCAGCTCATCTACAGCAAACCCACAGTTTCAAATAGAGATTGTTTAAAGAGTTATCTACACATTAGTCATACATCTCTGAAATCAATAGCTGTACTGATCTCAGTTCTGGCATTATATTTTTTCTGTGAGAGTAATGAAATAGAATATACTCTACAGTGGGTCTTCCCAACATCCATCCCATGACTACACTGGACAACACAATTAACGTGTGAAAAACACATCAGTTCAATTATTGCATCAAATAAAAAGAAGTTGTTCTAAGTCACAGGATGTATGCAAATACATATTAATAAACACATCTTCCTAAAAAGACAAAGTTGGCCTGAAAGCGGTGGCTCAGAGATAGCTGATTATGTACCATTCAGTGGAAGGCTGCTATGTGACATGGCAGGTCTTTAAAAAAGAGCTGAGTTTGCTACACTGGTCAGAGAGAAACTTTACTTGTTTTCTGTAAGAAATCCTGTATCATATTGCGTCGTTTCTCCCTAATCAGCAAAGTATTGCAATATTCTTTCTGCCTAAGCATTTTTCTCTCCTGCAGAATAATCTGGATGCCAGTGTTAATCTGTTTTACTGCAGTGATTAGGTACATTTTCATATACTAAAATTATTCAATTTCTTCTTGCTACTCTTAAATCTGACATATACTACGGAGCAGAGTTCCACACTGGAAAAGTATTGTCGATGAGATAAAATATCAGATAACAATTAAAGAGAAACAGAGAAATAAAGAAATAAGAATGGTAGATGAAGAAAAAATATAGGTATGTTTGAAATATATACAGTCAGTATCTGCATTTTGAAAACATAAGCTATTGTAATTTATGGTACTGTAATAAAAAACATCCAAAATTTAATATCAACAGGATCATTTGATTTCATCCTGGTCAGTTTCATTTTAAATATAAAACATTGTTTCCTCCTGACTAACTCTAGTTTAAGCCTCTCCTTCCTCAATGGAAATGAAAAAGAGGAAACAAAGAGAAGAATATTTCAGAATTTCCTTACAAATCATTTGTCCAGGTGGAAGGGTTTGTCCTCTCCATTTATAGCTAAGACAGTTCCTGGCTGAGTCCATGTAGAAATTAATTTTTGCATCATGAAGGATATTTCTGTCTTTTAGTGTTTTCCTCTTGAACAGATATGGAAAAATGCAATATCAGCATTTGTCAACATCTATTTTCACCCCTCCCCACAGGGACTTAAGAACAAGAATGTTTGGAAACATCAAAAAGGCTTTTGGGTGGTCAGGTTAACACTGATTATCTGCAAGCTGCCAGTGCATGTAGCTGTAACACTGGTGAGTCATGCTCACCTGTTCTCCTCCAGTCCTTGCTCCCCACATGACCTGGATTAACTCATTGAGGCCTCAGTCCCACCTGAGCCACTGCGCACCATCAGTGTGGCTGTAGATACACCAAATACAAGAGGACAATTCCCTCAGACATGTACAGTTTCATATCAAAAGCCCCACTTAAGTCAGGGGAAAAGTTTTCTTGCACAAATCTCTTCTCGGGATGTGGTGCAGAAATATATCCTGTGTCCTGCATTAAGCTGCCCTTTCTATGGACAAAAGAAAAAGGCTCCTATCTCGCCCTGCAGAAGAAAGGCTCCCTCTTGATGATATGAGCAAGTTGTTGGGTTTGACTGCCATGGTTCGATTTGGGCTGTCAGAGAATCAGAAAAGCAAGAATTCCTCATAGCCTGGTGTTTGGGCTATTTGGCAGGACAGGAGTTTTTCAATATGTGGCTTTGCACCAAGGGATACATAAAATAGATTTGATGTTTTTGGCCCACGAGCCCAGTATTTGATTCCTTTCTGGAACAATACCTTTACCTAGGAGCTTTCCTTCTGTCCTTGCTCCTTACTGGAAGCACGAAGCTTCCTCTGCCTTACAATTGCAACACAATTTCAGGATTCTACAAAGAGCAGGGGATGACAAGTCCCCCTTTTCTTTCATTTTGTTGCTCATTTCTAGTCTTGAATCCTTTTGAAGGTGGTAGTGGGGAGAAGGACAGTTAAAAGTCAAGTATTTAATTTTCTGTTTTGGAGAACTTGTTGACATATTTGTATACTTAAGATACTGCATTATATCAGGGTATGACCCGCTGACTGCCACATCTGCAGTAGCTTCTGTGTGGTGTGGCAGTACCTGCACATATGTACCTATAGTAACAAACTGGGAGAAACTTAAGGCACCAGTTTTCCCTAATTTGAGGTACTTACTTCTACCTTTGCAGATCACAGGATTTGCCATTATATATTTACAAAACATGGCCATGGTTTTAGAAGAATTATAAATAATATTTAATGATACATTGAAAAAGAGGCCCTTAAGGACTTATGATTTAAGTGGAAGCACTCCATCATAATAGCATTAATACAAAATGTGCTTCCAAGACTTAAAAAAATGGGTAACTTCATGGAAATATTTACAGACCTTTAAAAGGCCTGGTAGATTGCTATATACGTCTATAAATATGTAGGAAATTGGATGCAAGTCTTGATAGTCTTAACTAATTCAACAATTACCTTTAAAAAAGGAGTATACTCTCAATATTCAGCATAGCTAATCAAATCTTCCACTATGCAGAAAATGACATTTCTCTTGGTGGTTTTCTCACAGATTATGGATAAAATATGTCTGCATATTAGCATGTGGGATCAAAAGCTGAGTGTAAAAGCATGAAAATGCCTTGTCAGTTTTAACAATGCTGAAAGCTATTGGAATAAATACATAAGGCTACTTCATTTTTGATGGAAAATTCCAGTGAATGTTAGGTTAAAAAAAAAAAAAAAATTAATTCCCCAAATCATTCTGTTTAACACAAAGAACCTATGACATAGCAGTCTCTGTGCATGGTCATGTCAAGGGCATGGTAGTAACAATACTGGAATCGCTTGTGAAAGGCAAATTTAAAATAGTTTCTCTTTGTATTACAATAGACTGTTGTCACGTTTCAGCTAAATTTCAGCAGCTAAAAACCATGCAGTCGAGCTTCCTTCCTGCCTATCCACTCTCGATGAAAAGGGAAAGGAAAATGAGAGGAAAAGGACTTACAGGTTGGAAACTAAAACTACAGCTTTAATGAAATGATAAAGATAATAATAATAATGAAAATAATTAGAAAGTAATAAAATATATACAAATATGAGACTGCAGTAGAAAGTAATAAAATATATATAAATATGAGACTGCACCTGCTAGTCCACCCCTCAATGACTATATGTCACCACAAATACTGCAGAGCAGACACAAGGGAATGTGTCAATGGCTAGGAGGAAGCTGGACTCAGGAACTGGATTCAGGAACACATAGATCTGGGATCAGAAGCAACCAGACAAATGAAGTCCTCACTGGATGTTAGCAATTGCAGAAGAGCACACGACCCTTGTTATCTCTCAATTCTATATTAAGTATGGCATATATGGGATTGACTATTCTGGTGGTCAGTTTATGGTCACCTTCCTTATTTGCCCCTCCTCGCAGGTGCGGCTCCTTTTCCACCAGCTTGAGGATGGCCTTGGTTAAATATAAGCATTGGCCTTTTTGCATACCAATGCGCTGTGTTATCAGTATAGAGAAGAACACTGCCTCAAAACCTTGCAGTTAGTTTTCAGAGAATGAAGTTACTTACAGCAACTGAGTTAGTCACGAAACTGACTCTGATTTATCTCAAACTACAACAACTGTTAGGCACGATATAGTTTTAATTATGTTACTATAAACTCATCTTCCAGAAACATCAGTAGTGAAGGAGGAATTTCTACGCACCTAAAACTAATTTATCACAGAAGGATATGTTGAAGGCTTATAGCGTCCATTCTCCCCTCCAATAAACTCTGGCTGGAGTCAGATTCAGAGAAGTTGACTCAGCCAACTAACTATAGGGAAGTGGGGAGTCACACATCCTGTGCTCACTCTCTGTCATGCTCTGTATGCCTGTCTCACAGACAAAATGGACATATGTCCCTTGGTGCAAAGCCACATCTTGAAAACCTCCTGTCGTGCCAAAATAGCCCAAACACCAGGCTATGAAGAATTCTTGCTTTTCTGATTCTCTGACAGCCTAGATTGAACCATGGCAGTCAGAGTCAACACCTTGCTCTTATCATCAAGAAGGAACTATCTGTTAAGCAGCCAAGTTCAAACTGGACAATAGCTGAGAAGAGTTAATAATCCAGGTCTCCCACAAGGACAGGCACCCAAACCATTGGACTGCTGGTCAGAAGGACACCATCTCTTTCTTCTTCATTTCCCATTTATGCTCAAAGCATGCATTTATGTTCTGAGAATTGAAAGGATCCAAATATCCACACAGAAGCCCAGTGTTGCATGTCACGTTTTTCTATACCGAATATTTCCAATTGTCTGGCTCTACAGGGCCCTTACACAGGCCTTTATATGATCAGTAGAGCGACAGTGTTGTGCGATGAGCCTTTGGAACTACACCCTAGAAGTACTTCTCTTCACTGATACAAAGAGACAGGGCACCAAAGTGTGTGCTCACCTGCTGGGAACAAAGCTATCCGTTTCAGGTGCCACAATGCCAGGGATAGGAATCCACAGGAGACAATCTGAAAATGGCACAAAGCCACAGTGTGTAACTAAGCAGAGGCATTTCTGTAGAGTTTTATGTCACAATTAGAATTTAGAAAGAAGTCTGAGATCTAAATGAACTGAACAATTTAGCCCACTGCTATTACTCTTATTTATATAAAAATGACAGTAAGAATGTTTGTCTTTCAGTTCTACCTCTTTCCTCTTACACTGTGAGTTCACATATGAAAACATAATTATAAAAGATCACTATTGCATACGTTCAAATATTTGCCTGTGTTTGAAATATCTAACTATTTGTGAGTGGTAAATCGCTTAGTTACCATCTACCTTTAACAGTATCACGAGTTGCTAGCAGGCATTTAATAAAAATGAAGGGGAGAAAAAATTTGCTGAATAAACTGTTTATTGAAAAATCTTGCCCTGTTCTCAAGTCAGCAGTTTACTGATGAAAAAAGCAGAAAAGCAGGCTGCACAGGGATAAAAGGCATAATCTAACAGACAACTTCAGACCACCAAATATTTACTTTGCTTTTACATGGGACTTTAAGACAGCTTTTACAAGATACCAGACTCTAGGTGGATTTTAATGTATTGACCAATTATACAGACTCACATTATACCGTAGCCTATTGCTGCCTTCACAGTCTAAATGCATCCTGGTAATTCATATCTGTAGAAAGCACAAGCTACTAAGCCATTTCAGAATCTTCAGCTGTCCTAAGTCCACTGAGGAATGAATATAGCATACGAACGCAGAAACAGTTATCTGAGAGACCTGACAGCTCAACAGAGTTTATCCAGTGCAGGTTCCTATCTCTGACAGCAGATGATTTAGCAAAGGGAACACGAACAGGGCAAGCACATCCAGATTAGAGATTTCTGGAGTGGAAGGTTTCATCTAGATGATAATGATTCATGGCTACCAATGTCCCTTTCCTCTAAAAATCTGTTCCCTTTATACTCAGCATCCTTGTGAGCTAACAGATAGCCATTGCATTCCCCCCCTCTTTAACTTCTCTTGTTTCTAGCCTTTGTGAGCTAGCAGGTCTGCTTCTCAATTACAGTGTCACTGTAATCTCTAACATCCAGTTCAGAGGCCATGAAACCCAGAAACTCACTATCACCACAAGGCCTTTCTTGCCATAGTGTCAGACAAGAGCTATGATGCTGACCCCAAGAAATATGCCTTCCCATACAGAAACTAAGGGTGGAGCAGTGAATCCCAACCTAGTCTATCTTAGGGAGAGGATATGGTTCCAGTCTACCAGTCTGGATGTGTGGAGACCTAATTTGGAAGAGGCTAAGATAAATACCATTGTTTAGTTACAAACTGGAGCTAAAGAATGGAGGTAATATTTACATATTGATTGTGTGTAAAAGTACTCTTCCTCAGATTTTTAGTTTGTCTTTGAGAGCACCTCACAAGCAGCAGAAATTTTGCCTCTAACCCTGGTGAAGGTGGCCTTTCTTATAAAGCCCTGCAAGCTAGTATAATCACCAAGACCAGCTAGGAAGAAACAGAACACTTTGCCATTAAAATGTATGAACTAGTTTTTGGCTGTTCACACAAGATTGTTATCCAAAAGAGATTATTTCCTGTAATTGGCATTAGGCAGAGTCTCCTTCACAAGCAGTAGGAGAACATCTGATGGCAAGTCATCATTTTCAGGCATCCTGGCAGCAGAAATGACCTTGAACTTACATGCTGTTTTGATGACCCTTAAAAACCTTCCAGTGCCATCCAAGTGCAGGTTACTTCTTTATTCCATCAGCTTAACAGGTGATGAATTCCTTTCCTGTGCTTGATGTATTCCCAAAGCAAGGTTGAAACAAGGCACTAATCCATAGTGCTATCTCCCTTTTCCTACTTTAAGCACCTTGAATGTTATCAGTAATGAAGACCTGAAAAACACATGCTTTTGCTTCACTGGGCTTCTGAAGCATAGCATGGTAGAGAATTGCACTCCCCAAGTATATGACCAGCAAATACCGTGCTCCTGTGGATTTATCCAGCATACAAAGAACACCTTTGCTTTTCTGAGACATCCAGCGACTCATGGCACAGGACAGGGTAGCATCTACATGACCAAAAGGGAGTTCTCTTCTGGAACAAGAAACAGACTAAAAATGATTCCATCTTTGTTTCATTATTGTCTTTATGCCTGCTGTAAGCTCTGAAGTTGAGTTTTATACAATTCTTTTGGGGTTTTGTGGCACCATAGAACATTACACTGGCTGCAATTTCTAGTGGGCTCTGATGCCTAGATGCACTTACCCATCTAATAACTACTCACCCAAGGAGCAAGCCATACCACCCCCCCCTTTTTTTTTTTTCATTTACATGAGAAAGAAAGGTCTGTCTTACTTTTGAGATTTCAGAATGAATTAGCAGGCTTGGTGTTAGGAAAGAAGTCTTGCTATATTTTGGACTGGAACTTTCCTGGAAATTAGTAACATCTTGCAACCCTGTTACAGTCATATACCCTTTCAGATCTTAAAAGCATCTCCCTCAAAGTAGAAGCTAATTTGTTCCATCTTTTGACAGTTTACTTGCAAGAATCTTTTCTTGGAATATTTTACATTAGAAACTGAGGCTTACAGAACACTAAGCCCCCTCAAGCTCTCTAAGCAAGAGCTATAGAGCTAAGAAAAAGCCACATATTTTCTGTCAAGCATTATAGGAACATAGTAATTGATCGCTCAAAGTCTCCTTACTGCTTCTTGAATGATAAACTACTTATTTAATAAAATGGGTCATTACATTTTCAGAAACATTGAAATTTTTTTTAATATATTGTCTGTTTTCTTCAGCAAAAACCTAGAGTGGTCAAGAACTTCAACTATTTTAAGACAATTATGGTACACTGGTCTGGGCACATAATAACCCTGGCTTTGAATCAGTGATATTCCCTGTGTGGCATCAGGCCACATCTGGCTGCCTATTCCTATTTTGGCCAAGTTTCCTCTTGAGAGGAAATGCTGAGGATGGAATGATTGAGAACATCAACAGAGAGTGGCATTTTGCAGCCTTCATGAGGCAACTACATTTTGTAAACCAGCAACAACTACAGGAGTCAAAATCTGAGGGCAAACGGTACTGATGTTAAAGTAACCATACATAATTGATTGCAAAAGTGGATGAAAGATCATTTTATAACAGCAAACAGGAGACTGATCAAAGCAGGAAGGGAAAGAACCCACAGTCTTTGAAAATGATGAGTGTAAAAATACACACTTCCCAAAGAAGTAGAACATCCTCAAAGCCACCACTTCAAATTATTCATGTTATTTTTGATGCCCCTTATTGAGGGTGTGCATGGGTCTCAGGTAGTATCAGTACTTGTGTGCGTCATGTGCAGCACAAATTGATATCTGCTTAAATAAAAAAATTAAAAATTAAACAAGAAGATTAACATTGAAAAATAGTGCCTTATCCTCCAGTCTTTTTGGTTTTGTTTTGCAAAATTGTTCTCCAAAATAGTGTAATGAACATTTCAGAAGACTTCAGCTTAGGAACAGGAATTTTCAAAGAAACATCTTTCGCCCTAGAAAGGTAAAATGATGAATAAAATGGGCTGAATGACTAAGCAAAGTGATAGAAGATTTCAAGCTCTGCATCATCTGCTAGCTAGTACAGCTCTTAAGTTCAAAGTACTGCATAATCACCATGTGACAACCTGTCACTCAGCCCAGTGACAAAAGGTCTTCATTGTAATTGAGGTAAGCACTTCTTCTCATTAAGAGCTTTGCAGAGGCTCCAGAGCACCAGTAGTCAGGAGAATGAACTGTCTCTGCGTTCAGCAGGGGTGTACATCCAGCTCATGACTGAAGTACAGACACAGGAGAAATTTCATTTGGTGCATCACAGTTGCACTGAACACAGGCTGTAGATAAAAAGAAAAGTTAAGTATGCAGGCTGGTTTCTTTGACGTTAATGTCCCTTTTGCATGGGGTCATTTCTTGTAAATCTTTTTTTTAACATTAAAATTAGATTAATCAAGGGAATATTAAACTTTTTTGAAATCTACTTGCTTTTTCCATGCTTCATTCCACATGGGAGGAAATTCTGTATGCACCCAGCAGAAAGCATATTGAAAAATCCTGCTCCCCTAATAGCGTTAGACAAGTAAGGTAACATCATGACTGTCAGTGTGGATTCAAATTCCAGGCAAGTTTACATCGGCCATTCCCACACCATGCACACATTTGCTGCCAAGAAATATTTGCATTACAGAGCTTTCTGGCAGAATTATTTGCAGGATTTTACTCTTAGTCTGAAGAGATGTATGCCACATGTCCTGCCAGTCAGCAAAGAGAATGTGATTTAATCAACAAATCACATCAAACTAACACAGATCTTCTAAAGACCATTCACAACCAAATGTGAAGACTGACAAGCATGTACATATTTTGTGATGAGGAAAGGATATCTTCTGCACAGTAAATTATCATTTTTTAAGAACTCAATTCTAGCTTCCTTGATGATTCTAAGTTCATTAAGTTGTGACTAAGCTCATTAAACATACATTTCCTTTTTTCTTTCTTTAATTTTGATTGCCACAGTTTCAAGATCCATGCATTTTTTTTCCTTGCCTCTAAAGTCATTTGTTGTGTTGGTCAACACCACTAGCTCCTCTTTCTTATTTTCAAGATCAGTAACTACAAGCATCAATGAAAGTGCTACTGTTTGATAAGCAATTAAAAAAAAGTATCCAAAAGTCAAGAAAAGCATGCCTAAGGCAAACACATCTTCCTTTTACATTTGTAATATATCTGATGGGTACTATCTGTCATAAAATGCAGGAGACGGCCAGAAAAACATTCTCAGTGAATTCCAATGACTCCACTAGACTTCCACCATAACACCAGAAACCAATCCTTTCAAAAGATGTTTCCTTAGCACTGAACATGAAGTTCTTTCAAATATCTTGATATCCCTGTATAATTTTGGGTAGCAAGGAACCTCCATTCCAAAATTTACTGTCCTTTGGCTTTGAAGGAGATCTTTTTGAACAGTAAACTCTTGAAAGCAGAAATTTCTAGAACTTTTTTTGCGTTTCCTGGGTTGAAGACTCTTTGCATATTTACTAAATTCTGGAAATAAATTATTTCAAAGACAATCCTTCCTGCTGTATGTGTAGATTGCCTGTAGATCTAATTTGTACAAATGATAGAAATGATTATCTACATTATTATGTATACATAAATAAGCCTCAAAATGCATTAAGGTTTAACCAGAGGCTTTTGAAGGAAGCATAGGAAAAGAAAATCTTGCTGAGGAACCTTTGAATCCCTGTTATTACAAAATAACAGGGTCACAATTGTCAGCAAGCATTGCAAGTACAGAAGACCTAAGATGATTTCAGAGTTTCACACAATAAATGAATTCACTTTACTGCTGCTTAGTTTTATTAAATAAGGAAAATTTTCCACAGTCAGCAAATGTAATCACTCCTAGAGAAACTAGGTTTGACAAGTTCTGCAGAGTCTGAGAATAAAGAAATTTGTCACCAACAGGAAGAAGTAAGGTAACATTGTCCTGATTTGGAATAAAGAGCATAAACGGAAAGAGTATAAATGGAAAGAGCAAGCAGAAACCCAAAAGCTAAGGTCCTGCTTACTCTGTAGCAAAGGTACAATCCTGCCAGAAGTTAGGCAAGCACTTTTTTTGTCCCCAGATTTGTCTAACCCTGACATTGAGGAAACAGACTGGGTTGACACTGTAGTCTTCTTTAGGCTTATTCAGTACTTGATTCTGCTGCTCTTACAGATAGCCTAAATGCTGACTGCCATTCCTTTTAAAATAAGCCTCCTGTGTGCAATGCAGATGCATTGATCATAAACCATCTTAGGAGAGTTGTAACAATTTACAGCAGTCAAAGGTTTTCCCCAAGTGCTTTGAACTCTCTGCTTCAGTAGCCCTGTACACCATTAGCCACAACATACGACAACTGCTCACATAAGTGGGAGATGATAAGTTGATGTTTCTTAAAATAAAAAATACTGTCCATCTCTGATTCTGAAAGGAATGCATATCTGCCTTAATATCATTGCAGCTAAATTTACCATCTGATTGCTTTAATTGCCTTTACTTTTCTCCATTCTAAGAGAAACTTCCCTCATACAGGCTTGCCTGAAGAGATATCAGGAGTCTTTCCTTCACCACTAATGGTCATTTTCTTCCACTTATTTCTGTTTTCTTCTGTGCTTTGTTTTGATTACTTGATACTTTCTGATCTTTTAAAAATCAGAGCTCAGAAGCTGTGCTTTTGCTGGTGGCCGAGCACTACTTCTTTGCTAGCTTACACTAACAGCTTTTTAAATAATTTTTTTTTTTTAATAAGGAACATTACTGACAACTTACTACTCGCCAGCCACTCTAACACCCAGACTAACAGTAGAAGCCATGAGCTGCAGACCCCTTACCGGCTACAAATAAAACTGTCCAGGAAGCAAACTGAAAAGGAGTGCTGTAACACTGAACACTATCTATTGTTCCTCCTCCTAGGCACGTAGCTCCCTATGAACTTCAATAAAGGAAACTGTTGTCAATTAAAAAGAATTCATGACAAATAATAAAAGACGTCATTCTGCAAAGAAGAAAAGTGGCCAAGGAAATCAAAGTGACGTGCAGAAAACAGAAGCAGTATGCTGTTAGAGGGAAAAAATACTCATTCATAACTCTCATTTTATCAAGGATCTTTTCTTACTATGGTTGCTAGCCTCTGTGATTGATAAAAATTAGAAATGTATTTTCAAATCCTCAAAATACATTTCTGCACAATCTATTTTGCCAGACTATCTTCACGTCTGAAGTATTTGTTCATTGGACAAAGGAAATTTCAAACTAAATATAATGTATACTACCCCAATAGTAAGATGTACTTGTTAACACATTCAGCACTCTAATAGAAGCAAGAACCCAAACGGTATGAACTGTTGAAAATTAAACTGTACAAAACCATGAAGAAATTACTATGTCCAATAGCAGGAGGATAGGTCAGGAAATGGTGGTGTAAGGTCTGTTACCCAAGTAGTTAATATCTATCAGAACAATTTCTTTCTAAAATACCAACTATTTATATGTTCATAATGCCTTGAATAAGGTGCTGCCATTGGACAATTCGTGTATTAAGTTAATTATTTATGAACCTATAGCTGTTAATTTGCGGCTGAGTAAGAATAAATAACACGTGACTTTAGGTTTAAATCAAAATTTCCTCTTAGGACTGCTATTTATTACTACTGCTGCTTGACTATAGTCTTTCTTAGACTCTGCTTGCATACAGCTGAAATGGTTGGAATTTAACCTGAATGCAAAGACAAATTTGGTGTTCTTATATGGAATTAAAAAGTCACATCCAAATCATAAAAAGATTATTTCATTCCTCGTAACTTCAGTGAAGCTCATAATACTAAATGCCTCCTTGAACGAAGCAGCCAAGCATATTCTCTGTACGTCATAGACACTGTTATTGTCTAAAGAGCGGGACATGATAGACAAAATTAATCTCGTATGACTGTACTGAAAGCTAAATTCCTCAGAGAATCATCATTCAAATTATGCTCACTAATGAGCTCCATTTTAGGAAACCTCTGGGGTTTACCTAAAAGGGGATATTTTTCTCAATCAGAAGCCAGCATACATGGCTTGTAAGTTATTTATTATTAAAACATAGGCCATATCTATGAGCACATAGATGTAGAACATGCTCAAAAATGAACATAGTTATTGTGTGTGTTCAAGACATTTCTTTCACAAACTATGGTACAGTTTTTCTGTCATTTCTTTTAAACATGCTGCGGTCATGACTATATATCTTTAGCAACAACAGTAGTAGTAATCTCTGTAATTCAAACAAAAAACATAGAAGCTGAAAAACTACAAGGAGAAACAAGTGAACAGAGGAACTGAAATTAAAACAAGACATATGGTTATGAGTCACTGTAGATTCTTAATTAATCTATGTTGACAAAGATTACGATGACTAAATAGTACGGGTGCATGAAACTCGTGGCGATAGACCTACATAGCAACCCACATCAAATTATCTGAATTTTCAACTTCTAAAAAAATGAAGGCTTTTCCTACACCTGCAAGGTAATGGAAGCACACTTGGGGGTTTCAGGTAGAACTGTGTGTCTCACACATATAAACTCTGCCCTGTGGTACCCAACCAGCAACATATGGGGTGCATTGTGCCCTTTACTGGGTTGGAAGATTGAGACGCTTAAACGTAGAAGCTACAAACCTGATTTCATGGACAGCCTTAATTTGCTCTACCCAAGAAAGAAATTTGGAGTTTAATTTTCACTTCAAAGAATGACAGAACATGGCCAGCACAAAAATACTGTCCTGTTATAAGAAAAGATATTTCTAAAATAGCTCTGGCAATTAACATAACAAGGGATAAAATCATGATGTCAATTAGAATTTGATGGTTCCCAGGAGATTCTGGCTTTCTTTTAAAAAGTTAAGATATGTTGTAAAATCTCCTTCAGATCTAAAGTTTTTGTTTGCATCCTAACAGCTATGCCCTGGATTGTGCCTTCATTCAAAAATAATGTTAGTGCCAATTACTGAGTTCCACAGGGGATGCCTGTAGCCTCCAGAGAATTGCCATTAGCTCAGGGCTTATCAAAATTATGCATAAGAGAAGAAGTATTAAAAAACAACAGCCCAAAGCTCTCTCCACATTCATATTTTGGACACTGCCACATTTTATGGGTTTTTTTAATGATTAAACTTAAATCTTTATTTCCCACTTTCAGCTGCCCCAGCTGTTATTATTCCCTGTAATTTGTACCTGACATAAATATACCAAACATAGACAAAGCATCATTCAATACCTTTAACAATCAATAGGCTGATCTTCATGCACGCATGATCTGGTGCTATTAATACCAGCTTCACAACATCAAGGCACATCACACAAGAAATGGAACTGAAAATGGTGTGAAGCCAAATAATTTACCTGGCTGATGGGTTTTTGCTTTTCCACCAGTGACTGCTGAAATACTAGATCCAGAAGAGGAGGCTTCCATTTTTATTGACCTTCTGACTTGTGGGAGTGAAGGATGCCCAACCACAGGCGGACGCTGTGACACTGGGTAGCTTGCTGCAGTTCTCCTCTGACAGATTTGCACACGCTTTTCAGCCCCATGAATAGATAAACTTATACCTGACAGGAATAAGAATTAGTCCTGTTAAATACAAGAGGCCAGCACAGAATAACTAAAATATAAAAATTGCCATCGTTTAAAATGGAATGGTAACAGCCTTCTGGAAGAAAAAATAAAGAAAACTATAAACCCATGAATTTTCTATGAAAATGAAAAATATGAACATCTTTGCTGCTGTGCTGCAGACATCAGTCAGCCACACTAATAGATATTTAAATTAATACATAGTCATGGTTTACTGCATTGCTGGCCTGCAGGAGGAATTATCTTCCATTCTTTCAAAAAACCCACAGAGCTCACGCAGGACAATATTAATGAGGAAATACCATAGAGTATATTAAATGACCATTTTCTGATTGATGGACTAGAACTTGGTAATAATGGTTGCTTTTCTTCTGAGCATTCCCGAGTGTTAGGAATGCTTATCACATAGAAAAGCTGCTACACTTCAGGTGGTAACTATCTTTTAAGGGAAAAAATAATGGTCTGTTTTGAGAAAAACAGGTCCTACAAGAAACAACAACATGACCTTAAGCTTGAAAACAAGTTCACTTTCACCAATCCTGTGAAACATTACCAACAGCACTGGAAACAGCCTTTCACACCAAACGTTCTCAAATTTGTCACATAGCCAATTTTTAAATAGAATTTATGATGAATAACTGGATTTACTTTTCCAAAGAGAAAACATAGTTGAGATTTCCTGTCTTGTACAGTCTTAGAAAGAAACACTATCTCACAGAAAAAAACGCTGATTCTGACTTCCTTATGTCCACACTGATGCAATTGCTCCAATGTCATTTGAATTACTCCCAGCTTACTCTGGTGAAAAACCTTTAGACAATCTCTTTCAGGCAACAAAGCTTAGTAATCATAGAATAGTTTGGGTTGGACGGGTCTTTAAAGATCATCTAACTCCAACCCCATGGCTGTGGGCAGGGACATCCCACTAGATGAGGCTGCCCAAGGCTCCATCCAACCTGGCCTTGAACACCTCCAGGGGTGGGGCAGCCACAGCTTCCCTGGGCAACCTGTGCCAGTGCCTCACCATTCTCATGCTGAAAAAATTCCTCCTTATGACTTGTCTAAACCTGCTCATCTCCAGTTTATAGCCATTGCCCCTAGTCCTATCACTACAAGCCTTTGTAATAATAATTCTACCCTTCTGTTTTATGCTTAATCTAATTGTGACTCAATGCTTTTATCAGCAACCACCCCTTTAAAAGAACAAAATCAAATAAAAACCCCTAACCATGTATGAATGGGCAAATTGAGAAGCAAACAGGAAAGCAGAGCCTGAAAAACGGAAACGTGAGTATTGTAAGCACATTGTAAATTGCAGTCACTCAAAATCATTAAACTTCATTGATTAGATTTGCTGACTTTTGTGAAAGGAATCCCTCACTGAAATATGCAAGAATGCCTTAATGACTCTGCTCTTCTAGTTCCACTGAAAGTCAATGTATGTGAATCTCCAGGTCATAGAAGAGGTTTTTAATCTCTGGAATGGTAATACACTTTGATCCACACTATACTACAAAGGGGAAGAGACCTACCAGTTCTGCAGACAAATTGTGAAGACAGTGGGGATGCATGCATGAGGAAAGTGTGCAAATTTCTTTCCTTTAAGATAGCTTTGCACATTCAGAATTGAAGCTGCATGCTTGCTACCTAACTTTGCTACACTTCACCATAGCTGATCTCCTGCATGAAGTGTGAAAGGATAAAGACTTTCCTGCAGCAACTGCTCCTGGTTACAGGGCTAACGTAACTGCTAGCTGTTTCTAAAGACTGCTGAAATCACATCTTCTTTAGCACAGACAGCAAATCCCAGTTAACTTAAGTTGACTCATCTTGAGAATGGTAGTGTAGTAATCCACATGAGCAGAATGACAATGAGCATGTCCGGACAACACATTTCTTTGACCATATTAGCCATATAGCTTAGACATAAAGGGCTTCAAATACTGAGAAGCTAAACTCCAGCTGTAAAATGATCTCTTTAATTCTTGTGCAGTCAAAGATCCTCGTGATGCTCAAAATATTGTGCAAACATCTCTAAGGTATTAAAAAATTAGCCACAACTGTTTTCTTTTGGCATCACCACTAGTTGTCGTGTCATTTAAACACCCTTCCCTCTGAAGCTTACAATGGATCCAGTATTCTACCCACGCTAAACATGAATATGGCACAGGCACATACTTATTAGCTGGACCTCGGGAAGTCTGTGCTTTCATTTAGTCATGAAATGAGTGATCTATTTTAGGAACTGGTTCCAAACATAAACTGACTGCTAAATTTCTCTGAGGTTTGAGTAAATTACTTCTTCACATACTGAAAACAGTCTATAAAATCTTGTGCAGCTGTGATTCAACTTCCCAAGCCATTTGTGCAGCGCTTTTTTTCAGACATCAAAATAAAGGATACTGCAGCCAGATCATTATTCCTAAGAACTGCAAAATTTGCAGATTGATCACATTCAAAATTATGCTCAATCAAGAAAGTGCCCCAAAACTACCATAGTTTAGACCAAAAGTGTGTCACCAATATATTTGGGAGGTTTTCACCCATTCTCCTTGTCACTGCAGTTATTTTCTCCACGTAAGACGTTCTCTTGACTAGGATAGTGAGTTTCCATTATTGTCATGAGAACCAGATGCAGGACAAAGATGCAAATGTCACTAATTACCATTTAAGATTTTCCCAGAGAGACCAGATCTTGCTTTTCTACGTACCTTTATTTTGTTTAACTAGAGGTCTGCAAAAACACAAGACAGTAAAAACTCCTTTTAAAGGAGACACTGGCAGCTGAAAGTGCACCCCTACATAACATGCAGAAAAGCAGAGACAAGGGGGAGGGAATTAGAAATAGAAAACCCCTTGGGAATAGTGCATGTAGCTTATGGGAGACAAAAATCTGGTTAAGTATTGGCACTAAGCAGACTCTAGAGTAAACGTCCCCTATTCTTCCTGCAAATAGCCCATACTGCTCTTGAATCCTGGGGTTTGTGGGTCAAAGATATGAGAAAAGAGCACAGAGATCTCTGAAGAATACATGCTGAAGTTGACATCAATTACTTTTTGAAGTGTGACAATACCAACAATAAGACATCTAATAAAAAAGACAAGTTCTCTAGTAGTATACTGCAGACTAGGTCTTCAGTTAACTATGTTTTCTGGAGTTTTTCTCCTGCTTTCGGGCTTGGCCATATAGCTGCTGACACCAAAATCCCAGTGTTGTTGCATGCCCAGCTGCGTGGCCTCTGACTGCATCTGTCCCTGCTGCATCAAAGTGAGCTTGGCAGCTTCAGTAGCTGGGTATGAGCACACTGGTATGATCTGACCTGCAGTCAGATGCTACAAAACCCAGAACTTTCTCCTGCTTGCCGCTTTGGCTTAATATAATGCATCCTGAGCACCATTTCAACCATGGCCGCAGTGCAGAGGCAAAAGAAAGGCTTGCATGCTGGCTGGTAGCCACATCCTACTGTTGACTTCGGAGGACTAGCTCCTGCATGTTGCTCAGTCACCTGCACCTGGCTGTCAGCAAACAAAGTATTTAAGAGTAGGAAGTAGAAGTCCAAAGCTGGGAGTGATTTGAGCCTTCAAGTACTGTACTTGGTTCTTTTCCTTTCCTCCATGCAGCAAAATCCCCTATCTGTATTTTCAAGTTTTCACATGCCTTTTCCTTCCTCTTGCTGCCCCCTTTTATTCTCCTCTGAAGCCTCTCTTTGAGCTTGCAGGTTCATATAAGAGAAACCTTCACTCTCTTTCTGCCAACACATCTCATCTATGCAGTTTGCCAGCAGGGAAGAACCACCTCTCTCCTGCTTCTGGCTGTTGCTCCCAGCTAGGTCTTTTTGTTATAAATTTTTCAAAAGCAGTATTTCTTTTACATTGAATATATTTCGCCTCTTATAAATTGGTATTATACTTATGACACTACGGAATTTATAACGCTCTAGATAAAACCTGTGTATGAGAACACAAACTGTGGAGTACTAAAGTACTTCCAAGTCAGGAAGAAATAAGAACAAACATAAAGATGAGAAAGGAGGAAAAAATTTCTAAAAGTAGAGCACACTACAGTGCTCCTGCAGGCAAAGCTTTATGTGACAACGATGTTTGCTTGTTGGCTCATCAGATGCTACAGTGATGAACAACCGCTTTCTGCATTGCTTTGAAGTTACTCTGTCGAGGCATTTGGTTTGGTCTTAGCCTTGGCTAAGAGGTGTTCTGTACCACGCATTGCTGCATGGAGCAACACCTGCACCCAGTGGACCTCATCCCGCATGCCTGTGCTACTTGACTGAGCATAGCCCAGTGGCTCCAGTACCAGTGGAGATGGCTCTGGCATGAGAACTGGGGTTAGTGAGGCACTATATCAAAACTCACACTGTGTCAGGACTCCACCTAGGGAGTCACCTCCCTGGAGCGACTATCAGGTTTGGGTCAGCCCCAGTTCTGTCCCACCCTGCATCACTTCAGGGTACAGGCATATAAATAGAAGTCCCTTCCTGATATGTCTTTCTAACATAAGAGATAGTGAGATAATATTAACATGAATAAGCAATAATGGTGCAATACAGAGTTACAAAGCTGTACAAACATGCCACAAGTTAACAGTGTTCAACAAGCCCAAGCACCTTGACCCACTTTGTAGACCTTCTCTGGAATAACTAACTACTGCTGGCAGATGCAGTTCAGTTATTTTGGTCTGGTGTTATTAGAGAGTCAACGCTTATACCGGAGACACATTACTCTAGTGTCAACTCTTTTGGTTGGACTCGATGATATGGTGGGTCTCTTCCAACCTGGTTATTCTGATTCTAGCTATTTCTCTTCTTTATGGGTTTTTTTTTTGTTCTGTTTCAGCCTTATGTAGAGGCTTTAGGTGCAGACCGAAGTAGATCCTTCCTTCAACACCCTCTTCAGAGCAGAGCAAGTGCAGGGGAGCACAGAGCAAGAAATGAGGAAGAAAATCTCAGCTGCAGCATCATGTAGGGCCACAAGAAGTAAAGCAGCTCTGGAAATCCTGTAGTCATCAAGGCACAGATAAGCAAAGTTGTAAGGCAGCACTTTGGAAGCATGGGCAGAAAGTAGAAAGTGAGGCTTTAAGATGCTATATATAAAATGGGTGAATTATATATTTAGTTCCTTTCAACTTTTACACCCAGGAAAGGAGAAAGTGAGCTAATTCATCCAACTTAAAAAGCTAAGCATCCTTTCCTCACTTTATGCAAAATGCCACGTTTCCCATTAAAGCCCATGATGCTCTGCAGACAGCTTCAGCTTTTTTAAATTTTGAAACTCACCTTTATAAGAAAAAGCTCAGAAAGGGCAAGTAATCTAAAAGGTTTCTCATGCAAAACCAGCTTCATCTGAGACTCAGCAAAGAGACAACTGTGGTTGATGACATGATGGACTCTGCTGCTTGTTCTGAATCCTACATGGAAATCAATTAGCATGAGAGAAGAATTCACGTGCTGCCCCCTATACACATCCCTGAAAGCACAGTTTGAAGGCAATTCCTGTTTTTTCCCTGCCCTACGCACTGCTTAGAAAACAGCTCATCCAGGAAAGCACATCTACTTTTCCCTACACCTTAAGAGAAAATGTTACAACAGCATTAGGATTCCCACATTAGATTAAATAATTTTTAAGAAGTTTAAATAGCACCTATCTAAAACAGCCATTGGTAACACATATATGATTCATTGAAGCATATATAAGCCTGGATTGTTCTTCAAGTATAGCTTTGAAAACATTGAAATGACTTCTGATGATGTCAGATGTAAAAAACGCACACAACTACAAACTTCAAATGTGCAAACAGAAAAGCTACTACCTACAGAACTTCCCTGGAATGAGAAGAGGAAGCCACTTAATAACACTGTGCATCTTGACAAGTTACACATATTTAGTTTTCAGAGGCTTTGAATAGTCTTTTTCCACCACACTGCCCACAAGTATTGGAGAGATGACAGGATCTTCAAGACCCATAGTAGTTTCAGAAATCATTCCCTAAATGCTACTTTTTTGCCCATTTTCTGTAAAAGAAATTGTCCGGCTTGCTTCTGAGTTTATATGAAGTTTTAGCATATATAATTTTCCATGGGAAGAAACTACAGAGCTAAAGTATACAGCATATGAAGGAATAGCTCTTTTTCTTTGTCTGAAACATCACCCCCTGTTTTGCATTGGAAGAGATCATGAACAACCACTTCTCTTTACCTCTTTATTCCACTCTTGATACTACAGGGCTTTAACATACCTACTGTCTGTTGTTTCTGTTCCCAGGCTTAGGAGACGTGGTTTACACTGTTGCTCCTCACCAGTAAGCTGTCGTATACCTTCAGTCATTCTGCTTACTCCTCTGTTCCCTTCCTCTTCTTTGAGACATGAAGACTTGTAATCTATATTAAGGAAGTTTCAAGAAGTAGGACCAGAAAACCTGTGCCTTCAACAAGGATTTACACAGTGGCATGATGATGTTTCTGGTTTTATTCTTTCCCTTGTAATTTCACTTGCCCCACGATACTTGTACACAAGTTCTACCTCCCTGTCATATTTGCCATCCCTTGAGGCAATTTTCTTGTAAATGAGGGACCTCCCTCCTGACCCACTTGCTCAAAGTCTCTATGTCAAGGAAAGGCAGCAGGGAATGGTACTGCATTATTTCTCTCGTTTGTATGTTGCGTCATTTTCCACTTCAGTTCCTTTCTAGGTCTCATGTTTATCACTTCTGTGAGAACATCACTGTACAGCCCTTTTGCATCAGCAAAACAAATCTTCACAAAGGTGTATTACTTGTCACTGCATATTTTTTTACCAATTACCCTCCTTCAATGGGAGAAGGGTAGCATCATTCCATGCTTGCTAGTCACTAGTGGTATTAGCATCTGAATTTTGAACTGTGATCAAAGGCATGTCTGAAGTAGAATCAGAACTCCATGAAGGGGCTTGTGTACCCACTGGATTTACGTAGCTTTCTCTGCATGAATTTAGAAATGAACAGTTAAAAAGCCACAGGCTCCAGGGGGCATAGGTTTACCCTTGCAAATGTGCTTTAGGTTTATTCTCCACGAATTTACAGAAGTGGCTACATCACCTGCTGCATACTTGCATCCAGAGCCAGCATTTATTTAAGGCTGCCAAAGCCCTAGCAAATAAAAAGACCATGCTTACCTTAGGCCAACCATCAAAGGGTTGTTTTCATAGCCCTGAAGGTACTTTATTAAATTACAACAAACTAGCATTCAACAGTGATTAGATAGCATTACTGTAAAACTCCCATAGTGCTCACAGAGATGCAGGATAACAACCTGAAGTCATGAAAATGTCTTGGAGACAGTCGTAATAGTCCTACTTTAATAGTCTACATGACAGTTCGAAAAAAAACTTGTCTTTCTTAGGCATGGATAAAGAGAAAAGCTTAGCTGAGTAAACATAAAGCTCTCTTTAGTTGCTATTGATTTGTTGGTGATTGTCAGGAGCACATTTGCAGGACCACAGTGCCAAATGTAATGTGCTGCCTCCACAAGTTTTATGAGACCAGATGAACAAATGGAACTTATTTCCCAAGATGCCCCATTTGATTGCTTTTTAAGCCTTGTGTTTTTATTTCTGTCTAACAATTTTCTCTCTACATAAAGAAAACACACTGTATAGTGCATATATGATTTTTTTTTGCAGGGTACTATGATAAACGCCTAAAAATTGTGTGTAAATCATGCTCCCCTTCAGCTTGCTTAGCAAGCTGCAATCAGTAACGTTTGTCACCCTCTCAGTAGACTGAGTTCTTACTGGGGTTACCCGCATATTTGTTGTGTTTATTACTAAAATAAACAGAAAGAGGTAAGTATGTACTTTATGATTACAACTGGAGTTTTAATAGTATTAGAACTACATGCACTCTGAAGAGTAATTTAAAAAACACTAAATCTGAAAGTTCTTTTGCACTATGGAAATAGCTGTGAAAAATAATAACTTGTCCTGAAATCTGATAGACACAATAGACAAAAAAAACCTGAAGCTGACAAAACTTTTTCAGTACAGTGTTTCCCCATAAAAAAACCCTGTCAATTGTTTAGGAAAAATAAGTCCATAAGTTAAGAGTTGCTGTCAAAAATTTTGTTTAGAAAATAATTCTGACCTTATCTGGACTGGAATATCCTGGCTTCTTATTTTGTAGTGACTTGACTCTTTGAAAAATGTAATCTAACATAACAAATAGAATACACATTATCAATTAGAATACTAGTTGCCTCTGAGCATGCCAAAATCCAATTATCATTTCAATTACTGAAACAGAATCTGTAACACCAGAATCTGTAACACCAGAATCTGTAGCATCATCAACTGATGCTACTGCAATGTATTAATAGTAAAAAATTCAAAACATAAAATTAAAACCAGAAAGCCAAACATATCAAAATAATAAAATAAATAAGAATGAAAACAAGAAGTCTAACCAAGCTGAAATATTTCAATTGCCCAAAAGCAAATTCTGATGAAAACATTTTAAGAATTTTGTTAAAAAGTAACTTCACAAAGTTCCCAAAAGAGATTCAAAAGGGGGATAAAATGCAAGAATATTAGAATTTCTGGATGTTCTGGCTTTTGATTCACCAACTCAGGTGGAATAGACTTGTACTCTAATGAATGTAGGTTCATACAAAACCCAATATATTCAAATCAGTTTCTGTTACTAAATAACATCATGTCAACACTTCTTCCTTTGACACTACATCTGTTTTTAAAAAAAACTGGAAGATTGGATCTATCATCTTAAGTGACACTTACTGATTTGGAAACTATGCAGTAACTTGTCTTATTCATTTTACTATACATGCACAGAATTTGCTTGCCAGAAATAAAACACTGAGATGATTTAAGCCTTACTTTCACTTGCTTAAGCACAGCGTTCAAAACTGTTTTATGTCTTAACAACCAACTGACCCTGATTCTGATCCTCGGTATCAAAGACATGCATTAAACTTGTTTGAACTGATTTTAAGCCTTTTGCCCATATGCATACAGTAAATGGTAACTGCAGGTACAGAAGTGATGCATAGTATGAACATCAGGGCAAACAGCAATTCCTTGTGAAACGAAGCATCAAGTCAAACCCCAGATGCTTTTTACTGGCCAAAGAATGAAGTACTAATCACACAGATATATTTTGAGTGTAACTAGATTTAAAGCAGAGAATTAGAGGTTTTTTTTACATCTTAATATGCTGCCTGAATGTCAACTGCTACATTTCAAATACCACAAATCTCATTTAACTGGATATTCTCTGTAACGCAGAACAGTGCAATCAATCTGAGACATCATCTGTGAAAGAGGAAAAAACCCAGGAGACTTCACAGATGGGGAAAAAAGGATAGATCAGGATACATCTGAATGTGTCTGCCTCCACAGCATAGACAGTAAAAATTTTCAGTGCAGCAACAAGGATTTATTTAACTTTGTCTTTATGTGCCCTGTTTCAGGGAACTGATTCACCACAAATGCTCTCTTGCTGCTCCAGTGCCAGCCCAGCTCCAGCCCTGCTGCCTAGGGAACTCGCAAGCAGCAGGTCAAAGGCACATTCCTGGCCTTGCCCAACCTGTGCCTCAGATAAGGAGCCTTTTACAGGCTTGGCGTCAAAATGCTCTCTGTCTGCAGGCCATTATATTAACCATCAACTGACTTTGATGATCATTTTAATTAGATCCTACACAGCCAATGTATTAAGTGACAGAGCACAGCTTACTACCTCTCTCCCCTGCCTCAAATGGAAAGAATAATCTTATATCCCATATTGCAATGAGGTATATTAATTGAATAAAACACTTTTAAAGCAAACATGCACTGGGACAGATGTATGTTTAACTAAACAGGCCACACGTGCTGGGTCAAGTCCAGTGCCTTTGCAGGGTTTCTGCCTTCTGAAACAACTACTCACAGGCATATTCCCAGTATTAAGCAACTCACATGGCCAGGGTCTGATGCTGGAGCCCAGCTGGAAGAAGTCCCAGAAACCTCTCACCCATCTCCTACATGAGCAGGAAGGAGAGCCTGGACAAGCATCACTTTCTGAGGAAGAAGCATCAGCCTCCACAGCTACATTTGCTACAACACTCAAGTTTGGTGTCAGCCTCTACTATGTAAAACACATCAACAAGGGCCAGTTGTATGAGAAATTTTGAGACACGCGCACTACTTGGCTTTCTTTGGTGCATCGTTAATTTCCAGCAAGCTCTCTCTTGGCAAGTAATGCTTTTGGTTGTAATAAAATCTATGGTGCTGAGCCTTCTAAATGGTCATTAAGTGAGGGAGATCCCCAGAGGAGATGGCAGCTATAGTGTACAGCAGATGCCAGTGAAAATCTGTATTCATCTGCCAACTCATCTTTCTGGCAAGACTCCAGGCAATTAACAATAACAAGCTGCTATTGAAAAGACTATTCAAACCTGCTATGTTCATACATACATTCCTCATAGGGATCCAATTGGTCTCAACTTATGCTGATCTTGATTGAATAAAGCACAGGTCTTGCTTATTTCAATTCTTAGCTAGACTGTATCTTTGACGGAAGACCAGTAAACTCTGAAAGAGAACGGTAATCATATAATGATTGTCTGAATTTGGCCAGTTGGTAGTTAGGGAGGGAAAGAAGTGCTCTACGGGTCAATACCATTTTAATTTCTTGAGTTCTTCATAGTGAATCAGAAGAAATATAGTAAGAGGCTATAAAAATGCAGCAACTTCTTTGTAGGATGTAAAGTCTATAGCATATAGATTTGTGTAAAAGGCAGACCGTGCTTTAACTCATTTCCTGAATAACAACACTGTGCAAGTCCCACCCCTCTTTCTTGTTTAAATAATTCTATGATACATTAGCAATTCAGAAGAAAATGTAAGGTATGCAAAACAGTCTTTAAGCTATGCTTTATGCACTACATAAACCACTGGATGTTAACTGGATATTCCTAAAGGTTCAGAGGAGAAGCAGGACTCACAAATTTTCTGAATCCCCCTAAGCCAACTTGGATATAGAAAGAACACATAAAAAGAGACATGTGCCTAAGTTTAGTTCCTGCAACTGACTCCTTCTCAGTAAAGGAACTTTCACAAATACTCTTTCATAAAACTCTTTCCTTCAGTCATACCTCTGACACTAAATGTCCCATTTCTGTTCATTCTTTAACAAAATCACAAACAGAAATTTAAAAAAATTAAAAAATCATAATACATACGTAACGAATGTTTCAAATATTTATGTCATATTTGTAAGTGTTGCAAATATATTGAAAGTTATATTAGTAAGAACATGTCAGTCTGAGTATGATATTGAATTTTTCTGAATATCACTGGAGTTTTGAGGATTCAAAACAGACAGATAGTTAAGAAAGAAACAGTCTGTTTCCATTCACAGATACCATTTTGCCCAGAGTAGAGAACATGCTGTTCAGCAGATGTGTAGGACACAATCTCCATGAACTCTGCCTAAACTGAAATTTCATCACCAAAACTGACTGCACAATCATGAAACTTGTTAGCAGTGATTCTGAGAAGAGCTTAGCATGTCACTTCCTGGGACTGTCTTTGAGCAATACACATCATCTGACCAGTAAAAGATGGTTGTGCACACTGTTCCTATGATGGTATACCATCCACAAAAAGAAAGCTCAAATACAGGAGCAGCAGTGTCTTGAGAAACAAAGAGAAACAAATAGAACAGTGAAGTCCATTAGCAAGGCATTTAAACCTAAAAATATTGATGGGCAGCTTAGTTAATGAAAAGGAACCAAAACCAAACCCAAACAAAAAATAACATCAAAGCTTTCCAAATACAAAATCTTTTTTTATTTAACATCCATCCCACCCCTAGAAAACAACATAAAAACAACTTATAAATCCACCTACCTCATTTGTTTCCTAGGTGAGTGCCTGGTTAGACATAACTGTATAAAACTGTCTTATATACTCCCTGAAAGAAAGAGCAATGCATACCTTTTAACATTAGATCTAAGCCCCCGAATCAAAATGGCACAGAAAACCACGAGTGCCACTGGCCTCATCTCTTCCTTCTAATCCTACAAGCCTAAATCCTGAAAAAGGTGAGTCTAAAGATAATGTTCCTGTTAAATTTCTACGAGGAGTTAAAAACCAGCCAGAAAAATTTTTCTTCATTTACAAAGAAATATGAGCCTGCTTACAAAAGGCTATTAATGGAATAAAGCAGTCATAATTACAATTGCATGAATAGCAACCTGGAAAAAAATTTCCAAAGATGACTTTAATGCCCCAATCAATAAAGTATATCGTCTGCCTAGGTATGAAAGAAGTAGAGGAGTTAGAAATGGAGTGAAGGAAGGTTTCTGAGACAATGAACATTACATAAGAATATAATCTGTCAGAGAGCATCGCCTCTCATTTCCTGATAAGGTTCGTGATGTTTTCAGTCTCCTTACGTGACATTTATCCTTACTGAACACTGGGCATAGCCTTCATTTTATGGCTACTGATGATACCTCCTTCAGTGATCAAGTTACGACAATAAATGGTTGTTAAACTCTCTCCCTTTTTCATAAACTACCGAGTTTTGGCTTTGCTGCTGCCTTTGCAACTGTCAAACTTATTCCTCTCATAATGCATTTTTGAATTATGTGCCTCTACTTGGGCTTTTTAAAAGTAAACCTAAACCAATCAAGAAAAAGAATATTTAATCATCAACAGTATTGAGCCTTTCTTTATTCTTCTTCTTACCTTTTCCAGATAACAATCCAATTTATAGGTAAGTACATCGGAACCTAAATATTGGGCCAAATACAACTATGATTCATAAGGATTCATAAGTTCTAGAAATTGCTGTCTAAATGTGCTCAAGATACTTGGTGCTTTTTTCAGTTTCATAACTGTTTTTTTCTTCTTAGAATTTAATGGTATATGCTAAAACGTTTTATATATGGTCTTCAATTAAAAAAATTCTCAAAGCAGCTACTTTTATCCAATCTCTGTGAATATCTTAAATTTAGCATTCAGCTATTATTGTCCCTGACACCAAATTCGCGTTCAGTGAATACAAAGACCGTAAATATTTTTAAGTCATGCAAAGTGATAATTCCCTGACTGCCTTCTTTCTGATTTATACACGTGCAAGAAACTACAAATGCAAGAAACAAAGATCTTTACTCTCTCTCTTATTGCACTATGCCACAGCTCATGTCTTCTCCTTAATTTTGAAACTACGTTTGTTATTTATGATGCATAAAGTCTACTGTCCACCCTTTCTATTGAGAGGGGAACATATATTGTCTGTAAAAACATGACAATAAGATGCACATTTGACACCTGCAAATCCCAATCAAGTTAATCAATCACAGTAGAACCACGATGTACTAAATTTTGCCATGTGCTGGTGGATGTTATGAGAAATTTTTTGACCTAGCTATAATCCTATCTATCGAAAGCACTGGGGTAGAAAAACATCTGACAACCTACATAAGGTCAATCCTTCAGCCAATTTTTGAGAAATTCAATCAACCACAGTTGCTACTTTTTTCAAAGATTCTTGTTCAATGAGGAATCACTTGGCATGACCTCCTATCAGCTTTCTTGCAGACACAATCCTGTTCCTCAGTGGTGTTTTGTAAATTTACTGCTCGCTGAAATGCTCACTGACCAAACACCTTGTCAGGCTTTCAGCTGACTTTGGAATTTAAAATAAGTTCTTGACAGGACCCTGTACATGCTAGAAAAACAACCCAGCCCTTCAGATCATGCCATTCCTATCCTCCATAACAAAAGCACAAAAGGCAATCTTTTACTTACCTACATTTCACATGAAATAAAGATATTACTGCATGATGGCAGAGACATCTCAAAAGAGCACGCGCTTCAGATAATTGTTACTACCTTTACTGCTAACATTGGTCTAAAAGTTTCTGAAGATGTTACATAACATGAATAATTCAGTAATTGAGCTTTTTTTTAAAACTGCATTTACTTTCAACTGAACTGCTAAGATATTGAACTTAAGGCAGCCACTTTTGAATGACTCATTACATTAATATAATAAATTTTCAAAAGTTTTTCCAAAACTTTCCCCTGCTTTATAATCTGTTTCTTCTAGATACGCACTGCACAGAAAAATACTTTGGAAGCATCACCCAGCCCTAATTCCAGCAGAACCAGCTTGCATTCTCCAAGCTGAAGACAAGACCGATACAAATGAACTGCGGCCATAAAGCTAAATAAAACCAGGTGAAGAGTGCATGGCTGAAGCCCACTGTGCCCACTCCAGACGTCAGCAGTGAGACTCAGCTACCCACCTGTGGGCAGCTCAGATCTTGCAATTATAATCACAGATGGCATTAAAGGAGAAAAGGAAAGTCACATACTGACCTGCCCTCCTGCTACCTACATACAGCATGGGGACATTCCCCCCGCAGCACTGATACACTTTTGAGTCACTATATTCAGCCTTAGTAGGGGTGGATTTTTTTGTTAGCAGTGTTTTCCATGGTAATTTTGCAATTTGATTAAAAGCAGCTGTCTCTTGCCATTCCATCAGCCTCCCTATCACCCGCTGAAATCTTCACCACGACTGAGGTTCTCTGTAAGCTCCTTCTACCAGTCTCACACCTCCTTTGGACACAGAAAGTTTTCTTCTAAAATGTTCTTATTTTGGTGATTGCAGGATGTAACACCAGAGCTGTCATTTCAGGGAGAAGAAATTCCACGTTCCTTCATTACAATACATGGAGATAATAAGATATTAAATAATCCATCTGAGTGCTGAGAGAAATCAGAGGAACACAGAGATGAATAGTAAAGTTAAAACTCACTGAACTGCAATGTGTGAAGTATTCTCTTCTTTTAATTCATGAGTGACTTTTTCACCCCCACCTCCAATCTGCTACCTCACTTTTTTGAGTGAAAAAAAAAAATTTCCCAATGAGGTTCTGAATGTGCATGAAAAGGCAATCCAGAACGAGGACAAGGAAAAATAATGGTTTAAGTACGAGAGAAACATTGGCTAATTGTTAACTATAAATTCACCTAGATGATGTCTAGTGATATCACAAACATTACCATCAGGCTTTCTCTAGTTCTCCAAGTCTATTTTAAGCTAGTATTATGATGAGATTAGCTACCATGCAGCATCCTTAAAAAAATAAAAAAAAGACCATAATCAAGATCATATAACTTTTCCTTTCTGCATATAAAAGTCCTTTAATTGATTCTTGTAGAAATTTATATTCACTGGGAACATTGCTAGAAGCTGTAAAAACTCACCTTTCTCTTAGACGAGCATGCTTCTTAAAGGCAACTTTCTATGTTTGGAAATTCACTGTAAAGGTTGCCATGGTGATTAATTTTAAAAGTGTAATTCTTCCCTTTTAAAGATTTTCTTTAAAGAAGAAATGCTCTGTACTAGGGCCCAGTCCTCAGCAAGGCAAATGAAAATCCCATCTTAATCTTGAAGATTAAAGGACATAGCCTCTGTGTAACTGAAACTTCAGCAATAGAGATATTTTTCAGAAAAATATTGGAAATATCTATTTTTACCTAAGAATGAAAAAAGGAAAAACATCCACAGAAGAAAGAACTCAAGGAGAAAAGCTACATCTTTTAGTGGTCAGCCCACCAAGTTATACTACTGAAAAGAAAGAGGAAAAGCAAGGAGAGAATGGTAATGGTAATGGCAGCTGGAGCTCAGCAGGAAAACCAGCAAAGCAGAGTCAGCTGAGATAGTGTCAACATGAGGCAAAAGAGAGAAGAGAACTACATTCCCAAAGAAAGAGTCTTGAAGCCAAAGGTCATTAAGGAACAGCTCTTTACCCAAGAAATCTTCAGTTTTCTTTTCATGGCTCAAGACAGAATTCACATGAGTATCTCCATCTATTGACTTATTCTCCACACAGTGCTGCACAGGGCTACATTAAACCTTGGCTTTCCACACAACTGTGTTAGCTGCCAGGAAGGAGAAAAATGCACAGCTCTGTTCCTGCAGTGAGAGAAGGAAAAGTAACATTTCTTCTCAAAAAAAAAAAAAACAAAACAAAACCTAAAAACCTATATAATGTTCAACATTACATCATGCAGCTTGTCACTGCAGAATTAATAGAAAGTGTTGTGCTGGTTCAATACCCAAACAGTTTATTACTTCCTTATTCACCTAAAGATCACCATACTGTAAGACAGCTGCATTATTAGTTGTGTTTAATATTTTATCCCTCTAGACAGAAGCATCTGTACAAGCACAATTAAAATGCCTGACATAGAGCTGATTTAATACAATCAATCAATTTTGTTTCAGAGACCTGCTTGACCTTAAAGATCTATGGTTTAAATGCAGAGAAGGAAAAACATGCTGAGACTCATTTGGTATAGTGTGGGAGTGTCACTCATTTTACCTTGAATGACTACCCAGGAGAGACTTTTTACTTGATCTATTACCACATCAGTCATGGCAACTGTAAGATATTCTAGGTTATAGCAAATTATTTGAAATTAAACAGATAAGATCATGATGACAATGAAAGAAATCAACTGTTTAGAAATGACAGAACACACATAGTTACCACTGCTGCTCTATCATTACTATAAATTTTAGTGAATCCATATACTTGGTATTTACCTTTGTGACTTTGAGGGGAAAATCTGCTATCTACGTGGCATCAGAGCTACAGATATGAATGCAATGAAAGTTGAGTAGGAAACAGTCATCGCCATGTTCCCCAGCCCATAGGGCAGCAATGCTGCTTCTAAATTACTGGTCCCCATGCTTTTTTTTGCCTCCTCTCACAGGGAAAGATCATGCCTATCGGCAATTACCAGCTCCCTAAAGTACAGTTGGTTTCTATATACAAGAAGTCCCACAGAACTGTATTTTGCTGCACACAGAGTTTAAGCAAAGAAAAACCCATTTACTGAGCAAGAAGAAAACCAGAGTCCATCATGCAAACAGCTAAACTAGTATAATCATTTCAAGGTTGTTATCTCTGTCATCAGCAAGTAAGTTAACTCTTGACTTAACTCTTCCCTATATTCAAGTATTGAATAAGGTGTTTGTTGTGGTTTTTTTTCTTTTTTTTTTTTTTTTTTTAAATAATGACAGAAACAAACCACACTACAGAAACCCAACCTTAGGACTTCACAAATTTCCTCAGAGACTGGTATTTTCCAGTGTTTCTCTACTATTTTTGGAAGACCATGAGTCTTCAAGATTAAGTCAATTAAGAAAACCAGCATGAACCAGCGTCAGTCCTAGGAGAGGTGGCAGGGCAGAGATTAGCCATAACAAGAACAAACCCATCCCTAGTGCTATCTTCCTACTGTGACTTTAATCAAAGACATTTTTTTCCTGAGCATGAAATCATGTACATAGCTTTCAGCTAAGTGGAAAAAAAAACTAATTGAACTGCAAACACGTCAAAAGGTCATTTCAGGAGTGCAATTCCACACAATAAAAGCGAAAGTACAGATTTAACAAGCATGAGACTTCCAAATTCTACAAAACTCCAGAAATAAACCACGGAGAAATTTTAAATATTACCTACTCCAAACTGCAAGAGGTGGCACATTCTCAAAAGCTGCTTGTCTGCAAAAGGACATTGCTCATTTTTCTTTATGAAGATTATATTTGTCCTCCCGTCCCTCCCGTCCCAGCACCAGGAAGTCCCAGAAGAGTTTTCCAGAGAGATCAGCAGCAGCCTCATGTTGCTATCATCATATGCTTTTAAAGTCCAGACATGCACAGTACCCTTGCTAGGCTCATAACTTGCTGAACTGAGAGAGAAACACCAGAAGACAGAGAAAGGACTCTTAACCACTACTCAGCTTTGCAACTAATCACAAAAGACTAATTTCTGTGTTCCTTCATTTAAAGATACAAATGTTCATCCCAGACTTGAAAAGAACCACACGTCACCAGAACAGACTGAGATGAGGTGAGGAGGGGCATTACATGTTGCTAATATTCCTCTATAACCATTTTCACTGGTCTAAAAATATATTCAGACTTTCCCTACTGCTTCCAAATATGGAGGTCAAACTCCACTAGGGAGCAGAGAAGTTGCTGGAGGGGATTATCCAGCACCTCTATCTCAGGAGGAGGCTGAGAATCATTAGAGTTAACTCATTCCATGCTGCACATCTGATAGCTGAGACAAATCTTGTGTTCATGAGTAAGATAAACTAAGTACAGTAGTGAAGCATCATTCACATGTTTTGTATATCTTTTCTTTCCTTTTGTCTGTTTTGTTTCCTTCAACTAGCATTTTCCTTAAGGCTACAACTTCTCATTTTCAAATCTTCAACAAACTGCAGAACAGTTTCTTCCTGAGTGTGAATTTGCCTTGAAAACATCAGCCTGTTTAAGCTTTGGCATGCAAAAGAATAAGTACATTAGAAAAAAAAACAAACTACAACAAACAAACCCACATTCTGTGTAATTATCCTCTATTTTTAATTTGCACTCAGTTTTATAAATAATAATGTCCACAATGATTTAATTTAGAACAACTGGCACTGCTGTCTTTAAACAGGCAAAGGCACATAGAGGCACATTCAAGGATTACAAAAGCAGTTAAATATCTGATATCTATTTGATTTTGAATGTAGGATTATGTCATCATTCAGAACAAGCAGGCAATACATGAACATACTGTGAAGGATGCTGGCTGGCAAAGAGAGCACAACTGGCTAACTATTGACACTATGGAAGAGCAGAATCCCGTGAATGTTGCCCAGACATGGAATTGTGTATGCCAGCTAAGACAAGGCTAAATGAATCAAATAAAGCAAAAGAATGTCTTGTGGCTTTAGCTGAACATTTTTCTTCAGCACCTCTACTCAAACTGTTGATGTTTCCCTCATAACTTCACCAATACATTACAACCAGTTCCTTACACCAAAAAAAAACCCCTCAAGGGGTTCAAAGCACAAGAGGGAGGGGAGAATGGCACCTGGGTGCAGGTGGCTGCACAGAACAAGCACAGAACAAGACCACCAGACTTAAACTAACAGAACCCAGACATGAGAAAAAGGAACAAATTTACCTGCAAAGGGAGAAAAAAAAAATACAGCTTCTTCCTTTTCTCCAGTGTCTTTCCCTTTAGCAGTGGGCAATGTGACTGGTCAATCCCTCCCTTTCCAGTCCAGGCCATAGTTATACCTACCCTAACATTTCCAGATAAGAAAGAGTTACTGTATGAATGTAGAAAAGGCTCGATATACTGCACCACCAGAACAAGCTGCCAGCAATTCAGCTGCTAAATTTGCAACTTAGCTTTTGATCAATATGACCAATTCAGTTACAGCTGGATGGAAGAGCCACTGCAATGTGACCTCTTGCAACGCTGTTAAGTGGCACCATTAGACTGAAGAATTGTGGCCAAGTCTATTAATATGCCATAGAGGCAATCTGTGACTGCTATGCAAATGTATGGCCTCCAGGACATCCGTGGAAGAGGACACATCGCCATTCAGAGCCTGTGGAAGTAGACATGAGGGACATCTTTCACACTGCATGGCAGCAGTGTAGGGTGAGCCAAGGTCCGAGAGCAGTTTAGGCAGATGATGGCAGGATGGTGCCCCTAAGGTGCTGGGTGCTTAGAGCTCAAGCAATGAATCTTCCATATTCCCTCTATGCAGGCCCAAGCTTCCTGAATCACTTGCTGCTATAACCACAGTGGGGTCATTGAAAAAGTAACTGGCTTCACTGCAGTCACTTCTACTGAAACATTCATCAGCTTAGTTTCATGGAAGAAGCCCTCTAGCAGAAAACCTTCACAGGTCCAAAATCACAGATGAAAGCACTGAATACACATTCCTATTTAGAAGGAATTAGTACCTGTCAAGGATGAAAAATCCCCAACATTTATCCTAGGGCAAAATTACCACTTTCTGTAGCCCTGAGAAGTCCCATCACACTGAAGAAGGTGATCAAGTTCCTCAGTATATTTGACAGAGATGTCATAACTACTGCTGACTTTGGTCTGCTGCAAACACCAGCCAGGGTCTAAAGGTGAAATGTAAACTAAACCAAGTATCACACTTCAGCAAGGACACTCTTGTAGGAAAAACAGCACTGAGGTAGAGACAATCCAATGACGTGATATTGTTACATCCAATTCTTAAGTACCTGGTGCAGAACACTGTCTGTCCATCAAACTTCAAGTATTTGAGGACATCTGAAAGACTCTAGCTGAGTCATCCAGGAAATGTTTAGACCAAGGAGACAAAAGGACTCAGGTAATGATTAGTTATACATCCATATCTTGTATACAGCTTAGTAGATCATGAGGATGCTCAGTGTAGCTAACACATGCCAGTGAACAGTAGAGATGGTCCAAGACCTGAGACCAGACATTTGTCTGGGTAAGTAAAGAAATAAGCAAAGCAATAATACTAGCATATCACTTTATAATTAATATTAATTAAGAGCACCCCCAAGAATGGGCTAGAACTGCACCACTTGCCCAAGAGGTCAACCACAGCAGCCTTATTGTAGTGCCAGCAGGTTGGCAAACATGATTGCAGTCCAGACAATACATTACAGAGACTAAAACCACCTTAGTTATCATTGTTATTATAGTAAAAGAAACAAAGAGAATGTACTTTCTACAGTGCCACACCAATAGTTCTTTGGAACAAAACAGAAAGCCTTCAGCCTCATTGAAGGCTAAAAGCAGACTAGGGAAATGGTGAAAATGAAGAGTTATTACAGGCACCCAAAAATTATTCACACTGCATGACCAGACAGATTGCAAGGGGCAAAATGTACCTCCTGCCCTTCTTCCTGTCAGCTGAGATCCACTCAAGACTGGATTTTGTCTGAGAGGACTTCCATTCTGTCCAAGTGGAATTAGGGAATTACATCATGACACGAGCAGCACTCGGTATGAAAGGACAGAGAAAAGCTAAATAGTACATCAGGTTACCATTCCAGGTTACAGAAAATTCAGCCCCACAGCAAGCCAGTGGGAAGCTGCCCACTGTCATGCCAACTGGCAGAGAAACTCAAAGATGAAAAAGGAACTTTACTATCTCCTGTCAGGATGAACTAGAAGTAGGGGATTATTGAGAGTTTATTTAGAGGAATCTGAAGCCTAGCCAATAGTCTGGGCTGATAGTCAAAGCACTGGCAACCTCTGGCCTCAACAAAAGAGCAAACATTTGCAAAAAATGAAACTCTCCCTCTAATGACAAAAATGGAAATAGAACCCTGTAGCAACCTACATAATACATGGAGGGAGGAATAGATCTTGCAGAGAAAACCAGTTAAGATTGATCGGTCTACGTGTATCTCCATGGCTAGCATTGTAGCTATACTTCTAACACCTCTGCAAACAGCTAATTCAGATGCACACTTACATGACTCATTATATACAGTGGTTTTCTTTTCCTTTCTGGGAAATATTAAAACATTATTTCTACCTACTTAATGCAAGGAATATTGACATTATTAAAAAAAATAGGAGCTTAAGTTTTCCAATGCTTTAGCATCCCACTAATTCCACTACTGTAATTAGATATTCTTAGTTCTGTCTAGTTTTAATATTTCCTGAGCAGGTTTTTGATAAAATGATTATTCCCTTCCCTGTTTTTATGTTTGCTAATGCATTATCAAATCAAATAGAAAGTATGTAATCTGCTCTAAACTTTAGTATCTAGCACTTCTGGAACTATGGTAATTTTATACTAAGTACAGCAGCTTGCAACATATTATGTCAGAAAGAGTAAGATTAACTTTTCTCATATTTAATATCAAAATTGTTATTAACAATACTACATAACACTGCAGGAAGGTTAAGAACAAATGTAGATCCTGGTCACCACAATTTCTCTTCACCAGGTTTATCCGGCAGAAGAAACAGAAAACACTGCAAAACTACTTAGGAGACAAGAGAAGCAACAAGGAAGGTGAATGTCTGATAGTGTACCTCACACATCTCCCTGTGAAGGCCACCCAACTTTGAAGGTGAGAGGGAGAAATCCCCTCCCAACAAACAAGGGGAAGCCTCAAACTAAAGCAAAATCCCTGGCAGCTATTGTATATATATGGTTAAAGGATTTCACTTGTATGAGAGCGCGTTGGTAATCTACCATTCCTGAAGAGTCATTTTTCCACAGCAGACTTACACCATAAGCAATGTCACATTATAATAGATCATGTATCACTGTCACACTGTAATTTGCTCTGAAGGCACACATCTATGGTTTCATACTGATGTAGTTCATGCCAGTAGTATGATGTTGACCTGTGGTTTTCACAAGGGAAAAAGAAAGTAGTAAATCATACGTAAATGACCATTGCAGCAAGTAGCCACATTTCCCGGAAGAGGCTCTGCTCCCACTGTTAATGATGCCACCTCCCATTAACCAGCCCTGTCTCGAGTAATACAGTTTAAAAGGGAATTTGGCAGCATCATCCTGGTGGGCTCACTGACCACTAGCAACAAGAAACAAGCTGTCACATGTAACAAGGAAACTGCAATGAGCTGGTGACAGCATTGTGCAGCCCTGGCTCCAGACTGATGACATGACCTTCGGCTGGGCCAAAGAGGGTCATACCAGTCCCAAAACAGGGAAAGTGTGGGTCTGCTGCTCTACTGCTGCCCAGGGGATGAATGCATAGAGTAATAACCTAATTTCTGAGAACACATCTCAATGTCAGGTGCTGCCACTTCATGTCCCTCTGTCTCACCCCCAGCCTGCCTTTACAGGGCTCTGCACAAACACAGAAAATGCAAGGCTGGCTGCTCCCTCCTGCATCCCTCAGCTGCTGCCCAGGGTACCTCTGACAAGAGCCAGCCCTGCCCTCCTGGTTCTTTTGCCCAATTTCATCCTGTGTTGTACCACCTCTGGGGCTACTTAGGTTTCCTCAGCAGCTTACCCTCTTAAAAGCCATCTGTTTCCCATCCAATTTCATCTGTCACTCAAACATTTTGCTGCTTCTCTAAAATGTCCCATTTCACCTACGCTCTGTCTCTTTTCAGTTCCCTTGAAATGTACTATCCTCCATTTCCTTTATCTTTGATCTTTTAATTAAACTGGTTTCATTTGTTCAACTGCAGTACGATGTCTTTACAACTCTATTTTCTCTACTGTATATTGCCTTAGTTATTTAATTCTCTAAATCCTTCTGGAAATGGCTTATTTACAAGACATCATATAATTATAGGAAAGTTTTTAGATTACACTGGAAATGAAGTTGTCATTGTGAAAGTAGCACTGAAATATACTGTGGATTTAATCCACTGTTTTAGTCTTATTTCCAGGCACTAACAACACCTAAATGCCAAAACCATAAATGGAGGTTTCATAGTAAAAACAATTTACTCCCAAACAAAAGCATCTTCATATAATTATACCGAGTAAAATAATCTATTGATTACATTTTAAAATCAGTACTTAGAAAAAATTGTTCCAGCAG
The DNA here is from genome assembly GCF_032191515.1 of Phaenicophaeus curvirostris. Classification (NCBI taxonomy): domain Eukaryota; kingdom Metazoa; phylum Chordata; class Aves; order Cuculiformes; family Cuculidae; genus Phaenicophaeus; species Phaenicophaeus curvirostris. Next base: position 46,579,779 of record NC_091392.1, on the reverse strand, counting down.
GTGGTGAATCATATGCCATTCACAAATATTTCAGTATGAGAAATGATATTTAGGTATAGTATTTAATGAAAGAGACGTTCTGCTGTAACAGCTGGGAAATAGCACTCCTGGGACTAGTATAACATAGGACAAAAGTCTTCTGTGCAGCCTGTGTGACCCACACTGGCAGCACTGTCCTGCTCACTTGCTGTGCAGGGAAACCATTATGTAGAGTATCCATAGAAAATACATCTCTACCTCAAGCTGCAGCATGAAGAGCGTCACAGGGTGTTGCTATCAAATAGAGTCAGTAAATTAATTTCTTGCACCGAAATACCTTCTCCACAACTGCAGAAAAAAAATATATCAATAAAAAGAATGAGTAAAATATGCATTAATGGATTCCAGCTGAATGACTCCAGGACTATTTTGCCAATGCTGTCATTATGGTTAACAGCTAATGGTTTACATCAATTGAAAGATATGAATGTGAACTTAGCAAATACTTCTTTTGGACTAAGTCTCTACAGCAGCTTACTAGTTTGGGTCTACTAGTTTCTGTATATGGCATTCCAGCTTGGACCTGGGATTGCCAGAGGCATCGGTTATTCCAGTAGCCCAGACTTCTGGAATTCATTTAAACATCTCTCCATTTAAACATCTACTTCCACTTGGGATTTTAAGACCAAGGTTCTTCTGATATCCTCATGGTAAGGCTAAAATTCTTATTTAAAAAGCAAAAGAAATTAAAACTTAAGAAAAATAATCTTACTTTAAAGTACTTTTAAAGAAGTAATTATAGTTGACTTAGCACATTGCTTCCTGTAAATAATTCAAATTAATTCACCCAATATAGGCTGAATTCTGCATATATCTACTTTGAATTCCATCTACCATCATGCTGCCTATTAACTTTGCCTTTTGCGTCCCATTAGAAATTGATGTTTTTTTCTAGTTTTGCCTTACATAAATAATTCTTTGTCATATGTAAATATTGCTGCATCGATGTTTAACCTGCAGAGTCTTTCAATTTTCTCTCCCAACTGCAGAATATGCTGTCTTTCCTCCTTCCCTATGTGTGTGTAACAGCTTCTGCCATCCAGTTATGACTAATCTTCTGCCTCACACCTTTTACTTTACCCCAAACTACCTTGAAAACATGCATTTTTTATTTGCCCTTCCACTGCAAACCATCTGCCTTTCCTAGACAAACAATCCTGCATTGAAAAGATATCAAATAAATCTGAGTATTTTTTTGCTGAAGATCTCCTTGTTATGTTCACCTTCCTTCATCTCTGCCTTCTCTGCTCAATTCATTCCCAGGGGCTAAAACTGCACCTCCCTTATTTTTTAGCAAAATGCCATAGCAGTCTCTGGCATTACGGGCAGAAATCATTTAAGTCTCTTACAACCAACTAAACTGTTTCATAGTCATTCTTGAATTAGTGACATTTAAGATATTATAATGTTACAAAGACCATTATCAGACATTTCTCTGACTGAGATGCTCCAGGGAACTCAAACCACAAAGTGCTTAATTCAGAAGTCATCTTCAAAGAACTTGAGAGGTTTGCATACTGGGCCTCCAGAGAAAATTTGCACTACTGACATTTCTTTAAATGAAAGCAATAAAGACCCAGCGGGTTAAAGGATAAAAAAAAAAAAAAGAAAAAAAAAGAGAGAGAGACAAAAGGGTAAAAATAACCTACTAGAAGTCTCTGCTCCACCCATAGGAAATTAATCAAAAAACCCAAATCAAAGCGCATGTGCAGAAAAAGGATTTTTCTGCCTCTGTCTATGTATATATTTTTACACACATTTGAAAAGAATCCACATAAATATATTTAACAAGTCATCAGTCACCATAATTATTACTACACTAACAATCATACTTGCCATCTCTGCAAAGTACAGTCATAATGATATTCTACATCTAACAACATTAACATTCCTGATTTCCCTAGAGAACAGCGTAGCAAGGAGGAAGATCTCACTGGCTACAGTAAAACGTAGCAATACTGCACAATTCCCTTGGGGCAATCTGCTTCAAAAAAAGTTGCAAAGATAATGACAAAGAAGGCAGAGCAATGCTTACAAACAAAACTACACAGAATATCAGCAATGAAGATCACCCATGATGTTGTTAGCTTGTTTGGCACTTAGCAAAGCAACCCAATTCTGAAGACGTGAGTATCATAGAATTAAAGCATCACAGAATAGTTTGGGTTGGAAGACACCTTAAAGATCATCTAGTTCCAACCCCCCTGCCAGGGGCAGGGACATCTCACTAGATCAGGCTGCCCAAGGCTGCATCCAACCTGGCCTGGAACACCTCCAGGGATGGGGCAGCCACAGCTTCCCTGGACAAGCTGTTACAGTGCTTCACCACTCTCATCATGAGGAGCTTCTTCCTAATGCCTAATCTAAATCTCGCCCTATCCAATTTAAAGCCATCCCCCCTCATCCTATCACTCCATGCCTTTGTAAAAAGTCCCTCCCCAACTTTCTTGTAGGCCCCCTTTTAGGTACTGGAAGGCCTCCTTCTTGCAGGGGCTACATTCAACACATGGTTGTTGAGCAACGGACTACCACAAAACTAAGTTCAAGGCAGAAAAATACTCAGTGTGCAAGTAAGCTCATCTAAGCTAATAAAAGGTATAAAGACTAGGAGCCACCAGAGTTACAAATCGTCAGACCAACAAGTGAATAAAATCAAGCTTCTACCCAACTGTTGCCATTCAGGGTTAAGAGACACGAGCAAATTGAAACGTACACTGTAGCGCAGAAAACAACAACCCTCTGGGCCAGAGATAATGTAGACAAACATTGCAGTCTGCCAGAAATGCAAATCTAGAGAGTGTGTTTAGAAGCACCAACATGAAAAATCATCAAGATCCCACAGCTCTGTAGCATCAATGCTTCATTCATACATTAAAAGCACCACAGAAGATCTAACAATAGCATGTTCTGATAATCCAGAGCCTAGGCAAATCTTTGTATCTTTCACTTCAAAGTGAAACTTTCAGTCTCAGTACAGCTTTTCTTTTGATGGTCACATATTGTCTGGTATTTATTCCTCAATACTTATTTTCAACACACATTATCTTTGTGAGAAAATGATGAAACAGAGATTGCAATAAAAGGAAGATACAAAAGAGCGCACTCCCAAAATATACTGACTTTTGTGTTTGCAGTTGTACTGCATTGTTAATTTTTTTTAGTATATGAATGTGTAAAAGCTTCCCTCTTTAGAATAAACTGAGAAGAATATATTTATCTATATCTTAATCAGAAGTGAATGAGATAAAATATGTAAATTGACAGGAAATGAAGTGGCCTCAGGAATACTAATTTCAGTGTAAAATGACTACATCTCAGACATTCTCATGGTTATCTGGTTCCTGTCCTACCACAATGGTGAATATTATCCACCAACATTACATCACATTAAATTTTTCATTCGGTGCACTGTTTTACCACATGAAAGCTGAGATATCAGTGCAATACGGGCTCCAAAGCACCCAACATCATCATCAATGATACCAGCCATACATGTGGAACAGTTGAACACTCAGTGTTTTTATGGGAACCTGGTAACAACATCCAAAGCCCTAGAAGATATTGTGATATCTCATGGTATGTGTGTTGTGACTCTCAGTGAAGACACAAATATCTTATTTTTCTTTGATATTGACTGTGGAAGTCCAGGTTGATCTAGCTGAATGCCAAAATGTAATTGCAAAAATTATATCCCAATAAATCCATGTTTTCCCCGCAAAAGACACAGATAATTGCTGTCTTACTGTATATTAAACTTTTTTTAAAAAATATTATTTGTCTAAAGGCAATTTAGTGTGTGGTCTTTGCTAAAAAAGCAATGACCAAAAAAAAAAAAAGCTATCAGACTCTTCTGTATTTCAATATTGTCTTTGATTTATAGATGCAGGATTTAAAATGACACTAACCCCCACTTATTTGGTACTACAGGGTCTGGGAAAAGAGATAATTTTTATATGATATCCCTTCTTGGGCACATCTTTTCTCTAGCACAATTGTATATACTGTAAATAGAATAAGAATTACTATTCCCAAATATTTTTGCAACAGAGTTCAAATATTCTTGTGAAAAATACTGTTATCCAGAGGCTACGAAATGCAATGAACTAATGGAGACTTATTCAGTCACCAATTGCCTCAGAGAGAAAGATTCATTTTAATTTGACTGGAGTGATTTTTGACACAATTACCACCTGGATTGCCTCTAGCATGATTTTGCTTGAAAGTGTCAGTGCATTGCTTATCTAATTCTATGCATGTTATAAAACTTTCCTTCAGATTCGCAATAGCAAGCCAGAGCTAATAGTAGATACTGTGCCTACATAAAAGTTGAAGGTAGGGAAGACATGACAAGTGAGCTCATCTGTTTTTCCTCAGCATAGATCTGAATTAAAATGTCATTGCAAGTTCATTGCACTAGCTTTTGTGTCATTTATCAGCTTACATCTATGGATGTACGCTATGACTAGGTTTTGGAGGATTATATTTTTGAAATTTTTCAGTTAAGATTTGACCACTCTAAACCATACAAGCCCTTTTGAAACACTTAGTGGTATTTGCTCAAATAACCACAGATCGTTGCACTGTGGTTCAGCAATAAGGTGTGAGTAACTGAGTGCAGCCAAGCTCTCACCAAGGTGTTCCACTGTAATCATTTAGGGAGACAAAATTTCTTGGCCTACAGCTGTTCTCAGATGCAGCAAGAGACTTTTAAGAAGACATAAGAAAGATAAACCTCATTATGTGAAATGAGGTTATTTAGTAACTAGGGGTCTTTTCAAGTATTACCTGGAGACGTGCACCTTAAAGAAGTGTCACATGTAACCTTGCAAACCTGAAATATTAGTGAGAATTAGAGTCCCATTCCTAACACAAATCTTCACAAGGACCACAGGTATGAAATAGGTCAGAGCTTGACAACTTCTCTGGATTGAAATGGTCTGAGCCTAGTCTGATGTAAAGCTGCTCTGCAGCATTGTAGAAGATGATGAGGCTGTACTGAGGTAATAGGAATAGGTAATACCTATGTGTCATTAAAATAGTGCCTAAAACCTGGTGCCATAATGCCCCCAACAGCATGGGGTTGGGGTGGGGGTTGATGCCCTCATTGAGCCCTCTCACCACAGAGCTCAGCAGACAACTTGGCTCTGCTGGGAAGTACAAACCCTGCTTCATCAGGCCAAGTGTCACAGCAATGTAGGAAAGAGAGCATAAAGGAGCTTGCAGGGTCACCCAGCCTCTCCTCAACTCACTACATAATGAGAGACTGAAGCCATGCAGGACGCAAGTCGCTTCAACCCTGGATAGCTTCCAGGATATCACACAGCCCCTCCCCGCTCCCTTCCCAGGCAGTCTCCTCACAATTGAAAAGCTTTCCTTTATGTCCAAAGCTTCTTTCCTGTAGGCTAAAGTCTCTTCATCTGCTCACTGTGGACAGAGAGAACAGATTATTCCTTTCCCATCTGCTACCTCCTTTGATGTGACATAATTGAACGGACAAACGTACACCCTCTCAGTCTTTTCTCTGCTGGATTGAGTACCAACACCTTCTTGGCCATACCCTCGTGCACCTTGTTTTCCAGGTCCTGACTGCTCTTGCTGCTCTCTCCCAGAATTTCTTTCCCCAGATTTTCTACCTCCTCCTAGAAGAGTGCTGCCCCAAACTAGGTAAAATATTGCAGCTGAGATCTTCCTTATGCCAGCAACAGAAGGAGGATTTCTCCAGGTATCTTCCAGACAGCTGTCCTCCTCCTACATCCTACTATGTTGACTATTTTGCAGCAATACAACTTAACTGGCACACACAGTTTTCATGTCACTAACTCCCCACCTCCAGATCTTTTTCCAGAAAACTGCTACTTCTTGTTCCCCATCCTCCACAGCTGCTGTTGATTTTTTTTTTTTTTTTAGATGTGGTCATCTTGACTAAATAGCATCCCTTTTCTTTTTCCAGACCACTTTTCCAGTTTATCAAGATGATTTTGAGTTTGACTCCTGCCCTTCAATATATCAGCAGCCTCCAACAGCTTTGTGTCACACATAGATGTGCTCAGAGTACAGCATATTCTATCACCCATGTTTCTAACAAACTATTGTATAGTACCAAACACCAGGCTTGGTGTCCCTAAAGAGTCCTGTTTGAAGCAGCTTTTCAGGGTAACAGATTTAATATCTAGCCTGTGCCTGGGTTTGGTTTTTTGTTTTCAGAACAATGCTGTACCCACCGCTTCAGAGTTTCACTATCATCAGGCTTCAGTAGTCTGCAGATGAGAGCATCATGAAAGACTTTGTCAAAAAACATTATTGAAGCCAAGAAATAGTCCAACTACTATTTCTCCCATATCCAGAAAACATGTTGCTTCGTCACAGGAGAAAAATCAGAGGGCTTTCACACAGTTTCTTCCTGACATAATTTGATGACTGCTGCTCATCTCCTTGATATCTTTTAAATGCGTATTAAGAACTTATTTCCTTAGTAACTTTAACCAGTTTTTTTTCCTCACGGGTTAGCGATAAACTAACTAGTCAACAATTTCCTGACTCTGTTTTCTTCCTCAGTAGAGGTACTAATTTATTTTTTTTTTGGCACTGTCGTCATGGAGCATAGTTCCTCTTTAACACATTAAGGTCAAATTAACTTCTCTGCCTGCACTGAAAGACAAGCAAGCTGCTTTGCCAGTATCGGGTTTTCCTTCTAATTTCCCTAAACAGGTCTCTTTAAGCCAGCCTCTCCTCTTTCTGTTCCCTCTGCCTTTGAAAATGTCCCTCTCCTAGCTGCATGGAAGTGGATCCTCTTTCTGTGAGGTCTCCACACTAGAAAGCACTTGGTTTGAAACTTCTGAAGAGGCAAAAGATGACTTTTAGGCAGGACTGGTGAGGCTGATAGGGTGAGGTTTTCCCCTTTACTGCTCTGACTGCACATACCCAGAGCTTCCATTATCATGGCACTTTAGCCTGTCTTAACAGTGCTTTGCTCAGAAGTGTCTTTAATTTACACTTAAGTCTACCCTATAGCCCTCACTCCAAGAGTGCCATAACACTGGGACTCAGGAATTTTACACAGTAAGTGTTAGGAAAGAGAGCTGTATGGTTTCCTGTGAATACATAATTTGCCTTCCAATGTAACCTTTTTGTGTGAGTGCCTGGGTTTTGTAGTTTGAGGGAAAGAAGCAGGGGATATGTTTAAATACTATCTTTGTTTTGCTTGAGAACATAGAACCACTCTGATGCTGAAGTGAATGAAGCAACGCAGAAGGGCTTTGCTTCTGTTGAAACATAGCCCTATCATCTCCTCAGATGTTTTCCATTTATTTCATACAGTTCTACATGCTGAATTTGACTTAACTTTGCAAAAACATTTAAATCAGCCTAAAGCTACACATATAATCATTTTTTTCGGGGGGCAAATAAAATCTGAAATATTTACATTTTGTTTCTGTCTTCTGCCTCAAAGCACAGTTTTATCACTTTCTTTGCCTGGAATTAATTCAAATTTTTATAATGTCTTAAATCTTTGCAAAACATAGATAGTTTTTCATCAAAGGAGCAAGGACATATGACTGTGTCAAAAAAAGTTTGCCACAAAACAAAGATTTGCTACAAAGTAAAGATTTGCAGAAGCTGCTCAACAGAATTATTAAGAGTATATTAACACTAGAAAACAACATTTCTATAATAGTATATAAAACTGTTTAGCAGAAACTTTTGAAAAGTGAAAACATCTGTCAAAAATCATGATGGATTTTTTTATAATCTGTCCTTTTCCTTCGCATCTGAGCAGTGGCAAAGTGAGGGTCAGATATCAAAAAACCCAGCTATTCACAGATGCACTGATGAGTTTTACCCAGAGAAACAGCTGTTCATGCTGTCTCTGATATTTAATCATCTGAAGATTTTTCCAACAAAATTTCAGGACAACGTGCTAGCACTGTTCTGTTGATGTGGAAAGAACAGATAGTAGCTGCAAGAGATGGTTTTTTTTAATTAATATATAAATATGGTGCCTAAGTAACTATGCAATAGTGAGAGATGTAAGTCAGGAAACATTGAGGTTATCAGTAGAGAACACAAAGCACTAATCCCAGGTTTGACCTGAATTTTCCTACTAAATGTTGGATTAAGTCGGATACTTTGCATTAATCTTTTTCATCAGATGTTTTAATTCTGTGGTCTGAAAGTGCCTGGTTTTGCACAGCTTCCCTCCCAAGCCATTTTCATCCTCATTACATCACATTAACCCAAAATTACATAAATACATTGCCGAAGAGTTAATGGTCTTCCCCATTTATTTATTTATTTTACTTCTCACTGACTGAACTGCGTTCTGCTTTCTTTCTGCAACATTACATATAAACTTAAATTTATTTAAAGCCAAGCTGCTGGAAGGAATAAATTCTTGTTGCTCCTGGAAAGATACACATGCTTTCTGCAGTACGTGGCCCATTTAGCTGAAAAAATGAGTACTATAATTACAAGTTTTCAGGACTGTGCAAAAAAACCTTAGAAGTGCTTTGGTCAAACATTCACGATGAATAATTTAATCAGTTCTGAATATTTCCCAAATATTTCCCTAGGGCAGCTTGTAGGAAAACAAATTATTTTGTGTCAATTCATAAGAGAAATACAGAAAATGTTCTTACAGGGTAAGGAGTAGGCTTCTGCAATACTAAGCTCTGTTGTCCAAGATCATCATTAATGGACTGCAGCATGACCAGTGTATTATGAACCTTCCATGCCTTATATTGATTATTAAACTGGAATTTCATGGATAACTCTCTAGTATGGGAGTTGAGGGGAGCAAAACTGGAAATAAACAGGGGAAATGAAGGAGATTAGACTATGCCCTTGCCAGATGAGAAAGTAAATACACAGATACAGTTTAGCAGCAGTACGATTACTATTGTAATAGCCTGAGAATACAGCATATAGTCAGATTCACATTTCTGCTGAAAATGAGATCAAGTGATCAAACAGGATGATATATGCTGTACCAGAAAATTGGAAGTCTCTAAGACAGCACGTTATTTTTCAACAGCTACATCTGCACAAAGAAATCCTAAGAAATCTGGTCACCTTAAAGCACAGACAGAAAGTATGCAGAAGTTCCTGAATTTTCAATACAAGTTTTAACAACCAGAGAAAAAAATGAAAGGAGCAGCTGTAGAGGGTGTAGGAGAGACATGAGCAGTGCCAGCTTTCCCTGGGTTCTCTACAGATAACTTGTGTCCTTTCCCAGCAAGCACTGTTCTAGTTCACCACACGGTGTTACACCTTAGGAAGCCCTGACAGCAAAAAGAGTTGAAGCAGCAAGATTAAATCCTTGATGCTGGAATTAGGGGAGTAGAGGAACAACATATTAATTACACACTCTGCCTTTCCAATGTCATTTCAGCCTGCTTCATGCCATAAGCATTTGTTTTGCTATGGAGTATAACTGAGAGGGATCCCTGCTGATTTATGGTGTCACTGCTCCACGTCCAAAAAGATAAATAAATTCACATTATAAACAAATGTTTTAAAAGAGGTTTCTGTTTCCAGGTTATTAAAATTACCCCTGCTTTTCCTCAGTGCTGCAACAAATGAATGACCTGCACACAAAATATGGTAGGGTCACCAGGGATTCAAAAAATGCTGTATCGAGGAAAATGATATCAAAATCTAAGAATTTCTACTGTGTTAAGAAAAAAACTCTCTCTTCCAGCAGTTGTTGATAAGTTACTCATAATAATATCACACTGAAATCAAAACACAGGGGAGATGGGGACTACCTACTACTCACTTCGTTATGCCATGACCTCATGGACAAGAACTGTATGCCTGAAGCACGCGAGCTGTACTGATAGCCAAGCTGTGTGTGTGCCACAGTCACAGTCAGTAGGAGCAGGAGCTGCAACGCCTAGCCCCAGGTTTCATAGAATCATAGAATCACCAGGTTGGAAGAGACCCACCGGATCAAGTCCAACCGTTCCTATCAATCACTAAACCATGCCCCTCAGCACCTCGTCCACCCATCCCTTAAACACCTCCAGGGAAGGTGACTCAACCACCTCCCTGGGCAGCCTGTTCCAGTGCCCAATGACCCTTTCTGTGAAGAATTTTTTCCTAATGTCCAGCCTAAACCTCCCCTGGCGGAGCTTGAGGCCATTCCCTCTTGTCCTGTCCCCTGTCACTTGGGAGAAGAGGCCAGCACCCTCCTCTCCACAACCTCCTTTCAGGTAGTTATAGAGAGCAATGAGGTCTTCCCTGAGCCTCCTCTTCTCCAGGCTACACAACCCCAGCTCTCTCAGCCGTTCCTCATAAGGCCTGTTCTCCAGCCCCTTCACCAGCTTTGTTGCTCTTCTCTGGACTCGTTTGAAGAATTGCCCTCTAGGGGTAGCTGGGAGCAGCCCCGTTGCAGCATCCACCAGTGGCACCAACCATTACCTAACTCATAGTCCACTGCTGACAGTAGCTGCCACAGTTAGACCCTCACAATCACTACTTGAAAGTAATTTTGGTGTTAATATACAAGAAAGAAGACTTTCAGAAAGCAATCCTAAAAATGTTTTCTACAGAGAACTAAGGAAATTCCCTCTCCTGAGCTGTCCCGGCTACAACCGCTTTTGTCTCCAATTCTTGGAGATCCCTCTTGTATGTCAGGTCAGCTCTCTTGAGTACAGGTGAACAAGAACATTTGGTACAAAAAGTAGCAAGCATTTTCCAACTTGCCTAGGCCCGCTGCGTCTCACAGTGGGAACAGCCCAACGTAGAAAACACTGTGCCTTTTCATTTTTCCCCTCTTAATTTAGAACTTGCTTAAAGTGTGTAACCTCAGCACATCCAAACCTCATTACGATAAGCAAACAGCTCAAACACAGAACTGCCACACTAATCCCTGAAACTGACAGTAAAGTTGCAAAGTAAACAAAAAAAGTACTTCCAGAAGGATTCCTTATCTAGGAGATGAATTGATACTGCATTTTCCATACATGCTGCAAACTAGACAGTAGGTACCTAAACCCATTCCTCGCATTGGCCTCCTCTATGACCCTCTAGTCTGATGGGCTTTCTGTATTGCATTCATTAGTCAATTTTTTTCTTTCTTAGAAGCTGACTCTTAGTTAAAAACCTACAAGACTGGTAACCTATTCCAGCGTATTAACTCCCCACAGGAGTGTTGCCTTCACACACTGAGCAGGGCAGACCAAGGGTTGCAGCAAAAGAGTCGCCACAACAAAAAGCAGAAACCCAGCACTCCACAGCACAGACAGGGAGGTTCTGACCGCTATTTCCCACCATGTTCAGCTTTCAAATAGGCTTGGTCTTGCAAACTCATAAACACATGAGTAATCTTGGCTAATGCAAAAGCAGAGGAAATATTCATATGAATAGGGAATTGCAAGCTCAAGCTCATTATTTACCAGAGTACGCAGCTGGTAACAAACCCAGTCATCTTTACATTCATGAGTAAGGCCCTTAGGCACCAGGTCTGCTGTTACTAATTTTTTTTTTGCTTTTTCATAGACACGGTTTATTTCTTTGACTCACTTAGCTTTTGAGGCTAATTAAATAATAAAAATGTTCTGTTTGCAAAACTGCAGCCCTCACACAATGCAAAGAACCAGACAGGCATTTATTTGGCTGCTAAAGAGCCTGCAGTGGTTGGTTGTTGTCTTACTCAAAAAATCTGTTAACTTTGGGGTACAGGTTTTTTTTTCAGCCCCAAAATTAACAATAGCACTGTTTTCAGACTACAAGACCGGGTCTTTGAAATGCCCATGGTACAGAGTTAACTGCTTTCTTGCAGAAACGTACAGATACCTCTAAGTACTTTGCTCTTTTGAGAAGCAGATGATTTATGTAATCTCTAAGAGCTCTGCTTTTCTAAAACATTGGCTTAAACAAATGTAAGACAGACAACTCCGATGTTTTTAGAGGGATTTATGAACATTTATCCACCTGTTCTTCAGTTTCTAGTTTTCCAAGTGCTAAAATACTTATCCATGCATTGACAGTAAAATGAAATCATGTAATGCTGCCACTTGTGCTGGAAGTACAAATGAAAATGAATACTTTCCAATCATTATTTGGCATCGAGCATTTGTTGACCAGAGTGTCATAAAACATTCTTACTCCTGAAGAAAGATGGGAGTACTTCACTGACAACATGATATATGTGAAGTGGCAAGTACACATAAGAAAATATGAATAGACAAGATAACATAACTTATTAGAAACATCACAAGTTAACTACATTTTTAAAAAGATAACGGAATTACTACAGCCTCATGAAATGATGCCACAAAAAGATATTCTGCTTATGTTTGTAGCATTAATCTATCCTAAAGAGATATATGGCTCAGCCCCATCAGATCTGAATAACTCAAAGTCTTTAATGAGTTTAGCCTCATAAAAGAAACATGAGACAGAATATATGCTGGCCATATCCTACTAGATGTATACAGCCTTTGTGATACACCTATGGTCACACTAGAGAACTATGGGCAGTCTAGGAGAGCTGCTGTAAAGACCATCCACCCAGCTTCATTAAATTTATCCCTTCAAACTCATAGATTTAGTAGAATGAAAATGAGAAAATTCAGAAAGTTAAAAAAGTCCAAGGCTGTGCAATGTTAATAGCTTGTCTACCACAAGAGTGAGAGTTGCAGGCTTACAAACATAATTAAAGCAGCTCTTGACTGACAGTGTGTAGTCTCAGTTGTAGTATTATCAAAATGCTGATATATCACTGCAGTTGATTTCTCTAGAATTAATGTTAATTCTCTGCGATTAACTAAATTAATTCATTCTTCTGTGCTTAAATAATTTACAGGTACATGTTAGTATGCCTGTGTATGATCAACTCTACTTGCATTTCAGATGTTTATCCTTCAAAAATGGTTAACAACCTGGAAGAGGAGGAAAAAAAGAAGGGAAAAGACATCTTTTGTATTGCTCAATATTTTCCCTGTTCTGCAGCCTAGGAGCTCCTCAGGAGTAGTAAATTAGCCTGCAGCACTGATTTTTCCCCAGATACCTCTATTACTTAGAATTTGCATCCTTATCCTGTATATTATGTATGCCTGTGCGTCACTGTGCCTGAATTAGACCACAAGATCCTTGCAGCAGAATACCTTATTCTGTTCACAGCACCATATTCAATTTTGATGTTCAAATAATAAAGTAGTATAGGAAACATAATGGCAAGAAAAATCAACCAAAATACACTTAACGCAAGATTGACTGCAGGTCTAACAGTCACTACATAAAAATCGATAGGCAACACAGCCTAAATGTTCACAGCTGAAAACTTAGAAAAGTAGCCCCACAGACTTCAGATCATCATTTCTTTTCTTAAACGCGCATCGTGGGAGCTCTTCTACAGAGGGAGAACAGCCCTTCCTAAAATAACTCCCTGCATGGAAATGCTTATTCTGAGATCCTAGACATTAACTCCTCTCCTCCTTTCTCTGGCTCTCTGCAAGGCTCATGGGATGGAAGGATCGTACTCCATCTCAGGGCTGGGATTTCAGAGTAGAAGGGATCCCCTTATCTCTCAACCAGGAGTGTGCAGTGGCAGAAGGGAGAAAGGGTGAAGGTAGGAGGAAGAAAGTCCCCAAACTCTTCAGAACTGCAAGCAGAAGTCTTGAAAAAGCATAACAAGGAGAAAGAGACTTGCTTCTCCTAAGCTTAAAGGAGGGACTCCAAAAAAAAGGAGCCCAGCTAGCTGAGGTGAATATAGATTAGTTCATACGAGCCACGCTCTGTTATTTGTTCTCCTTTACCCATCTTATTCTTACAATTCTGACTACGCTAAGAACTGCTGCTTGAAGCCACTGGGATCAATTAGGCAGTTTTGTTTCATTTTGAAACCATTACACCGACAACTTGCAGAACTTGCTGAGACATAAGCACCAACAGCACTAAAGGATTTCTCCATGCACTGGATCACTTCAAGGTATTTGTAATTTTCCAAGTTCTGACAATGTCATATGGGAAAATAGATGTTGTTCTTCAAAGAAATAAACTAATCACCTCAAAGGGTTAAAAAAAGGCCTTATTTTCTCAAGTATCGACATAGTATGGCATTAGCTAGGTGTATCATGAGGAAGCTTCAATGTTCTCTATAGCATTAAGAGCAGCCCTTTGTGAAATGCAATGCAGCAATGAAGAAATAGTCTGACTTAGCACTTTCTGCTCCACTTCGTAGTCATTCATTGATTTGCTTTATATACTGTATCAACTTGATAATCTCAAGTTTTTCCACCAGGACCTTGTTCTTTGCCAGCAAGAAGTGTAACTCTGTAACTACACTGCTGTATGTTAAATTGGCATTGCCCCAGGTGGTGCTTGGGATTACTGAAAGTGAGCAGAATTAGAGGTAGGAAATGATATTTTCTGACTTGTCATCAGTTTTATTCTGTTTGCACTGGACAGCCCTCTGTGTATGGTTTGTTTCCCAGTGGTGCTGACCCCTTTTTTTCCACTATCTGTTCTCCTGCTTGAACCCTGCTTTGTGATCCTGAGAGTTCTGTCTTCCCAGAATAGCTACGGCTGTGCTGGATAGGATATAACTGGATCCATCCCTCTCATTTAGCAAAATGAGATTTTGAATTTATACCTGTGTAAAATTTTGATGCATGCTGCAATACTTGCAGCAAGTACAAGTTTTATTATATGGAAATGATACCTTGGACCTCACCATGCATAGAGTCAGGAAGGGAGTAAGCTGGGAGGATGCATCCTTATATCTCAGCAGTGTATCAGACAGGCATGTTTCCTGCTCTCTCTCCACCTGCTCCTCTGGTTTTCCTGCTTGAACCCAAGCAGAACACAGGGTCAGAGAGGGTGCTACATCAGTGTCCTGGAGATACAGCAGTTGCTTCAATGACAGGAATAATTTCAAAATGGAGAGCAGGGTTTAATCAGCAAATAGCTAGTGACCTGGAAAGACAGGTAATTTAGTTCTTGGCTGTAATATGAACGCTTAATTGAAGCTTTATCAAGTGCCTGCAGAACCTACTCCTAGATCTTACAAACAGGCCCACATACCCCATGAAGTGAAAGGGATTATTGCTACCTGACATCATCCAAACCAGTTGCCTTGCAGTTCTGTGCAGCCAAACAACCCAAATGCAAACAGATAAGGTTTCCTTGCATTTTACTGCTGCCTCCCTCCTGTTGGCAATTTTCAGTGATGTCAAAGCTGTCACAGACTAAACACTACAGCATAAGCACTGATGCTCAAGTTCACTGGCTCTAATCTAGAGACATGTCAATGTTCAGGCAGCTCTCGAGTTCATGGTTTTGACCACATGGGTACTAAACAAGACTAGAGGAGGGTTAAAACCACCAGTCCATTTCAGGTCTATCACTAGGAAGGTCACCTTCAGCCTGAGCCAGGCTACAATACACATCCAAACAGGAAAAAAAAAAAAAAAAAATCCAGAAACCAGTTGACACATGCCCATAGATGCCAACTGCTCTGTTAAGTGTGCTCACTTGTGTGAACTGGCTTAGAAAACTGGTCTTTACACTGCAGATGCTTTCATAGATACTAACCATAATGTCTCCAATCGCTTTTCCCTCTAGAACAACACATTAAGACATCCAAACCAGCAAAAGCAACCAAGGTGGATAAATAAAAATCATGGATCACAGCTTCACATCTGTGTTTTGCCACAGCTAAAGGTGAATAAAAAGATTTAAAGAATAATTGAGTCAATTTCTCCTTATTTTTCTCCCATAACTGCTTCTCCTTGCTGCCCTGCCAATGTTTGACACAAGAAGAACCATTTTCCAAGGGAGCAGCCATGTATCAAAACTTTGCCAGCATTTCCTTGCTGATCAGCAAGGTTTCAGAAATATGAATGCAATAGCCATCAGCTCCTATCCAGTTCTGAAACATAAGCTTACCATATGCATTAGACTCAACTAGAGGCTGAAAATGTGCTCTTTTGTTTTGCTCACGCTTTTAAGCATATAAAGAAAAGTTCAGCTAGCAGTTCACTGCACCACATTCCAAGTTATTTTAATTTTTTGTGTGCATGCACTGATAAGAGCTGTGATGTTAATTTCTTAATTGACTTTGGGAATGAATAAGAAATGTTTTTGATCAGCCCCTGTGGTAGCAGCACTCCCCTGGGGAAGAAATCCCTGTCATCAGCACTGTTAGTGAACAGAAACACCAGGCTTTGTAACCGTCCTTACCAAACAAACTAAGCATAAATCCGCAATGTCAGTTCTTTCCCCTCTGCATCATCTGAAAAGTACAAGAAAGGACATAACTTGGCCCTAGCTGCCAAATGGAGATGAGCAGTAATGGAGGGGAACCTTCAGTAGGTAGGAAGGCAGCCAGCCCTAAACCCTGTGCAGAGGCAAAGGGTTACAGAAGAAGGCAGAAATCCTTGCCTACAGTTCATTGGTGCTGACAAAGAAGAGGCACCTGCTAGATAAGGTATCAGGATAGGGCAATGCAAGAACTGGAAACTGTTATTCTTTTTTTTTTTTTTTTAATTCCTATTGTTTTGACTCTTCTTCCAAAGAATGGGACTTCAGAAAATCTGGACCAATACTTTAAATATTTCTCATTATGAAGACAGGTATCTGTTCGCATACTAGCAATAGGCTTCAGCTATAGTAGAAGATTTGCTTGCTCATGCCCCTGGATATATTTTTCAGAATAAAACAGTATAAAGACAGAGCCTTCAATATCTTCCTCAGTAGTGATACAGCTTTTAGCAACAATATGGTCGTAAACAGCATCTGACTGAGTGAACAGAACAGCTCAGACATTGAGTTGAAAATCAAAGCAAAATCTTGTTCTGGAGGTTTGTTTGTTTTAAGACATCATGGAAATCTTCTAGCCTTTCCTCCTGGTTCTCTGAAATGTGCATTATTTTAGCAATGTATGAGATGCTATACTCCAGCTCTTCTGAAACTTTTGCTGTTGTTGCAAAATACACAGTCAATTTAATTTAATGCACTGGATTAGAGATGAATCCACTGATGTGAAGAAATGACCTTCAATTTCGTTTTATCAGAAGCTCAATAAGTTCTTGGATGTCACTGGTTTGACAGCATGGCAGAGCATTTCTCTAATTCGCTTGCAAACATAAGTAAAAATGCACTGAAAGTGGAGTGATTAATTCCAGTTTAAAATTAAAAACTCTTCTCCTTGCCCTTTACGGTGCTGATCCTGCAGCCTGCATACTGCTTCATCCCCAACAACCTGCTTCCGACTCTCATTCTCATGCCCCATTGAAGGTGCTAAATTCTGATCAGGTAAATTCAAGACAGATAAGTATGGTCAGATAATTCAATTAAGAAAAATTGTGTTATTCTCACCTCAATTTAGAACCAAAGTACACTTCCATAGAAACTTACAAATTTGAATGTATATATTTATCAGCTGTTTCCAAACTTTGGCTAAGCCATCTTTCAAACCTCTCCCAGGTGACAAAATTTATCTAACACAAGAAAGAAGAGAAGATATGAAAGGTTTCCAACGTTTCAGTCAGCAGCGTAGCATTGTTCATGGATCCTCATAAGCTGTGCAGAAAAAGCTGTATCTTGTCTGAATATGCTGCTTGTGCCTGATGAGGATCCAATACAGTAACTGAGCCTAATCAACAAAACAGTAGGCAAGGCCCAAATGATCTGACCAAATGTCAAACTGTGAACTATTGACAGAATCAGAAGGGAGGTCCCCACCCTTCAGATACATTATGCTATCGGTCCACTGCCTCATTTTCTGTTTCTCCCTAGAATAAATATTTTATTTAAAAGAGTAGCAAAAAGATTAAGAAAAAACAGTGTGATTCACTACAGTTACATTTCATTATAAAGGGAAATAGGTCTAAAAGAAATCTGCCAACAATGCATTTGGCTTAAAAAAAATGCTTTCTGTTAAAGTAGCTGAATAAAACAGATACTTGGAAATTCAAGATCTTTCTATGTCTGCAGAAATAATAGGAAAGCTTTGTCATGACCCTGTTTCATTGACACAGTTTCATGCTGTTTGATAGAATTGTGGTATTAATGAAGAAGTTTTGTCCAAGTTAATTGTGAAGTCTATAGACCCACAGCAACATACTGTGTCTTTACGTTCATTATCTCTAGCTAACAGAAGCCAAATAAATGATCTCAACACAATAAGCTACCCAAAGTGAACAGACCTCTACCAAGCCAGTGCTTTTTTCCCCATTTACAGAATGCCTGTGCAGTGTTCCTGCATTCTCCTGTTGCCTTGGGTTTCAAGAGCACGGCAAGGATTCTCTTTAGTTTGTGTTGCAACTATTCAGAACCAAACACACACTACAAACACTATTGAAACCAATTCAAATTGTACTAATTTCATTTTACTTTTAGGAAAGAATTCCTGAACAAGCAATTACTTACCGTACCTGTCACACTGCGAGGCCTTCTTGATTTTGCATATATCACATTCTAGTGGGTGTTTGTGTTATTTTCTCTAGGCACATATTACATGGAATTTCATTAAGAGGTTCAAAAATTCTCTCAAAGCTACCTGCATTTATTGTCTAATTGTCAATATCTTTTACTCTTTTTCTTTGGAAAACTGCAAGCCATCAACATATCCTTGAGAATTTAATTTAAACATGATCAGCCCAAACTGTTGCTTCTGGTCAAAGAGAGGTTTGGGTGGAAAGAACCAACCAATTTTTATTGAAGCACAGTGTGAGATACTATAGAACTAAAACTCACCTAATCCAGGTTTTCAAAAACAGTCACTGACAGACTGCAAGACCCTTTGTCTTGAAATTTGCTCATATATGTATCTTTTATATATATATATATATATATATATATCTTGTTTTGACTGTGATAAGACCACGGTATGGGAACTGTGGTATTTTTTTAAAACTGCATAACTGTCTTTCATTTTTATTCCTTTTCTAGTTTACTCACTGCATAAGCAGAGATATAAAAGTGTATGGCTTGTCTCCTGATACTTTGAACTGCTCACGAAAAGAAGAAAATGTTTTTTTATTGAAGCTGTTTATCACTTTTTTTTAGTGTCAGGTTTTCCCTTACGTGTTTATCCTCACAACTGAGTATAAAAATGAAAACACTAAATAAAGCAAGAGATACAATCCAAACCTTGGTCTGGATAAAGCTGGAAAATAGCAATGAGCATTTACACTAATGTAGCTCCATCTGTGGGCTGTCAACAAATGTCAGGAGAGTCTCACCTAAGCACGGTCAGCATCAATTTATCTATAGATGAGCACCATTCTTATCAGTTCCATGTTATGGTAGAATCAGCTCTTTCATTTGTTTGCAATTTCTTAAACACTAGAAGTCTCCATAAGTCTTCTCAGAGGCTCAGCTGTTACAAATCAGGGAGTCCCTGTTTGCTTGTAGATTTAACCATGGCAAGAAACACTTCTCACTTCAATCCTGGATTAGGCATTGCCCCATATTAATCTCCTGGAAACCATAACAGAGATGTCTATGGGAATTGCTTCTCAGAGATATGCTAGCTACAACTGAGGAGTTTTTTCTGCTTGCAAATGAATGTGTTGCATTGAAAATTAATTGTCATATTAAACTTTTTATTAATTGAGGGCTCTTTCTATGTAATGATCCTGAAATAATGCTACTGTTAAAGTAAAATAGCATTGATTTTTTTTTCTTTTCTTAGTTGATCATTCCATAAACTTCAAGCAAGGCATTGTTAATTTAGCCTTCCAACTCAATATAGAATTTAGAGCCCATAAAATCCATGGGTCATCTGTGATCATAACACAAAGATGTAGACTATTTATTTCATGGTAACGGTCTTACTATTTCTCTATGCTGCCTTGAGTTTGTTTCTGAAAGAGAAGAATGTACCTCATGGAAAAGTAAGAGTTTCACAACAGTGAACAATGCAAGTTTCAGTAAACTATGCGCTATCCTCATTCACACTTCTGCAATTTTTCTGTGCAAATACTATATCTAAAACATACTTCCTAACCTAGTTAATTGTTCTCTACCTTCAATTGCCCTTGTAATAAGATGCACTTTATAAAAGCTGTTACCAATTCATGAAGGAAGATGTGACTACTATCAAAAACATACCAAGTCAGGCTTTGCATCTTAAACTTTTGTGTAATTTTTTTAAAAAATCAGCCAGACAGGCATCACTGCAGGCTGCAAATTCCAGCCACAGGGATGCTGTTTACTACAGCTGAGCAGCAGCTTCTGCCTGAGCTAGGCAACATCCTTGTGGAAGACTAGAATGAAGATGGAAAGCATTCATTTTTACTTATAATTAATCTCTTAATCTCAAACTCCAGTGCTAGATTCTACTTCACTCTTTCAAAGATTTTTTCGTTACATCAATTCCTACTGATGTTCTGATATGAGATCTGAAGATCCACAATGTCTCTGCAGGATTTTGTTTTTTGAAAGCACTGGCCTCTGAATTATGTTATCACACTTGCAATCTGAGCTTGCTCAGCAATATAGCAATACTAAACCCAGAAGAATTAACATTGCACCAAAGTGCTCAGCATCTGACAGTTAACAGGGTGTAATAATAGTGGTGTGTCAGACTTTTCATACGAAGAGTAGGGAAAAACTTCCCCAGACTTCCCCATAGCATGAAATTCAACATAAGAATGACCCTCTGTTCAAGTACCAAAGGTTGCAAGCCTGACTTTTCCTAGACCAACTAATATGCACCTACTTGTGCTGAAAAGAAACAGTCTTTGTCAGAAAAAGCATTTTGTATATCCTTCAATGGAAATAAAACGAGTCTCTAATTTCCTTGAAAGAAAATTAGGTACTTTCTGCCTTTAAACTGCCATGTAGAATAACTAAACATACCATCTTGCTCTCCATACTTCTATTTACGCAAATGGGTGCCTTTACCTTCTAAGCATCAGGCAATCCTAAGTGTGGTTACATGTCAAACCATTTAAATGATAAATTTAAGCTGCACTTGTGCTATGGATGTTCTTCCAATTATTGTTTACCAATTCAGTTTCCTGAGCTCTTCAATTCTCTGTCTTTGGCTTCAGAGTATATCAAGGCCATGACATACCCACTGGGAGATCTCAATCTAGAAAGATTCTAAAGTTATTGAAAAAAAAATATTTTAAAGTATGTAAACGTTAATTCATGCTTTTCCTTCAGCTGAAGTCAGAGTAAAGTGTGCACTGAAGCCCACTGGGCAGAGAAAGGGTCAAGCCCTTTCCTGGGATTAGGCATTAAATGCAATTCTCATTCCTGCCTTGGGACAGCAAAGCCAGATAAGGAATCTCCACAAAGCCCCAGGCATTGTAGGATACCATGCTGTGACATCTCCCTGCAAACGGCACTACAGCAGCATTTAGCAGACTTGGTTGATTGAAAATTTGCATTCACATAACCTTGGCTCACCAACTAGTCCCCCTGGCAAAACTTCTGAAACAAAGCAATGCCTGCGCTATTTCCAAAGGCACAAGAATAAAGTTTTAGCTGCTTTATTCACAACACCTGAAACAGAACATTAAAAGACTTTTTTTTCCTTTTTGGACTTGGTCAATTGCAATTATGTAATTTATATTATACTCTTTACTAAAACCAATGTAAATAAAGTGGAAGCATTTCACAATTTAATTGGATTTATGAGTAACACCAAAGCCATAAAGATAGACTTCATGCTCAACAATGAATTTTCTTTTAAAGCAGCAGCTTTTAAATATAAATCACATCAGCAAATATGTTATAAAATCATTAGCCATATACACAAAACCAGATGTGCTTCAAAATTTAAAATGCCATTTCTGACTTAGGACATTTGTTTTAATATGTTTAATATAAAATTTACTTAAAATTAAGAAGGAGAATATTCAAGTATTTCAGGCTCTTTTGCAACATTTAGCCACAAAAGAGCACTAGTCAATTCCAAAGACTTGAAAATGCATGCTATCAACCCTTATGTAGAAATATTATAGTAAACAAAAAAAAAGAAAAAATACCTAAAATTATAAGCTATTTAATTTTTTTTTTCTCTCAAAAATATATGTGGCAAAGTATCTTCTATGTGAAACAGTTGACTCCAGCTTTTACTGTATGTTGCTTCAGTGGCTTGTTTTCTATTGGTTTAATTCTAAAGCAAAAAAATACTTAGTTGCTTAGGTCAACAAAAGAAGAAATGTACTCTGGTATGCCAAAAATAATAATACTCTCTGTATGTTAGAGTAGGGATCTGATATTTGATAGGTGCTCATTATCCCACTAAAGGCAGGCTTATAAAATTTTTCTCACTACAAAAAACTTCTGAAAGAGCATTACTCAGCTACAGCTAATGTTATTGCAGTTCGGCATCAAAATCCTCTAATGATACCCCTACCCTCACCATACTGCACTGCTATCCTGTTCCTTCCTGGTGAATGGATAAAAAATATCATCATGCCATGGTCAAGAACACTAACAAAGGCAAAATTTCCCCCAGTATTTGCCCTACTAATAATTCAAGGAGGTCACTGTAACTTTAGGAGTGAAAGAACAGAGGTCTTCCTGGGATCTCATAGCTGCTAGCCACGCTGCATTGTAAAGAAGGAAGAATTGCCCTAATGGCAAGGTGAAAATGTCTGTTGCAGTAGACAATGGTTGCTTCCATTAAACTACCCTCAGTTTATTAGGGAACTCAATCAGAAAAGATTAATTTCCTTGCTGTGATTCGTTTATCTAGAGAAAGACAACCATGGCTGCCAGATTGTCTCTCAATATGCTCAAGCCCAAAAGAAAAAAATTGAAGCTCTTAAATATCTGTCATATACATATATATTGCCAATGTTTTTTTTTCAGTATTCGATGTTTCTGGATTTTACAATGTCTTTTAAAATATTTACGTGTTGACATATAATACATCAGAAGAATGTTGAGTTTGCAGTATCAAGCCATCAGACCTAAAAGAGTGCCAGGATTAAGGCTGCATCTGTGAAGAATGCTCAGCACTTTTGTGCTTATGCAGTACAATATGGGTTTTAATTCCTGACCACACAAAATTTTTATCTTCAGTGTGTGTCTGGGACAAACACTTCTGAGATAACAGTCAGCTCCACATGGCCTTTCCCCAACCTCAGTGCAGGGGGGAAGCTATACTAGGAGGTGAGTGCAGCAAGACAGTCTGAAACTACATGAAGAAAAATATTGGACTCAGGATTAAAGAATCTGGATTTTAATTTCATAGAATCATAGAATGGTTTGGGTTGGAAGGGACCTTAAAGTAGGGACCTTAATTCAATTTCAACACTTCTGACTTGGGCAGGGACACCTCCCTCTAGACCAGGCTGCCCAAGGCTCCATCTAATGGGGCCTTGAACACCTACAGGGATGGGGCATCCACAACTTCCCTGGTCAGCCTGTGCCAGTGCTTCATCACTCTCACTGTGAACAATTTCTTCCTAATGTCTAGTCTAAATATCCCCCTGTCCATTTTAAAGACATTCCACCTCATTCTTTCACTACATGCACTTGTAAACAGTCCCTCCCCACCTTTCTTGCAGGCCCCTTCAGGTACTGAAAGGTCTCCCCAGAGCCTTGCCTTCTCCTCTCCTCGCTGAACAACCCCAACTCTTTCAGCCTGTCCTCTTATTGGAGGTGCTCCAGCCCTCTGATCACCATTGTAGCACCCCTCTGGACCTGTTCCAACAGCTCCATATCCTCCTTATATTGGGGATTCCAGAACTGGACACAGTATTTCAGGTGTGGTCTCATGAGACTGGAGTAGAGGAGGAGAATCATCTCCCTTGACCTGCTGGCCATGCTTCTTTTGATGCAGCCCAGGATATTGTCGGCCTTCTGTTCTGTGAGTGCATTGCTGGCTCCTGTTGAGCTCGTCATGAGGTTTACACAGGCCCACCTCTCCAGCTCGTCCAGGTCCCACTGGGGGACATCCCATCCTTCTGCTGTGACTACTGCATCACTCAGCTTGGTGACACCTGTAAATTCCACGCCCACCTCTGCCTTCTGTACTGCTAAGAAAGTGATTTCAGTGGATGCAGGTCATCGTGCAAGCACCCAGTTTACAACACCCAATTAATCAAAATTATGGCATTCATAGGTGTGGTCAATGTCTTATATGAAGCTCAATATCTTATATTCCACTTATATGAAATGCTATAAAGTGCTAAAGACATGGAAAAAAACATAGCCTTGGCATTTCACACTTAGCATCCTAAGCTACTGGGCATTTCTTTCTCTTGTGCTAAACCTCACCTCCTTATCTACAAAGCAAGATGAGCAGACAATGACAACAGAGGAAATAATATAATCTCAACTCAGATTCTGTGGAGAAAAATTATTTACCATCTAGAGATTAGCAGAAGTTGTGGCAATTGCCATATGAATATGACTATCTGGAAATGTTATTTTTTTAATTATTATTTGGAGCATAGTTTGAATCATATATACCAACTGAGATAGAACAAACTACTTAATGAGGAAAACAAAAACAAACAAATAGAACTCTATGAAAAACACTGCAAGTCTCCAATATAATGTTTAAATGCAGCCAACCAAAATTCTGGATTCTATTAATTCTTAAATGCTTGAAGCATCCTCTCATGCTTTTTCGGATAATAAAACATATCTAGATTGCACAGCGCTAGTAACAAGAATGCAATGAAGTATTCGCAAAGGCATAGCCGAGCTATAAAATTTATTTGCAGACTTACAGAAGTTTCTAAAAATGCAGTTCAAAATATGTTAGGTAGTAACAGTGTGGCCCCAGAAAGTTTTCCCCCTTGTGTCAATGAAGCAGAAAGTAGATATGTTTGACAATGGTGAAGGAGAGACACCACATCAGTTGCAAGTTGCTTAGTCCAGAGTGCACTGCAACCAGAGCGCAAGTGAGAGTTTCAGAGCACATCAAAATCTAACCAGAAGTCATGGTATGCCCTGGAAAGCAAACAATTGGGAATTTTTAGGCAGGCAATGACAAGCAGCAATGATTTGCTAAATAACTTTGATATATCCTAAATATTACTTCACATTCAGTAGCAATATGATAATTTTTTCTTTGTTAAAATTTCTGAGGACTATTATCTGGAGAACCTATGAGATTATAAGTTTTATTCTTTACCTTGCCTATTTGGATGTAGTTTATCAGTTCTGAAATTCTTCCCCCCCCCCACCAATACCATCCATGTGGAAAAAACAGGCTAGCCTGGCATTAGAAGTGTACTGGCATCGGTTTCAGTGGTCCCCAATTCAACTATGACACATAAAATTCTATATAACCTTGGGAAAGACATTAAATCTTGGACAATGAACAAGTTTCTGTGCAGTAACTCTCATGCTACTACATGGCGGCTGAAAGCACATAGAAATTCCCAGATGTGCAAAGTTTCTTTCATTGCAACCTGCTCTTGAAGCAAAATGTCAAAAATCAGTGAATCTGTGCCACATCCACCTTGCTGCTTCTCATTCCTCTCCCTCTTGGGACTGAAATGAAACACGTATCCTAAACTTATCTCTCTTCTCCTCACCGCTTCCACTCTCAGCATCATTTACAAGAAGATGTGATACCATTCAGCAACGAATCTCACACAAGAAGTATCAGGACAAGCCCAGCCCTATGATACATTGTCACTGTAAAAGATATTAAATTTCAATTCTAACATTTTACCTTAAATTAAGGAAATGGGATTATCATATTGAAATCTGATGCCACATTTCCGCTCCGATACACCTTGCATTGTGATGGGATTGAAAGCAGCCCTGCAGTGAAGGACTTGGGGGTGCTGATTGATAAGAAGCTTGACGGGAGCCGGCAATGCATATTCACAGACCAGAAAGCCAACCATATCCTGGGCTGCATCAAAAGAAGCATAGCTAGCACATCAAAGGAGGTGATTCTGCCCCTCTACTCCACTATTGTGAGACCACACCTTGAGTACTGTGTCCCGTTCTGGAATCCCCAATATAAGGAGAATATGGAACTGTTAGAACAGGTCCAGAGGAGGGCTACAAAGATGGATCAGGGGGCTGGAGCTCCTCCCACATATGAGGACAGGCTGAGAGAGTTGGTGTTGTTTAGCCTGGAGAAGAGAAGGCAAGGGGAGACCACATAGCAACCTTCCAGTACCTGAAGGGGGCTACAGAAAATCTGGGGAGGGATTGCTTACAAAGGCTTGTAGTGATAGAATGAGGTGGAAAGGCTTTAAACTGGACAGGGGGAGGTTTAGATTAGACGTTAGGAAGAAGTTCTTCACAATGAGGGTGGTGAGGCACTGGAATAGGTTGACCAGGGAAATTGTGGCTGCCCCATCCCTAGAAGTGTTCAAGGCCCAGTTGGATGGGGCTTTGAGCAGCCTTATCCAGTGGGAGGTGTCCCTGGCCAAGTCAGGAGGGTTGGAACTAGATGATCTTTAAGGTCCCTTCCATCCCAAACCATTCTGTGATTCTATGATTCTTTAACATCCTCATTGCATTGTTTCTCAATTAACAGAAAAATCATTATTTGCTATTACTGTTACAAAGAACGCTAACCTGCACAACACACACTCAGTGGCCTAAATTCATTTTTTTTTCATGGACCAGAACCTGAGGGAAAAGAAAAAGCACTCTGATGTGGATGGGACACCTGGAAAAAGAAATAACCTGGAGGAGCAGGTAAAGAACAGAAGGAATAGAAAGAGAAGTGCTAGAAGCAGAATGGAGCAGAGCCTGGAAGAGAGTTAGAAGCACAGCAGAAGAAGGACAGAATGGAGAAATAGGAAGAATAAGATCAGAGATAGAAGCTGAAATGCAAGGGGCATAATTAAAACAGCAGAGAAATAAATACCTGAATGCTGATCTTACTAAGTGTTATCCCTAAGGGAAAACAAGTGGATCATTTAGGCCTAAAAGTTTGTCACATATAAGCTGTTCTGGAATACACTAACATGTAAGTCCCTCTAGCAGTCATAAAACAAAATAATGATTGAGTGATGTCGCTTTTCGGTTGAAAATAAAAAAATTGTTTTCTTACAGCAGAGTGTTTAGATTGTTTGCAGAACTGTTGCTGGTCACAATAGTGCAATGAAAACTGCAGCAGCAACTTCACCATTGGGCACTGAGTAGCAATGTAAACGTCACAGAAGTTTGCACAGCCAGAATTTTACCATACTGTATTAATCAGGATGGCTGAGGATCCATCACGATTAGAAATGTAAACTAAGGAAACTTCATGAAGCATGCTGAACAGAAGGTTATCCAATCTTTGCCAAAGGCATTTCTGAAATCCGTGACATCTTCCACATTATCAAGGAAAATAAAGAAATTCTTTCTATGGCTCAACAGCAATTTCAGTGTGACCAGTTAGGAAGAGCTTTTCATAGTTAAACTGACCTGGTGGTCATCATAAAGACGCATTGACAGAAAAACAGGACGATTACTATCAACACTCCCATCTATTTCTGGAAGAGTTCGTTAGCTAAATGACATAGGATAGAAAAATCAAATACAGCAAGTGGTTCAATGGGAACAAAAGATAATAAGAAATTAGAAGAGGTATTATTTTTCTTCTCCTGAGGACAGAGCAACCTTCAACTTAATTCATTTTCTACTTCTCATCCAAAAAAAGAAAAAAATGAGGCAATAACCTCAAAAATATTTAAGCATAAACCAAAGTAGTGTTGCTTGCATGAATCTGAAGAGAGCTTGAAATAACTTTGACAAGTATCATCTGTTTAATTCTTCTTCATTACGGTTCTTTGACCTCAGGTTCCAATACTACAGAATATACTGGCTTCCTAATAGATTAAGGAGGAAAGCATTCATACTCACATGGCTGACATTTTACTTAGCTCTCAGGTTCCAGCCCTTTTCATAGAATCATAGAATCACCAGGTTGGAAGAGACCCACCGCATCATTGAGTCCAACCATCCCTATCAACCACTAAACCATGCACCTCAGCACCTCATCCACCCGTGCCTTAAACACCTCCAGGGAAGGTGACTCAACCATCTCCCTGGGCAGCCTGTTCCAGTGCCCAATGACCCTTTCCATGAAAAGGAAATGACCCTTTCCATTTTGCCCTGCTAAACCTCTGAATTGTTGCCTCCTGTTCTCCACTTTTCTTCTTAATCCTCACAATATATTGGGACTGCATCCCAAGCCCTTCATACAGAAAAGGCAACGCTTGCTGTTCCCCAGGCACTGAATAGAGTGGCTACAGTATGGTAAAAAAAACCCCAACAACAAAAACAAACAGTCGGAGACAATCAGTATGAAAAAAAAACCCCAAATGCCAAAAACCAATCTCACAAGAAATATCACCTCTATGAAGAGCAGAGAGTCAACAAAACCAAAACTAAGAAGAATGTGAAGGCAAATGAATGTGAAAAGGCAAAAAATTATATGTCAAGAGAAAACAGTCAAGGAAACAGTGGCATGGGACATAAACAAGAAAAGATCTGAAGTGAGCCTTAGGGATAGATGAACAACATGGAGAGAGGTTGCATGTCTGCCAGGATACATGTAGACATGCCAATGGACTTCACAGACCTGTGGGTTTCAGCTGGCATTTTAGAGGAAGTGGTTCTCCAAGAAATAGCAAACTTGTTTATAAAAAGCCTCCAGGTGTCAAATACAGCACGTCTGAAGTATTATGCCTAACTTTAATAAAAAACAGTTTTGTCAAAGAGAATTATCTGAAATGGGAATATATCTCCTGGTGATCCAAAACAACTAATCACCTGGCTAACTTTTCCCTGCAGCAAACTGGCTCAGAGGAGATTCAGTTTTGTTCTTCTCAAGCAATTTTGTTAATTAACTTCCTTCTCCAAAAACAAAAGCAGGCACAATCATTTTTCTATATTTGAAGGCAGTAAGCACCATATAAGATAAGGAATGAATGTCAATACTTCAGTTGGCTACAAACAAGAGCAAATTGTTGAAGTTAAAAAAAGCTGTCTTGAAACAGGCTTGTATGTCAATCATATTCCAGCGGTAGTGATAGAAACCCCACGGATAACTTCGATTATACAGAAGCCTACTCTTCCTAGCCTCATATCAAACAGCAATAATCTCCTAAAGGAGAGCTAGGATAGCTGTCTTAGGTATGTTTAAAACCATGCTCTAGAAGTGCTAACTTCCACTATTCTGCCTCTGCAGAGAGCTTGAGGAACCCACCTCCCATGCTCATCATCAATACCTTCATGATCCTGACATCTTAAAGCACATTTATGGCCAGCATGACATGGCACTAATGCTGACTGGTGTCACTTAAATACCAGTGGTTTGAAAATGATGCTAGACTGATGCCCAGATGCGCTGATGTCTCAGATCTGACATCGAACAACCACTACAAGGAGGTAACATCAATACTGAAGTGATACCAGGGTACGCATCTATCTATGCATGACATTAGCTCCCCTATTTGTGTATTTTAATCACAGCTTCAGTGATATTCATCCCCATTCAGAAGTGTTTATATAGATAAAACATTTGAATTACCTGGTCCAGTGCCAAGATCTCTTCCACTGAGATGCTGGTAAAGTAGCCTGTAACTTTTAAACAGATTGTTTTTTCACTTTATACTGCAAACAAAACAATGTGAAGTTCTTCATTCTATCAATCTCAGACTAGCAGGCTGTTATCACTTCAACGTGGTTCAGTCAAGTTAGGATAGAGTTTTGTCCTCTCCATACCTTCTGCCAAAAAAAGCTGTGAATGTTTCCACAATTACTTGAAAGTAAAGAGTTTACCTTTAAAATTTCTCATTGAATTTTATGTTCAGGTGCTAAGGAAGTCTGTGAGATTGAGTGGTTCCTCAAAAATGCTTCAGTTCTTTGATGTTTCTCAAAGCAAACAGGCCTAATGTTGCTCCATCATTACCACACTGAATCTGAAACTGTGTAATTATGACTTACGCTATGGAGGAGAAAAGTTCTTCAACATACAGAAGACCTCTCACCTTATTGTCCGGTATTTCCTGTGCAGAAATTGTATGCGAGCAAATCTGCACAGCGTGAACAGAAAGGTCATAGTTTCCATGAAGAATCAAATAGATCTACACAAGTATTATGCAGTTGTACAAATGTAGAAAATACGACGCACATACCACCCAAGATATGACAGACACAGAGTGCAAGCACTTACTGAGATCACAGAATCCTAGAATAGTTTGGGTTGGAAGGGACCGTAAAGATCATCTTGTTCCGAATGCTGAGGTGGCAGCATAAGCACAGAACACACAAGATATTTAACAATGCCTGAAAGCTAATCCTTCCCCAAACAAACAGAAAAAGCACGTAGCACATGAACACCCTGCCCTATACTTTCCCCAAACCACCAGACTTAGAATCACAGAATCACCAGGTTGGAAGAGACCCACCGGATCATCTAGTCCAACCATCCCTATCAACCACTAAACCATGCCCCTTAGCACCTCGTCCACCCGTGCCTTAAACACCTCCAGGGAAGGTGAATCAACCACCTCCCTGGGCAGCCTGTTCCAGTGCCCAGTGACCTTTTCCTAATGTCTAAACCTAAACCTCCCCTGGTGGAGCTTGAGGCCATTCCCTCTTGTCCTGCCCCCTGTCACTTGGGAGAAGAGGCCATCACCCTCCTCTCTACAACGTCCTTTCAGGTAGTTATAGAGAGCAATGAGATCTCCCCTCAGCCTCCTCTTCTCCAGGCTAAACAACCCCAGCTCTCTCAGCCGTTCCTCATAAGGCCTGTCCTCCAGCCCTTTCACCAGCTTTGTTGCTCTTCTCTGGACTCGCTCCAGAGCCTCAACATCCTTCTTGTGGTGAGGGGCCCAGAACTGAACACAGCACTCGAGGAGCAGTCTCACCAGTGCCGAGTACAGAGGGAGGATAACCTCCCTGGACCTGCTGGTCACGCCGTTTCTGATACAAGCCAAGATGCCATTGGCCTTCTTGGCCACCTGGGCACACTGCTGGCTCATGGTCAGTCACTGTCAACCAACACCCCCAGGTCCCTCTCCTCCAGGCAGCTTTCTAGACAGACTTCTAGTCTGTAGCACTGCATAGGGTTGTTGTGCCCCAAGTGCAGGACCCAGCATTTGGCCTTGTTAAACCTCATGCCATTGGACTCTGCCCAGCGGTCCAGCCTGTTCAGATCCCTTTGCAGAGCCTCCCTACCCTCCAGCAGATCGACACTTCCACCCAGCTTAGTGTCATCCGCAAACTTGCTAAGGGACAGGTTACGTAGCACAGTGTTCATGTATTGAACTTGCAGATGCCTAGGAACTGCATAAGTAGCAACTGGACTGACGACAGGTCACCTGTTAAAGTCTCCAGACAAATAAGAGACAGTTTTATAATATTTGTAACATTAGAGCTATAAAGTCCTTGAAATCATCCCAGACAAAATCTGCAGACTAAATGAGAAAATGTGTCCAGGATGATCATAAAAATTAACCCTATGAATAACAGAGTAATTCTAGAAATTGCAGCCAACTTTTCACTGTTCCCTTGTGCTCATACTTGTGTAAGTATATATGACGAAAGAGCCAGGCAAAACCATAATTAACATAACATGTGATATCTACATACAATATGTATACTATAAAGCTTATAATTCCATGTACTTTATAAAAATATGATGTAGTACATTACCTTTGAAAATATTTGTAAACAGTTTTCAGAAGCAGCCTTGAAAAAACACTAGCCAGAACACCACATGACACTGATGACTTCAGCTCTGCATCACGCATATCCCAATATCCCTTTCCAGTCTGGGGTAGAGAGGGAAGCTGGGGCATAGCTAATCCACCACCTGGATTTTTCAGGCAGTGATAATTAATAGCTGCCTCTACAGATTTTGTCAGAAAGGATATGAGCAGATAGAAAGCATAAAACTACAGAAGCAGTATGGAAAATAAGCAAGCTTTCTATGAAAATATACATTTATGTTGTGAACATAAATGGGTATGTGTTTGAATATTTGTGGAGTATAAAGATTTAAGAACTTAATTCTACAGACGAATGAAGGGTGTATACTGAAGCTACATAGGAAAAAAAATAACGCAGTGACTTCATCAGACCATTGGGTGATTTTGGCTGGGTAAGGAACTGAGCTTTTTTTTTTTTCCCTTTCCCTGCAGTTGTTTGCTATGCAGTCTTCAGCCACCCTGCAAAGGAATTAACATGACACCATGCTGTGAAACAAGGAAGTACTATGCATGCATTCCCTTATCGCAGCATCCATAGGATTCCTAAGAAATTGAAAGCACATCTTCCCACTTGAATTTCATGTTATTTAGGATTTTTCACTCTTTATCTCTCAAGGCTTTTATAGAGGATTGCATCTTTACTTTTTAAGCCCTCAACCTGCAGCAGGGTGTGTTGACAAGGATTTTAGTCACCTCAGTTGCAGTACATAGATGTCAGGTTCCAAATGTAAACATCCCATTGCAAGCACTTGTGTTTTAAACTGGAGAAAATACTTCAGGATTACCATTTTTCCTGAGACAAAAGGAAGAGAGGACTTTTTAGAAAGGACAGCACAGTGTTTACTTTAGCTTTGAAACTTTTATTGAAAAAGACAGTTACGATTCTGCACTTGGGTTAAATAAAAGCCTTTGCAAGATAATCTTGAGACTTCTGAGTGAAAACAGTCCTTTTGATTGAACATGGGGTAAGAATGTAGATTATTTTAAGGCACAGGAATATTTGGGTTTATAATAACAATTTTAAGAATAAAAGCATGCTATACCATACATAACTGTGTGATCGTCAGAATTACTTACGTTGAGCAAGTATTTTGCAAACCCTCATGTTTGAATTTACAGTAATTTTACATGGAACAAAATGGTTCAGTAAACATTTCTATGTGCAGATGCACATCCATAATTAATTACTACATTTAATCAAGAAAATCCTAAGCCTTCTCTCCCCTAGGCAATGTCACAACCTGCAGGCCCTTAGGATCATTTACCTATGTGTGTTAACAAGAGCCCTGCTGGTCCCCTTCCACAGCAAGAAGTTTCTTTGCTACTGTCGTTGTGTCAGCACTCACTGAAACTGGAAGAGAACAAACTTGGGAACCTCTGCTACTGATATAAAAACAACTTGAGTAACACACAGACCCTGCAGAGCACCAAAGCCTTTTTGAAATAGTGTGTGGGGAGGACTGGTCTGGAAGTATATGCCTTTAAACAGTTCGTTGAGCTGCACAGGCACCAAGAAAGACTTGCTCCCTACCAGACAGTGGGACAAAGGCAGGTTTGTGGTGTGCCGTCACCACTTCAGTGAGAAGGGAAACAGGTCCCAGGATCAACTGCAGAGCAGGTACAACACAACGCAAAAACAGATGGTCTGATTGGGGACATGGCTTGGATCGCTGACATCTGGGCTATGTGCTGGCCACTGCTGGTTTGGTTGTTTTTTTTTTTTGCAAAGGCAATGCAGCAGGTACCTCACTGAACAATGAAGTCCTCCACCTACAGATCTGTGTAAGTCTCCTCTTCCCCCTCTTACTTCTAGCAGTCCCCTATCCTGGGTTTCCTCCCCCACTGCCATACATACATGCTATCAATACAACCAAGTAATTATGTCCAAATACAGAAAAGACATGAAACGTATTTAAAATAAAGGCAGCATTTTGAAGTTCTTTCCTTATTTGGGAAGGGGGAAGAAGTACACAAACTGTTGAATTAAACAGCTCATATGAAGCAAACTCCTCTGAATTGGAGGATAAATTGGGAACAAAGTTGTTTTCTTAAGACACAACATAAGCCACAACGTAAGACACATTAAACAAAGAAATGATTTCCAGACATCAGCATGTATGATGCTTAAACCCAGAAAAGGCAATGCAGAGAAAGAATAAAAGCTTTATTCTTATCATACCTCAGTGAAACAAAGGTATAAGAAAGCATCACCTCTTTGTCTCAAGGCAGACCAATCTCTGATGAGTTTGAGCCAGTGTTGTATCTACACTTTCAGTGGATCTTTTAAGATTTAATAAAGTTTCTACTACTCCTGCAGTGTGCAAGGGCTATGCATACTCCATCCACATAATAAATGTGTTTCAGGTTGTAAATTTAAGTTAAAATAAATATATTCATAGTTCTCTTATACCAAAAGGAAAGAAATCTATAACAGAATTCATATCTTTGCATTTACTTTAAATCTCAAGCTACAAACTAAAGGGAAGAGGGGGAGAAGGATATCTAAGGGCACAATTTACTGTGGACTAAATAATGACCTTTCTTATTTACAAAATCAGAGCTGTTAACATAGCTTACAGTATGAATTAAGCAAGCACAGGTTTTCAAATATTTAAATGCACTTCTTTTCTACTGAAGTTGTAAAAGCACTTAAAAAGCCTAAGAATTAGTAATTATATAGACCAGAGAGGGATGAGCATTTTTAGGCTGCCTATTCTGTAACTTCTTGTCCCAGCCAGTCTGCACTTGTAAGACACAAGAAGGTCCAGCTTAAAAACACCTGATGGCATAGGCTTACGTTGAAAATGCTGAAAGAGCCTGTCCTTCCTCTGCCAAGGACAGTAAATATCATCTCAAACTGCATGTAAGCCCCACACTTGAACACTGAGGGGCTTCACGGTTCTCTAGGTGGCTAGGCAAGCAGGGGCTTTCTGTGACCTTCCAGCGCAGTGGTACAGACTGAGTCACTTTTACCAAATCTGCAATTCTAGTTCTCCAGAACCTTATCCCATTGCTGCCACAGGCAATCGCAAGCAACACTCAAGCCTCCCGTTTCAAGGACAAAGAGGCAGGACTCAGATTGCAATCACTACTTCGGAGCTCCCGGTCAGAGAGGGAAAAGAGCAAAATAAAAAGAAAACTTGTATTTTAGTTAGCCAACCTCTGCTATGAAGATGCTAAAAATCATGACTAGATATTGAGTGAAGGTCACGAGACTTATCTAAGAATACAGGGAGAGAAAAACAGATGGGGGAAGGGGGGGAGAGAAAGAGAGGGAGAGAGCACGAGCACTGCAGCAAAGAAGCTATGCTCAGCCAATACATGCTGGCACTTACCATAAAAATAGAAAGATCCAAAGAGAATCAGATTAAGGATCCTTTTTATCTCTCTTCAATAGAAAGATTTCCACATGAAGCTCTGAACACAGCTGTCCAGGGAAAAGCAAGGTAATATGATGATATACATAAAACACTAACGCACAGGTCGTGAGTCCTTTAACAGCCTTCCAAAATCTGCACGCAGTTTGTGTTGAAAAAAACAAAGGTAACAAGTCTGAAGACGACTCCTACATAACACTGCAGCTAAAACAGACTGCTGTATTTCCAGTCACTCAGACCGCACTGTTTTCATCTTCATCTTCTCACCATTACTTACATCCTAGAGGTGGGCTTGGGGGTGGGGAAAAGAGATTTCTCCTCCAAGTGGAAAGGAGCACAGAAACAGAAACAGCATCAGCATTTTTAATCAGTCGCTCAGAGTACCCAATCACAGGAACCGAGTGCTGCCAGCGTGACAGTTGTCCTACGCAGGGCAGCCTGGCATGCCAGCCACCAGCACGTTCCCAGTTTGCCCAAGAACACTGATGGGCTGATTTGCTTCTTAACCCCAGAAAGGTTTCCTGTGCTCACATACAAGCAACCTGTCTTCATGCACTGTGTCTTCTCCTCCAAGGAGCAAAGCTTTGACACCTACAGGATTTTCTGGGTTGCTGTTCTGAACAGGCTGTTTTCTACATCTGTGCAATACTACCAAAGCAAGAAAAGTTTGGAGCTTTAAATACTAGCATCATTTAATCTGCAATTTATTATCTAGTAGCTTCCCTGTATAAAGCATACCTTAACCATTGCTCCTTCTTCACAGGCTTCTTTATGGAGGAGAATGAAATGTAAGAGATTTTACAGGACAGCCCTGCTACTGTGAGCTGCCTTGTTAGAGCCAGTGCTCATTTTGAGATGACATCATAGACCCACAACAGCACATTTCCACAGAATACATAACCAAGGTCCCTCTCCCTCTCCCAGCCAAGACAACAACTGGATTAAATGTTTCTGCTGCTATCTATCATACAGTTGGACAAAAAACCCCACAAAACAAAAAAAAAAAAGTTAAAAAAAATAGACCTCAACTTAATTGCAATAAGGATATGGGAGACAAAATTCACTATGGCATTTAACCCATTAAACCTATTTACACATCAAAGTGGTGCAGTCAACATTAAAGCTGCCAAACATTACAACTTCCAAGGGAAGCTCTTCAGTCTAAAAAACAAATGATGGCATTTGGATATGGGGGAAAAATTCTTCTATTTCTACTGCACAATGCAACCCACAGTGGAGCAAATCTAAATAGAGTATGCAAATTTGCATTTACTTAAACCAGACACTCTCCTGGTAAACAAAGTTAGGTGTTTACCTTTTCAAAATGTTTTAAAAACAGTCAAGCCTGGATTTCTGCTGTATTACAAAGTGTGAATATCAGTCATCTATATTCATGTTTCAAAAGATGAAAAGGCTATTTAGTGTAAGGGGGAATGCAATGAAATCAGACCTCAATGCACAGCAGTGGTACCCATATTATTTGGTCAGTATCAAGTACTCCTAGGACATACCAGATAACAACATAAGCCTAGGGCGTTGAGTAAAAACAACCAAACAAAACCTCGGAGGTTCTATGGCCTGAAGGGCAGACCAAGAATCTGAAGTGCTATTTAATACAAATAATCCGTTGTGAAATGTTTTCATGAAAATTTTGCAAGAGCACACAAATTCCACTAGCAGGCAGTAGTGATCTTCACAGAACACCATGATGACATGCTAAGTTGGTCATCACAAAATGCACCTTCTTTTTAAAAAAAATCCTTCAACTTTCTGATTTTGCTATTTTTATTATCTGTTAGATAGAAGTTTTTTGGTTTTTTTTTTTTAGGTTAAGCAGGAATATAACCAATTCCTTTAAAACATATTAGAAAAAGATATGGTGTTGATTCTAAAATAATTTGTTGTTTTCAGTTAAAAACTATTGAATGATTTCTGGAATGAGATATTTCATGTTATGATATAATTTTCACCCTAAATACAGAACCTATTTACTTCATGTTTCTACTTTTAACATTGTAACACACCAACACATTTTAAGTAAAAGTTCAATTCCTAATGCACTATAAAGTCTTTCCCCATTATGTGAGGCACCTTACCTATTTTCTACACTATTAAACTCAATATTCATGGTTGTCAATATAGAAAATATTTTTCCTATTTTATCATTTTAATCTTTGAGTTATAAAATTAAAGTATTTTCTTAGCAAGATTTCACTCTTCAAAATGTGATTTCCTTAGAAAAAGTGAAATGTTCTGAAATGAGTTTCAGATAAATACCCAATTCATAATTATAAAAAAAAGTTACTTAATTCTTCAAATCTCTTAACGATTAAACAGGAAATGTCAATATCAACCCAAGCAGAATCAATCTTATCAATCTTTACTTTCTAGAAAAGTGAGGGTTTCACAAGCTTTTGTTTGTGCTACTGACGCATCATTTGAAATTGGGTAAAGGATGTCCTGAACTACAAGTACAGACAGGAAGAAAACTAAAAACCATGATGGAGTTTGAGAAAAAGATGCTGATTACCAAAATCAAAATTACCACTAATAAAAAAAATTAAGGCAGAAATTAAGTCATCCACACAGCCATTTCTAAGTGCTAAAATTATCCAGGTAGACAAGAGAAGTAATCGTCTAGAGAGACTTTAATTTCTGCAACATAAATTTAGATCTAAAGCAGGTGGGAAGCATTTATTTATTAAAAGATATTAATCTAATCTACACTGATTTAAGCTGTCCCTGTTTTCAGCGCAGGGCTGGAGAACATGATTTCAAGATACCCTCTGTGTTAAGTTCCTCTACAGCTCTAAAAAAATCCCGAAACATACAAAACCACACAACCGAAAAACCCAGTTAAATTGAAAAAGAACATCATCAAACAAACACCAAACAAAACAACAACAAAACTAATAATGATACCTATCAATAGTAATCATAAGCACTGATGAATATACACACACATACATGCACCATAATCAAAAGAGACTGAATATCTTTACCTGGTATTTCAGGCAGAATTAAGAAAAGAAAATGATTTTATTCTGGGTTCTTCCTCCAAGCAAGGACCTACATAAAAGGACCTACCCAGAAATTCCAAAGATTGGCTGATCAGACTTTGGAAAGTGACCCCATCTAATGATGACCTTTTCAATACCACTGAGGCTGGGAAGAGTTCCCCATATCATAATCCTTTATCAAAGTTTAAAGGAGTTTTTCTTCTATAGAAATATTAAGTGCATCTTAGTAATAGGATTATTTTTAAGTGTTCTTCCAGAAAGAAACTTTTTTAAAAATTAACTTACTAACTCTTTACTTCGTCCGTTATTTTGGCTCATTCAGAAACAGCATTTAAAGTGGCTCCATTTTCAAACATTCAGCTTTTGAAATGTTAGGAATACAGCAGACATAAGGTGACCACAGAGACTCATGATTTACTGAAGTTTTGTGACTTTTAATGGGTTTTCAATGTAAGAAAGATAAATTCTAGAGACATCACTCTTAATAATCCTGATGAATCTCTCTAATATCGAAAGCAAGAGCAAATGAAAAGATAAATCTTGAAATACCTGATATGGTTGGAACTATACTTATGAATGCATCACTGCAGGCCACATTCATAAATACTGCCAGCCACTGACAACAGTATTTCAGAACAACTTTTTAATAGCAGCTCACATCCCCTTATAAAGGAAGGTTTGAAAAGAGCTTAGAAAAACCTGGCTACCCACCAAGAAATAAATGGTATAACATCACAATTAAGACCTAGTATAATGGACAAAAGGTAATAAAATTAGTATCCGTTTGTGACTAACCCAGTATTTTATGTGTATTTATTGATAACCATCCCTGTCTGTACTACAGTGACACATAAAAGTGTGTGAAATAAAATACACAGTATTTTTAGCCCACTGTTAATTCTCCAGTGTAGGAAGTTACAAAAAAAATCAATAACCTAAAGATATCAACACAACTTTTTCTTACTCTTGGCAGGTAAACAGAAGAGCTATAGGAAAAAAAGAGAAATATCTTCTACAACATTTTTACAGGGTCTACTGGGCTAGTTAAGTAAAGAGTCTTTGCAGGACAACGTAAGCTATTTTGACTGAAGCAAATACAAGATTTTCATAAGCCAAGAGCCAAACAAAGCATTTCTATTGATCCTCCCTTCCCCCTATTCTTTATTTTAGATGGATTTTTTTTTTATGTGGAAAAAAGAAATCAACCCAACATTTTGAACAAAATGTGTATAACAACTGTGTTTCAGATTTTCAGAATGTATTTTTGGAAGAGAGACCTTGCAAAAGAACGTCTATAATGTAAGACTGTGCTCTGCCCATCCACCTTTAGCACCAGTCCTGGGCGCCTGGTGAGAATTAACCTCATGGCAGTAAGAAGGCAAATGTGCAGTGCAATAGGTCCTGTACATAATCATAGAGCTGCTGCTCAGACACACAGGACAGCAAATGACTCGGGGAGATCTGTCAGATATCTAAAATTTTAGTCTAGAAAAGAGACCATCCACAATAACAAAGTTTTTGGAACCATCACTGTTTCCCAAATAAACACCCTGGTCAGAAAACAAAAGCAAAGAGGCACTGACATTTCAACAGTTCTGCTTAAATAAGATTATTCACTAAATTTCACCTGTATTCACTGCTTTAGTTTCCCTTTTTCACCCCACACATACGTCCAAATCCCTTCTAGTGCTTAACCTGTAATTATTTACTTTCTTACAATTCTCATTGCAGCTGCTGTCATAATTAATTTAAAAATATTTCACCCACTTTATAGTGCCTTCTCATTTGTAGTGAGCAAAAGGAAGCAGTTCAATCTAGAACACTTGCTGGCAACGTGTAATACTTACACACTGACATGCTGTCCCTGGAAGACAATAAAAGTATTTAGTCCTACACAGTTCAACAGAAAGAGTTGGGAAGAAAATCCACACGCAGTCCAATAGATCTGCTCCTGCAGCTGACTACAAAGAATTGATATTAATATCTGTAATTACTGCTACTTTAGGTCTTCCTGAGAGACCAATACGTCATGATGAAAGGAAAGAAGATACAAGGGAAATGAACATCCCTAGTGGAAAAAGATGCTGTGTTACTTTAAGATAACTACTGCTATTGTATGAAACTAGGACTGAGTGGTAAGACTGCTGACTTAGATGTTGATTACTCTGCTGCTAAAGCATCATGCAAGCAGCAGTGTCCAGCTGGCACTAATGATACATCAGAATGCTCCATCTGCAGCTCTCCATGTGTGCTCAGTGGGGGAAATGTCCTGTGCAAAGCACAGGAGATAATTGGGCAAGAGAGGCTAGAAACACAAACCACACTTAAACACTTTGTTCATTGTGATCCACCTTCAGCTTCCCCAATACCCCAAAGACTGATTAATAACCACTGCACACTTCAAAATATTAGCTGCCATTTGCACTTGTATTTTTTAAGCTTAAATAATATTATCATCTGAAGTAAAACACTGTTTGAAGACAGCCCTGAAAGCAAGGAGAGGTTTTGTACCTAGACATGCTCTGGTTCTCTTTTCCTGCCTTATCCCAAGAAAGATCCCATAAAACCAACAGATTCCCCAGACAGACTATTTGACACACACTACCCTTTCTAAAGCCACAGATTCAGACCAGTAATTTTCTAGTGTGGCTGTTATGCCTCATTTTTATATGAAACAGTTGTAGATTTGAAAGTGCTAGTGTGGCTCTGGAAGAAGTAATTGCCTTGTTATTCAGATTGTTGGCCATTTCCACACTAAACAAAGACCATCAGGAAGTGACTTAAGAAAAAAAGTGTTCACAATAATTAGCTGTAGAACAAGAACTAATGATAAGCCAGAAAAAAATACGATTTTTCACCTGCACATACGGAAACCAAAATGAGACTCTAATCAGCTGGCTAAAATCATCCATGACATGCAGAAAATAAATCAAACGATTAATATCAACTCTTACTATAAAAGGGTTTTTTCCCCTTTCACCTTCCTCCCTCACTCACATTTCAGTCAGTTTATTGCCTAGGGCTTGGAAAAGAAGATTTTGTCCGGTTTTCATGAAGCAGCAGAATAGTTAGTCCTATAGTAGCCCAGTTTCTCGGCTGCAAGTTGTTACTATGAAGAGGTAAAAACTTCCTGAAGTCTGAAGGTGGAAGGCAGTCACCAGAAGACTTCAAGATTTTTAAATGCCTGTGAGTTTTTTGGCAGGAACCTAACTTTACAGGATGTCAAAGCTTCTTGAGGATAAATGCATTTTGAGACCATTAAGAGATCTCTTGGCAAAAAGCTGAGCATCATTAAAAGTCTTTGTTTCTATTTCAGTGCAGACCAAATTCTTTCATTACTTAAGCTGCCAAAACAGCTCCCTCAAATCACCTACTGCAGCTAGCAAAGGTGCAATTGGAGGTGATGCACAGAGAACTGAATGCCTTCCATTAGGAAGGCGTGAATTAAGATACTGAGCATTCCAGACCTAATAGATCAAAACATTTTAACACTAATCCTAAAGCACACAAAAGCACCACTCAAGTAAAAGCATTAGTCAAATGCTAAAAACTGAACATAAACTATAATATCTTGCTAGAGCATCCACAACGGTCTCAGCAGTATGTATAATTAATTGGCTTATTTATGTAAGAAAATTAAGGGCCTCTTCAGAGGAGTGAACACAAGGTCTAGACCTCAAATACACTTGTGTTTTTATTTGATTAGGAAAGAAAAAACAACAATTCTAATAACTTAAAAAATGTAAACACAAATAATGAGGTATTAGTAGTTTCAGACTGGTTTACTAACACATTTAAACTGATTAACTATTTTCTTTTCCCAGAAGTATTCTGTGAAAAGGCATGCTAATATAGAAAGTTAGCCCCATTTATTAAATTAGCACGTTTGTCGCCATCATAGGAATGATTAAATTTATTAAGCAAATGCATTATAGAGAGTAAGAGTGTCTTTGTATAAGAAAGGAATAGACTGAAAGAAAGGGAAGCAGAAAACTTTCCATATATGCTTTGAAGTAATTTGCCTTTAAACTTAGCGCATATCCAAAGAGTTTCAAAGCATTGAATTCCTTTGCTATAGCTTCCATTTGCATGTTCTAGCCTCACACAAAAACCTTAAAATCAGTCATTATTTTCCTGAAATATATATCTTACTGTACTTTTAAGACAAATCTCCATATTTTGCAGTGTCCTCCTTCCTATCACCTAAAAAGTATACTACAGAGCAAAAGAGGAAATGGAATAATTTGAAAAAATAATGCGAATATTTTAATCAGGAGTCACTACAAAGTATTATCAGATATATCACATCCTCTGCTGTGTTTTTTTGTTTGTTTGGTCTGGTTTGGGTTTTTTTGTTTGTTTTTTTTTAAGACCTAACTCCTTGGTTTCACCCATCCCTACAATTAGGATGCAAAATAAGCTCAGAGAAGTGTGATTTTTTTTTTCCCCTTAAGTAGATGACTTAGATGCTTGCATTGCACCAGGATAATACATGGTGCTTTTTGCCTAAAGCAACATCAACGTCATCTGGTTATGAAAACTCATCTACTTTGATGAAAACATTTCATCAAGGAATTCTTCAAAGCCATCTGGGTGACAGTGACAAGCAGGTGAACTGCTGTTCAAGCTCTTCATGCTCCAGCTTTAAATTGTGTAGGACCATAACCTAAAATTTGGAGTGCTGGGTCAGACTAGAAACCTTCTAGTCCACTTGCTGAAGCATTCTAACCCCAGTAATAGCCAGAGGACATAATTTCCTGCCATGTTTAGCATCGTTAGAAGTGATCACTTCTTCCCTAACACTATAAACTGAACCATCGCATCCATGAGAGAAACCCCATTCTAACCAGCTATAGTTTAAAACCACGTTGAGCTCATGATTTCCTGTATACACACCAACATAGCTGCATTTCACTTTGGCTGTTTCCACATCCCTACTTGCCACTCATGATATTCAATATAAAGAAAGTTTAAAAAGTGTTGTGTTTCCTCTCTTTCCATAGGAGGAAGCACCTGTCACTGGACTAGTCAGATGCTTTTCTTGTTTCTACAGTGCCAGTTGTAACAATACACACAATTCTCAGATTATTTCAGTTTTCAAGCAGTTTTTACAACAACTAACTAAAATCACCAGTAGTCCCTTATCACTTTGAGTTTATATAGCATTCAAAATTTATATAGTGTAGACAGCCTAGTCCTCACAGCAAATTGCATCCTCTATTCAGCTGCCCAGCACTTTCAATATCCAATTCAGATCAACATCCTATTCTTAACAATGACTCATTCAATTTCATTCTCTCCCTTTTGTGGTCTGAGTTCAAGTCTATTACATAACTCAATCTAGCAAAACATATAGCTAAAAGTTTTTACTGTTACATCTTCATGGCTTGGTGATAATTTACAGCAAAGACACCTTTTACTCCAGTGTAACAGAGGGTGTCTACTAGTACAGGTTCTAAACTATCAGCTCTACTAATAACAGAAGAGAAAACAGTTTAATCCACTGTCCTGAAGATCACCTAGAAGGGTCTGATTTCTGCACTGATCCTATCAAACACTACCCTTGTGACCTTGCAGGAGAGTTGGATGATGGCTCCTCCTTTCATTACTTCCTCCCTCACCTACTGTAGACAGAATGGCATAGTGTAATATCTACCTAAGAAAAAACAAACAATAAAAACCTATTTTCAACAAGCTTTACGTGCAGCATATTCTTATCTTTGTTTGGAGCTGCACTGATACTGTCCTTTCCCCCATAAACTTAATTTCCAATAATTAATTTTCATTCAACAGTATTTTCACCTTATATACTGAAGTGTTTCAAGCGTGTTAATGACGGTATTTTTTGACAAGGGAGAAAGAAGCATCCAGGGTAAGTACTTAAAAGAAATAAGAAGCATATAGGTATTTCTGCATGATGTACGTTTGCAGTTTTTACTCTTGATGTGCAGAAGAGGACTGGGCTTTGAGAACTTGTCACAGCAATTACTTCTCTAATCCCAGAGCGGTATCCAATATGTGCTTTTTTTTTTTCCTATGCAGTCAACAGGGAGTAAGTGCCCATTGCAGGGGATTTCTGGATCTTTATTTCCAGGATAGAAGAGAAACAAGGGGGTAGGAAACAGTGGACAAAAGGAAGCACAGAGAGCAGTTGTGCAACAGTAAAATGAGGTTTGTTCTAGAAACAGAGTAGTACCAAAGGCAAGTGCATGAACTGACAAGAGGCAGCAGGAGTGGTTCTAAACTA
Source organism: Phaenicophaeus curvirostris (assembly GCF_032191515.1). Lineage (NCBI taxonomy): Eukaryota > Metazoa > Chordata > Aves > Cuculiformes > Cuculidae > Phaenicophaeus > Phaenicophaeus curvirostris. The sequence goes on along the minus strand of NC_091392.1, from coordinate 46,535,495 downwards.
TGTGTAAACAGATTGTGCTATAATTGAATAACAGTTTTGATCACCCTGGGTTATATTACCTTATACTGCAGTGCAAGAGGGTGTTTCCACGGATTCCAACAGTTTAAACAGAGTTGTGGATTTCAAACTCAAAGTCAAAGTAAGGAGGCTCCCACACTCTAGTAATTAGGATTCAACTACAAGCATGTCAGTAGACTTAGGAATTCTCTCAGAGATTTTTTTGTCCCCCACAATAAATGCTTCTCAGTCTTCTCAACCAAAAGACATTGCTTACACATAAATGCTGTGGAAATATTAAAACCCATTAGACACAAGGACAAAGCAGCAGATAACCTACTGGACACTAGATAAGAAAGCGCCTTATAAGCCCTTTGCTTACCTGTTATAGAAACAGAGGCTCGCAGCTAGAAGCCAGATACAGACCAGCTCTCTGGTGCATGGTGATCCACTCACCCCCCAGTTCTAAAGAGCCAGTTCAGTAGCCTGACACGTCCGTGGCCCATGGACATCACTCCTGACCCAGTAAGAGTCTCGGTCAACACCATGGTTTGCTCTCCTTATCAGTTTCAGTTTTAACCTTTCAGTTTCCTGAAGCCACAAGCTAAGCAAAGGACCTTGCCTGTGAGCCTGGAGGTGGGAAACCCCTTCTCTTACATCAGCCTGCATGAAAGAAAAAGCTACCTGGAACTTTCTCTGGTTATCTCCTTCTCAGAGCTGAGCAGAAAGAGGCTGAAGACAAAAGGAGATACATAGCTGGAAGTGCCTGTTTTCTGGAAATTGTACAAATGAGTAAAGGAAAATAAGAGGTAGAAAAGGAAGGACAAATTCACGGTATGTGCACAGACTAAGAGCTGGGCAGGAAAGAAGAAAAATAGAGATTTTTTTCAGAGGTATGCAATGAGAGTTAGGGGAATGGCTAAAGAAGAAGAAATACGAAAAAAAAAACAAGGAAAAATGAGCGAAGAGAAGGAAATTAATTGGATGAAAGAGTAGAAATGGTTGCATTTTTCTAATTGGCATCTCCAGGCTTTTTTTCTGGAAATGGATTGTTGTTCTTTTAATGGGTGGAGCGATGAGAAACAAAACAAGTTATCTTGAATGGAGCTCTAAAGACAGAAGAAGAAAATAAGGGGCTTTATTAGAGCTATTGTGCATAGTTCATTCCATTTTAACTATACAGCTCTTGCTCTCTTTCTCAGTCTTGTACTGCAGCACTACACATGAATGCTTCTGACTTGACATCTGAAACTCTGACACATCATTTCTCTTTCAAAGGACTAAGACTTCATTATCCATATCAAACTGAAAAGGTCATTTAAAAAATCATGTTTTCTTTATGGTCTTGCAACAGTAGGGTTTTTGGGGTTTATTTCTTTTCTGGTTAACTCTCTTAAACATGACTATCAAAAGGAGATTTATTAGAAGGTTCTTTTTTTAAAAAAATAGCTTTTTCCAGCACAAGGATATATCAGTTACTTACAGATACTATACTTCAAAGTTTTAGCTGTGCTATTTTCTCTAATGCATAGCAAAATGAAATGCATTCTATTTCAAGACACAATTTCTCTGGAGATAAATTTGGGAAATACCTTATTTTGATTCTGTAAATGTAACAAGAAGGTAGTTTTATGTTTGTCTTTTACTGTACACTAGTACTTTGGTTTTAAAATTTGCAAAATAGGTATGCTGTTCACAAAGAAAGGCACGTTACTGACAGAAGAGTGAAACAACACTGGTTTTCACATCAGTAAACCTCTCTTAGATTTAAAGAGGTAATTAAACATTTCCTTCTTGGACTAAGTCTTAAAGATTCTTTGGCACTAGAAAGCTGCACTTGGAAGAGTGATAAAGATACATCCTTATGGAAAAAAAGCAGTTGTTCTATCACTGACCGTCCTAACCCTTTTCTGTATTAAGTGACTAGCATATAAAACCAGAATGTTGTCTAGACAAAGGTAACATTCAAATAAAATCTTGTAGCGCCAGCTGTGGTCACAGAATCACAAGGTTGGAAAAGACCCACAGGATCATAGAGTCCAACCATTCATATCAACTATTAAACCATGCCCCTCAGCACCTCATCCACCCGTCTCTTAAACCTCCAGAGATGGTGGCTCAATCGCCTCCCTGGGCAGCCTGTTCCAGTGCCCAATGACCCTTGACGTGATTTTTTTTTCCTAATGTCCAGCCTGAACTTCCCCTGGCGGAGCTTGAGGCCATTCCCTCTTGTCCTGTCCCCTGTCACTTGGGAGAAGAGGCCTGGATGTTACAGAAATATATTCAGGAAATACAAGGAAACAAAAAAGAACAAAAACTTATGAATCCAAGTCTGTGTTAGCCAAGTAGCAATTTGAGGAGACTGCATATTACAGACCCTCCTGGGTTTAAGTTCACATACCAACAATGAACAAAATTGTGAGAGCATCAGATTCTAGCTTATATTTCAGCAATGATGTGCCAACCTTAGATCAGCAAAAAGGGCAAACGTGCACATTCTAGATAAAAGGAGGGCCAAACCTCATAGCTAATTTCAAAAGAAATATTAGCAGAAGAGAATGCTAGAGAATAAACAACACTTTCAGCTCTAAAGATGCTCTCCAAATACAAGATTGAAGCACACTGATACAGCATTACAGCAGGCACATGTTAGCATTACTAGTGCTAATTGCCTTCAATAAAAAGAAAATGATCGGTGCTGGTTAGCATTTCTAAATACACATTATGACAGGAACTGCCAACTTACTTTGCTTAGGACAATTTTGTTTTCTCATTGGTAAGCGGTAAGAACCATAAGAGAATCAGATAAATTGATTTCAATTGCACAACTCTCAAGTCCAAAATTAGGCATATACTTAATTGCTTTGCTGGATCAGAATCAGGCTGCTCAGCAGCTTCTAGGCTTGATCCTACAATAAGGTCAGAGGACTACAAAAGTTACACAATTTTTCATTCCTTCCTTTTAACACAATTTTTTCAAGTGATCTGTGCACTTACTGTAAGACAGAATTTTAAGTAAACAATATTACACACCTTTGACTCATAAAAGCAATCCTGTTCGTAGCCAGAGCCTTGAAAACAGTTAAGTACGCATATTTAGATCTTCGGAAGTACAGATTTAATGGCACTTTCTGTCCCAAGAGTCAGCAAGGATACTAACGTTACCAAAATAGTTAATGTTCTTTTTAAGTTCATAATTCATCATACTTATTGAAGACAGTATGCTTTTTAGCCATTTCAGGTTTAGACTTAAACACATTTAGTCTTATTTTATTCAGAGGGAAAAATGCATACACTGCATTTCAGGAGCAAAAGATGACACAGCAGTGCAGGAAAGGCATTCTGTAGCAAATTGCACGCCCCCATAATTTTGATAGAAGTAGTGAGCAGTTGCCATTCGTAACACTGGGAAATTCTGCTGGTGGCTGAATGAAAGAATTGAAGAAGATAAACCTCTCCTTCATGGCCACGGTAATTAATGAACAGAGACACAATGCCAGTATTGGCAGAGAGGACAGGAGCAAAGGCAGGCTGTTAGCTGTCAGGACACTGCGACTGTGTTGTCAACTGGGCTGCATAGTTTCTTGGGTTCAGCTGACTTCAGAGTTTCCAAGTAACATTTCTGTAAATTGTATTTTTCTTCTTTACAAACCTCACTAAGAGCTCTCTAATAGACAGTCATAAACTGCAGAAGCCTGCCTCTATTCCACTCCTTTTTAAAACGCTGTACTTGGAATACCAGACAAACCTCCCCAAAAGCTCCCTGCCTCAACAAAAGTATGAAAAGAAGCACAAGCAGTCAGCAACACTGTAGGTACAGCAGATTTTGCCCTTAGCTGTTAAAGAGCACGGAAATTCAAGTGAAGACTCGAATCAGAGATAACACAGACGTGTTCTTTCTGCTTCTCAGTGTTTTAATTTCATCAATCTCTTCGTAGCTGAAAACCAAGCAAAATGAGAGTACAACATCATAAAAAAATCATGACCTTTCAAACTTCCTTTTTGGTGTCTTCACCTGTCTCTTTCCCACAAAAATAAAGTGTGCATTAGGATTTCTTAACAAATATCAATACATAATTACATACCATAAACCAAACTAAGCCACTGAGTTCATTATGTGTTTAATGGTTAATACTCACCATGCCCCATGAAAATTTCACCTTGTTACACCGAGGCCACTGTATGTTGCCAGGCATCTTTGATAATGCATTCAACCATAGCAAGGAGCATCAGCACCATCTTGTGGCTTTCACTTTTGTACACCATCCCCAGGAGTTAGGCAGTTTATGAGGCCTTCAAATTAAGATTTGCAACTGGAACCCATTAACTGTAAGTGCTAACACCAACAGTTGCATCTCCAGGGTCCTTTAGTTCTTTCTTTAATCTCTGAAGGCTGCTAGTCAGGATATGTGAAGAGATCAGATGCCTGTTGTTCAGAATTAGCTATTTTCCAACCTTTATAAACATTAAATTATTATATAAACAGAAAATTAAACCTACTATCTTGGTTTTGCTTTCTTTGAATAGTTTTTGTTTTTCTAGTCTAAGAATATTTTTTACTCTCCTAGGATGAGCTTTTATCTCCCATATTTTTCTGGCAGTTACTCTCTGCTGAAGTCACAGTATATCTCTATCCTTTTTTGAAAATAAGCAGTCAATTTGGGTAAACAACTTTAATCTCTCCCTCTGTGGCAAATATTTCAGCTGAGACATTTGAGGCTTCCATTTGCTTTTTCACAGCTGCAGCGCATTTCTGATTAGTAGCTGTATTTATCTTAATCTACCATTTCCAGCTGAGGACTCCCAGCTCACAGGAGGTAAAAAAATTCTTGTTATGCACAGTTTTGAAACCTGCACTATTGTATTTCATCACTTTTCTCTTACGCTCTTCCCAAATCTATCCATTCCTACCTGACAGATTGTCCTCTGTAACGATGTCTCCCAGCTTAAACTCATCAGCACATCTCATCAATGCACTCCTTTCTAGGCAGAAGCAATCCATAAAAATATTAACCTTGTTTCCAAACCAGTACTGAGAAAACCACTATTAATCTACCTAGTACTGCCCCTCCCAAGACTGTTGTCATGTCCGCTTCAATCATCTCCTCATTCACATTATAATTCTCCTAAGTCTCATTTTTCTCCAGGTGATCAAATAACTTCCTAGCAAGCTGACACCATTCCTTTTACCAAACACAGCTAACATTACATCTATTGCACTCACTTCCTTTGCATTTAGCTTATCAAATAAATTTAACTGGAGTCCTACACTATAAGTCATCAATGTCACAAATTATTTCTTTATATAGCTTTTTACTGATACTGTGTGATTTAAAACAAGCCTTAAAAGCAGCATGAGACAAGACAGCTCTGTCAAAAAAGAAAATATGGAAGTTGCAAAATCAAATAATCCATTTAAGCGTGCATTATATATGCACTTAGATACAAATCAAAAAATACATAACAAATTAATTTTACTTCTGTCTGTGTCAAATACAGCATTCACAGCAGGTGGCAATATTACTGTGAAACTACATCTTGCAGTGTAGGAACAAAGGGAAAAGGTTTGCTGCTGTGATCCCATCAGCTAAATAAAATTGAGGGATTGTAGTAATTTACATAAACAAAACAGGGAACTTCAGCTGCAGCCGGACTTGAACAGATTTGAGCAATGAAGCTGGAACACTAAGATTTTCTCATGTTTGCCAAAAATTATGTGCTAAAATTGTAAGAATACTATTTTTTCCAGAAGTTCATGTTTCTGACCAGCTATAAGAGACACCCTGGTGCAAGCCTGAAGAGGTTCAAGTGACTTGAACCCTCTGCATTTTTTCTGTCTCTGAATACAATTTCTCCTGAAATAATTCTGTTCTCTATATTCACATACCAGGGTTCAGGCAGAGACCCAGAAAAGGCCTGCTTCATATTTTGATTGTTTCATATGTATTTAGGAACCTAAATATATTTTAAAGACCCCATCCAAGTAAGGATGGAGTAAGGTCCCCTAGCATTAGAGAAGGGCAAATAAAATGCTTCAAAGTAAATGCAGTCCAGTCAGTCTAACATCAATATTTGAAAGAGAAAGTGACAAACTAGTAAGCAAGCAATAAATCAAGCAGTCTGTAAGCACCTTGAAGAAAACAAGATGATAACAAAGAGCAAACAGATTTGTCAGGAACAATTCATGGCAAATCAATATAATTCTTTTCAAAACAGCTGATCTAGCATACAAGGGGCTAGGTCCCTGTAATGAACAGACAGCAGAAATTCAGTCTTGATGAACATGCACTAATTTCAGGTCAGAAATAGTTGAAAGAAAAGATTCAGATTATTATTAGCAAAAATGGGAATTCATTTCAGGAAGACATAGAGGTCTTGTTATATTCAATATTTTCAAGAATATGATATTTTGTGTTTCTTTAAAATTTGCATATGACACAAAACTGACAGGTATTGCTCAGTTCCCAGCTCATTTCTGCCCAGGGCAAATCTATTCCTCTCAGTCCAGCTGGTGTTGCCTAGCAAAATCTTCGGGATATTCCAGAATATATTGTTCAATGTAATTAAGCAATAGGTAATGATCATAAGAAGAAAGTTAATCAACAGGAATTCTTTGGGATCCAGTTCAAAAGCCAATATGTAGTTATCAAACTTATGTCCTCTTTGGTAATCCCTCACCCAACCTTAATGATTCTATTAGATTCCCACGTCAGGAAATTAGTGCAGACTAACTCCTCATTGTTTTATGCCACTGTTGGCAGAAGCACAGTTTTTATTAAACAGTGCAATCCTTTCAAACAATTTTATTTTAAAGTATAATTAATATTAAAATTTCAAGAATTCCCTTCTAGAATACATGAAAAGGATGGATTCTGACCTAAGTTATACTCCTACTTCCAAGGACAAAATTTGACACTACTCTTAATTACCTAGTATTACAGAATGCTGTGAAGCAACAAAAGAATGAAATTGAGACTAGTGTTTTAAAAAGGATGCAAAGCACTTGCTAAGACTTGTTCCCCAAATCCTACTACCTGCAGTTCTACCTCTTTCATACTGCATATCCTATTACACATAATTTTATTTCGTTGATACTTTATTTTCTACATCACTATCTTATTGCTCTGAAGACTGAAATTCAGCTCAGATATCCTCAAGTGCAGCTTATTACAAGGCCCCAAACATGCCCTGCTTGGGAGGAAGAGCCACAATTCTTCCCACCATTGATAGTTAAAAAAGAGTTCTTTTGAAACTACAATGCATGTATTGAAAGCCTTGTATACTGGTGGTTTGATTTTAAAGATTTTATTATTAAAATTTTATAGAAAGTTTGATGGAAATTTACAAGATGGAAGCAGCACAGTAACCCTGAATCATGGTATTCTCTTGCATATTAAGTACCTTTAAATAAGCTGATCAAGTAGTCCTGGACATAAATGAGTCTGGATATAACTTTAAGACATACCCTACCTCATTAATCAATCTCTAAATTACTCTCTGCCTTTTCAAAAATTTCCCTGTTTCAGCTGATGTAGTACTCTTGCCTGAACTTCCACAGACGTGCTGTACACTGCTGAACAGCTGTTACCTTCGCTGCAAACAACCTTTTCAATCACACCAAGGCAGTCCCTGAAAACTGATAGAGCTGAAAAAACTTGAGGAATCTTTGTATTTGAAGTGTTATAATAAGACCTGGTGCTATGGATTATCACTGGTGTGGCAGACAACTTCCCAGCCATGCAGAGAAGCTGCTGACACAACACCCTTCTACCCCTATGCAATGGGGTAAAGCACTTCTAATCAGTATATAAGACTTTTCGCCTCACTTGCATCCAGTACTCTCTCTTCTGTTGCAGGAGACATTTAAATCTAACATAATCCCATGGATTATAAATTGTTTCATCTGGTAAAGAAATTAGTACATTAACTCCTCAAGATGAAGATTGTGTCATTCTGTGCTTTGAGTCACCGGGGTTCAGGTAGGAAGCAAGTAGATCAGGGCCTCATCTGGCAGCCAGAAAAAACTCACTGAGCTCATGACCCACTTCCTATTATTATTGTGATCCAAGACTCGGGTACAAATTGGAGCAGACTATGGATCAAGCGATTTGTCCTAACACCACAATCCCTTCTCAGCCATCATCTTTCCTGCAGACCCTGAGAGATCTCCAAACCTCATACTGGAAGCATCCCACCACTGACCAGCATTGCTGTCTGATAGTTTCTGATAGACATAAGCCTTGTAAGAGGATGGGGGCACAAATGCATTCCCATGAATGTAATTGGATGCTTCTCGTACATCTTATTTTGTGATTAGCCAGGAGCTCACAGCATTTTGAATATATGATGGACATATCAGGACATCCTCCATAATGTATTTTTATGACAGGCACAGAAGAGAGGATACTGTCCTCAAATGCCTCCATATGCTATCATGAATTCAACCTTATGAAAAAATTGATCTACCGGTTTTAAAGCAAACATACAGTGATTACATGATTGTGGCAGAGAATATGATGCTCTTTGTTTCTGATGCTTTTTAAACCGTGAGGCAAATTGATTCAATGAAGATTACTTGGCATAAGCATAAATTCCTTTGTGAAGTTGTTGTGGTCTAATCGGTCCTTAGAAGCACCCGAAGCAGTCTGGCAGCAGAAACGCCTATTTAAGTTGAGCACTGAAACTGCTGATTAAACTAAGTTCCAGCATGTAAAAAAGAAATAATCACTTACCTGTAGAGTCTTGACTCAAAGTTTCTTGACTATTACTGCTGTAAGAAGGCACTGGAGTGATAGAAAGTGAAGCTGGGCAGGATAATGGATATGATAAGTCATTTTGTGTTGCAAAACATTGAAATACAGGAACACAGGAATCTTCAGAGAAAGTGAGAGGCAGGTGAGGGTTCCCATATACGTATGGATTTTTCCAACGAAGCATTCCTATTGCAAGGGGGCCAACAGCATCAGAATCTGGCAACAAACACCAAGAGTTAAAATCTATGACCTTGTATTGTAGCAGCTCATAATGTTGCAGAAGAAAGCTGCAATAAGGTAACATCAATTCCTGCTTTGAGTGTTAAGCTAGCCTGGCCCTTGAAAAGTAATGCCCTAGTTAGATGTTTGGCTCTGCCCTAGTACAACTCTCTGTTCTGCTATAGTCCTCAGCAATTCTCTTAAACACCATTTTCTTTAAAGTACTCCTTATTATGTGTTCTTTAAAAATTTGTGCCCTTTTTGAGGACTTATGTATTGTCTTACTAATAGCTCAACTGGATATGGCATTGTGATTAAAAAAATAGGGCTTATTATGATGGTATGCCGTGAGACCATGCAGGAGAGAGCAGTCTTGTAGAGATTATTTTGCTGCAAGCAACGTCACCTCTACTGTCCCTCCTCCACAACCACCCTGCCCCTTTGGCCTCCCTCCCCCACCCCAAACCCCTAAAAAACCCCACTGCCTTTGGAGTGTTACTGTGCAAATTACCTATAATCACAAAATAGGGGAATATGACTCTCCTACAAGTATTCTCTTACTTTTTATAGTCTCTTACTTTTTATAGAGTCGTATATACTTGTTATAGAGTCGTTGCAAGGAAAACACATACCGTCTTATTTTCTTTTTAACTCTTAGGTTCATGATACTTGCAAGACTGGCAGCATCTGAATACAAAATGTCCCATCCACAAAACTGGGCTCTCAAATGCAGACAAAAGCTTCAAGTCTGTGACGGTCCTATAAGCACCTTCAAGCAGTTCTGGCAATGCTCATTTGAGACTACAAGTGCTGTTGTGTCAATCACTGAAATATGATGCAACGACTCAGACTACAGACATGATCATGTAATGAATTCTACTGAAAAGAAATTATTTAATAGTAGAGCAGGCCTGAATGTAGCTTGCTCATAACTTCTGCAAGAGCAATATGAGAGTGTCTAATGCAATGTTACATTTTAGTCACTCTAAACACAACCTGTACTATAACTAAGCATCCAACAAATGCATATGAACTGTGGCAATTAACTAAATGTAGATTCCTTAAAAGGGAACAAAAGAATAGAAAATGTTCGTCAGATATTTCAGACAAGGAGCCTCCAGGAGTTAGGAAATAAACCTCTTTATATAAATGTGTATGCATTAAAAGCATTATTTGAGGTGCCCACTAGACAGATGCACATACATCACTCTCAAGCGTCCACTCCAGAGAAAGAGCTGAGTGGCGCTGCAGAAAGTTCAGTGAACTGTAGTAAAATATTGTTCAGTATTGCAAGAGGCATGTTTAAAAACAAGCCTCCATCCTCCTGCTTTCATCCTTTTCTTCATACAAGACTTCAGTTCATGCTTTTTCTGGAAACCTAAAATTGATGGATTTTCTAGCGAGTTAGCTTCTAATATATGGTTATATTTCTGTTGCAAACATCCAAAATATTTGAGCCTCTCAATAACAGTGGCTGTGGAGCTAGCAATATGTGGCTTTGTCTGGCTATACACAAAAGGACACAGCTTTCTACTCTACTTTCCTAATTGTAATATGAATTTTTTGTATGTAGATATCCACTAACTAAAGACTACGCATATCCTATATTGCCTGATTGCTTTATCCTGAATGCTCAGGGAAATGAGGGCATTAATATGTACTTGTGCATATAGGATATTAAATTTATGTCTCTCTTTAACTGTCGATATAATCACAAAAAGTCCCATAAGCACTTCTAGTATTCTACTTTATGTTCAGATGCTAGCAGTCAATCCTCTCTCCAGTATCATTTCCAGTAAACATTGATTTTCACTTTTACCAATAAAGAATCATTCCATAAACTCATCTGAAAGTATGTGGAATTGATAATTTATGAGAAAAATAGCAAACACAGACAGATCATACCAAAGATGCTATCTGTTCACCAGTGAAAGGCCATTTTGCTTATACTCAGACCTTCACCTTCACTTTGGTTTTCTGCAAGGGAGCATACTCTGCAGCTGTAAGCATATAACATACAGACTCTGAGACTGAAAAATTAAGTTAGACTATGTAAACTTTCTAAATAACACTACTCAGAACTCCTGACTTTAATTTCATTAGCCCCATCAGTTAACAACTTTCACCATAACTACTTCTTGTAGCCACAATAGAATAACTGTCTAATAAAAGTAGTACATACAGAAATACATATGTGTTGATGATACATATACATGTACCTAGACGTGAAGATACATATACGCATACTCACACATGCCCCTGAAAGCACAAAAGTGTGTGAATTTATGAGAATCTGGGACACTCAGAAAATAAATGTAATACAGGTTATTAAATTGTGAAGCTGTGACAATAGTTTCTGCTGTGCTTGGTGAAAGTGCAGAAAGATCTTTTTTCTTCCTAAAAAAGCAAGGGCAGCCATGATTACATTTCACTTTAAAAAAAAACAAAAGCTACTTTAAAAAGTTGACACAGTTCAAAAACATATCTTTGGAGGTAAGTGCTACAGCGTGGATCATTGCAAAAAGTACAGAACTGGCTAACCCTGCAGCAGAATAGACAAATGCACTTGACAGCACGATGCTTGCCTGGGCTCTTGCTGCCTGCTTTGCTTTACCAGCTGACAATTCAACAGCTGAAACAGAAGAAAATGTCTGAAGAAGAAACTTCTGCAGTAATAACATATTTATTGAATTGTGCCAAGATTGTAGCAATCATAACAATGAGGGAAAGCAATATCCAGCTCTCAACACACCTTCTCAATGAACAGGCAGGGGAAGGGTTTTCAAGGTGTGCTGAAGGAGGCTGCTTCGCAGTGTAACAAGATTTGTGACTGGGAACACAGACATTTATGAATCTGCAGACAATGTTCCTACTGCAAGCTTAATACCTTTCTCAGGTGTTTAGATACAACTAGGCTTTTCTGAAAAACAAGCACGTGCACCCTTTATTAGCAATATGGAAATTAAATTAAATCGTGTGTCCTGGAACTGTTTCTCCTAATGAAGAAAACTGAAAGAGGCTTGGTAGTCCCTCAGAGCGTTGCAGGTACAATGCCCTGAGGAGTGAATCTTAAAACTTGAAAATAGATACAAACTTGTCTACCCCAGTTCCTCAAGTTTTCCTATCAGGCAACCACTTTTTATGCACTCCCCTGACTGCTCTGCAGTTTTCTGTGAAGTGGTTAATTTGTATCTCTGAATTTTCTCTCTGCTGTGCTGGGATTGCCCCCGGCTTGCTCTCTCACAGATACCACAGTGCCCAAAAATTCTCCCTGAAACCCTGGAATTTTGTATACCCTCCTGAAGCAGTAACCCTCAAAAACAATCTCTAATATCCTCCTCCCCCATGAATGCAGAAATACCATACAACCACGGCGTATAAGCTTCCTCTGTCTTATAACGTAACGAGCCAAAACTGTTCAAGAGAGACGAAAAAATAATGAATACCTTGCACAGTCCATGCACCCACCCTACCTGGGCTCCAGGGTGAATTTGCTGCAGGGTGACAGCAGATCGTCAGTTGTGCTTTGTGCACCTGCAGACCCCTCCTGTTTTCTGGTGCCCAGGAATCCCCCATCCTTCAACGCCTCTGCTCCCCTCTGCTCCTGCCCAGCCAGATCCTCTCACGTGCGCTCCTGCTGCCTCCTGAAGCCTGTATGGCACACACTGGCCACATGCTATATGCTCAGTCTTGCCATTTAAAGCTTTTTTTTTTTTTTTCTCTTTTTCTCCTCTCCTCCCCTCTCTCACTTCTCCAGGTAGTCCTGACCCTAGTGATACCAGGCACACCTTTCCCCTCCTGCTGCTGAGGTGGAGAATGAGCTGCTGTTTCTTCACGTGGTGGGTGCGGGTGCTGCTCCAGCCGGGCTGCTCCATAGGGAACCAAACTCCCTCAGGTTTGGGAGGAGGGCACCAATATGCTCATGAAGATTTGCAGATACTCACGTGTGTTTATTCAGCTAACACCTTCTTGGTGCAAAACCTGAGCAAGCGTGGTAAAGGGTAACCTGACAGTCACCTTGCACAGGGACATGAGGCTGCTGCAGGATGGGCTGAATGCATCCACATGAAAGACAGGACATTAAAAAGAAACGTCTATATGCAGAACAAGCTCCCACATAGTACATATCAGAACAAAACAAAGCAGAGTCTAAGAGTCTTGGGTGACAAGTTTCAGTGCTACATTACAACCTGAGACGCTCTTCCACCTCACCTCCTGCTCAGGGCAGGAGGCAAAAAGCCCTGGGCATGAGGTCAAGTGCCTGCAGTGATGGGCAGGGACAAGGTCAGGCCCCAGCCTGTTCCTCTTCTCTGCTGAGGCCATGGGAAGGAGACTGTGGCCACCTGAGTTGCACATCCTGCTGCTTTCCTCCAAAAGCTTAAGCCTGGCTGTGGGTGCCCAGCTTGAAGCTTGCTGGAAACTTTTAAGAGCCCTTCTCTAACCATCCAACTGAACCTATCAACATGCTGCGGAAGACCCACCACTGCTGGCCACTCCTTGGGGTAAAATTCCCCCAGACTGTAACAACAGATCTGGGTTTGTCCCAGGAGGCTAATTAAAAGTTCTGCAAGGCAGAGAAGGAGGGCAAAACAGGAGCAGGACTATGCCTGGGATTAGAGGTTGCCTTGATGCCTGCTCAGCTTGCTTAAAGACCTGACCTGAAATACTTTCTTGGTGCACCTTCACCAGAAAATGTTTTCTATGTTCTCTGGCCCTTCTAAACAACTAAAAAGGTTGAGACATTTTATTTTCAAATTTAGTTTCCTTTTTTGAAATAATTTATTCTGAATAAACATTTGTGTTTCTTCCCACTGGAAAGGTACAGTTTGGGAACAGATGACATATAGGTTGCACAGTAAAAAAAATCACAATAACAGACCAATAGTACCAGTCTTTAAATAAAAGAAAAATATCTCTTAAGTATACATCAGTAATTTTTAGTCTTGCATATTTCTGGTATATACATAGATATATATTTAGCCAAATGGGATGACAATAATTACTTTCAAGAAATTCTGTTCCAGCTAAGCAGATTGGACATTTGCACACGGCATAAAACTGAACGTGCACACATGGGATTTTTTCAGTTTGTGTTATGCGGAAAAGCAGCTTTTAGCTTTGTGCTATCTATATATGCCCCAGTTCAAGCTTTTGAGCTTAACTTCTCCTTGCCCAGCTTTCAAATACTCATGTTAGCTGGTAGAATGGCTAACACCAAACCAGTTACAAAAAACAACTTGACCAAGTTATGTTGGGGTTTGATGCGATTAATTTATTTTCCATCTTGCAATCACTCTATCCTTTCCCCTTTGTGGAAAGGGAATTATCTTTTAGCTGCCTCTCATTTGGACATATACTCTCAAGGGAGAGTCAGATTTCCCATGGTTGTTATTAATTGCTTCGCGTCTAGACTAGATAAAACCTGAAATTTACGCAAACTTTAGGTAGAAAATAAGCATCACAATTTACATCTCCTCTACTACAGAGCTAAGTTTCATTTATGCAGGCATTTAAGAAAAACATTAGAAAATATCATAATTGTATACCTTGGCCACATTGCACCCACTGACATGTGAGTAATTTCTTATGGTTCATGTCAAGAGTACACATGCATATCCAAGGACTGAGTTTTGGGTTCAGCCACAGAGAAAGGCACAGAGAACACTGTATGGCACATAGCAGAAGGGCATATTCTCACTGCCTAACTTCAGGTAGCTGAGTAAGGTGGCTGGTCTCCATACGTTTCTCTACTAAATGGAGAGAACAAGGGTCAGCTCAAGAGTAATTTGTAGCAAGATCATAACTGTGGGTTGTGAATAATTCTCAGTAAGAGCTTTTCTCTCTCTCTGTTAAGTACAGATACAGAACAAAGTAAGTAGCTACTTAATTTAGTTGGATAAATTAGTTTCCTGAGGGTAGGCAGGGTAAGCTGTCACCCCAAGTACCCATTTTGTGTTTCAGGCCCCTTCCAATTTTTGCTGGATTCAATAAGCACTGAAGAGCTCGTGGAGAGGTGATTCCACAAGTGCAATTACCAGCTCTGTGGGAAAGAGCTGCACCAGCCTCCATCATCACAGCTTGCCCTCCACTGCACAGGGGATGCATCAAGATCAGGACAGAAAGCAAATCCTAAACAGATGATGGAGATCGTGTTGGCTATACAGCTCAAGGCAAAATACAATACCAAGGACAAGGTGTTGTTTCACCAGGTCTCATTGCAGAGCAGAGGACAGAACACTTGGCTGTTAAAAACCTGTGTGTGTGTGTGAGGTTACAAAATAATTTCTTGTCTTCTTACCTAAAGATTTCAAGATTTCTTCCTATGTAAGGAGAAAGTTGAAGGAGAAATTTTGGAAACACCTAAAAGTGCTCTGGTTAAACATAGAAGGAGCTATGTCAGTAACAAAAGGCTGGGTCTTCAGCTCAGCAACTCTATTTATCTGCCAGATAACTTCAACTTGAGAGTCCTCAGTGAGTCTTTTCATACTACTGCAATAACATAGATGGTTGTGAATGTCCACTATATCAGTGGTGGGATTGAGAGGATGGATATTTTTGGCAGTCTCTTTAGCTACACTTGATGCGATAGAAGCACCGCAGGTCCCTCCTATAGATACACAATAAAATAACAGAGTGACTAGGGAGAGTGACTGAGCATACTGCATGGGAAAAGATTTAATTTACCACAATAACTTATGTTTACATTAATGACGGTGACTCATTAAAAATCTCCACTGCAGAAAAAGCCCCTGAGGGCAATCGTTAAAAACATCCTCCCTGAAAATGCTTAATGCACAGCCTAATGTTGTTGTTCTTACATCCTTCACATCTCACAGAGATAACATTCACTGCCCATGAGAGTCTCTGAAAGCTGTTCACTCCTCTCCTATGCTGGAGCTAAAATCCACTTAAGTCTCCATCACTGCAGGCACTTCCTCTCAATTTTTTTTTCTCTCACTGTTCAACAGTCCCAAGTACAAATGCATGCATTTTTCTAGAGCCCAGGCAGGAACAGAGCTCATTAATTCTTTATCTAGTCATCACTCAACCTGTAGGTCACTGGCTTTTTCAATCATTTAACAGTAAAAAGAATTCTGCTAGTTTTATTTTAATTCTTTTTTGTTCATGTCCTTACATGTGGCATGTACTTGCTAGATGCATTCAAGTAAGGCCAAGGTGCTGAAGGACACACTCAGCAGGAAATGTTCGGAGGGTCTGGAACCTAGATAACAAAAGACAAGGTCATCCTCTTTCCCTGTAGTTGGTTATAAACTCTTAAGTTATTTTTATTATTTTGTTTTAAAATATTTTATTGGTAATACATATTAGAATTTTAATGAAAAGACAAGTAGTTCAAGAAGATACTGGCTTGCTGCATTCTGTAGCCTACACAGGAAGAAACCTTTAAATGCTTTGATGTCTAACAGTACCAAAATGGGCAAGTCTAACAACTTTTCTTCCCATCAGAAACTGTGATATCTTAGCTGAATAACAAACAAATGAATAAATACTAGAAGGCTTACTTTTTACCTTGGAAGAGGAGAATAAAAGATTGGGCTTCATAGAAGCATGAAATTCACCCAGGTGTCTTTATGTAACTTAAGTAGAAAAAGAAGGTCTGTGTTGAAAAGGGCTGACAAATGGATGACACAGTGATTGCTATAGATCTTGACAAAAAATAAGTAAGAACATCAATTAAAATCTGTTTGGGATATCTCACTGTAGATTAGATGTAAATTATGATTGCATGTCCCTAATTCATCTCACCCTTCATTCCTGTTAGATGCAGAA
Source organism: Phaenicophaeus curvirostris (assembly GCF_032191515.1). NCBI lineage: Eukaryota > Metazoa > Chordata > Aves > Cuculiformes > Cuculidae > Phaenicophaeus > Phaenicophaeus curvirostris. Next base: position 46,518,735 of record NC_091392.1, on the reverse strand, counting down.
TGCCAGTTACTGCAATATATGATGCAACATCATCACATGTTATTTAAATATGAGTTTAAAGCTAACTTTTTACTTAGAGAAGAAAAAAAGAATCTACCTTGGCATAAATTCTTGTGTAGTTTGAAAAATTATCCTCAATTTTTTTCCCTTCTGATCTCTTTTCACAGAATCACTAGATTGGAAAAGACCCACAGGATCATAAAGTCCAACCATTCCTATCAGTCACTAAACCATGCCCCTCAGCACCTCATCCACCTGTCTTTTAAACACCACCAGGGAAGGTGATTCAACCACCTCCTTGGGCAGCCTGTTCCAGTGCCCAATGACCCTTTTCATTAAGATCTGCTCCCCCTTCATGATTTTAACAAGTAAAATTTATATATGGTTCACTCTCCTTCTTGAAAGAGAGACTCCTCTTTTTCCTTCCTTGGCTCCTAAAATATGGTTAGCTGCCTGTGCATTATCCTCTTTCCTCTCTCCTTTCACTTACTCCACGCTTCAGATTCTTTCATATTCCTTATGATATCTCATTTTCCCTAAATATGTCCTGGCCCCAGGAGCCTTGGCACCGTAGGTCTTACTTTCACCTGGAAATGAGTGCATCCAGAGACACAAAGAGGCTTTGAATTGCACAGCACAGTCTCCTTACAGAAGATGTAAGACTGAAGTATAAGCTAAGCCTTTGAAAAAAGAGACCACTTTGCTCTGACAGTGAGACAGACTAAGATAAAGCCTTCTTATTGCCTGGTGTAGAACAGATTCTCTCCTCAGGTGAACAACTTTTACCCATTTCCTGGCTTGCAACAGACTCCTCACTACAAGCTCCTAAGAAGAGTCTCGGTTGCCTCAAAAGGCTCAGGTACATCCGCTCAAAAATTTTGGACCCTGCCATTTGAACACAGGACAATGTTTCTTGTTGCTCTGCAAGAGAAGCATCATCTGAATGTGGCAGGTTTCATAAGGTATCAATAATGTCTGCCATGGTAAAATGCATATTTTGATAGGTGGCTAATAGAGCAGCTTGGTTTTCTTTGTCGGTGGGTAATGTAGTCTTACTGTAAATTCATCGAAATTTGAATAATTATTCTGCTTTCCTGAACCCCCTCCTGATCTCAGCACACATACAATCACACACACAGACTTCTGGTATTTTTACTTCTGTCTAAAAATACGTATTTCTGTCCTGGTTTTCTGTCTTTTAGCCCTAAATTACTGAGCCTTAGGCACTTTTTATTGTTAGAAAAAAACAAGGGATTGTTTTCTTCTTCTTGGTATAAGATTAAGAGCAAAAGAGCTGCTTTCAGCTTAAAGCTCACATTTGTTATTACAGACTTACACCTGTTGAATATAATGGCAAGCCAAAATTTTCCTTATATGTTATTGCACAGGTATCACTTGAGGGAAAAAAATGAAAGGAGGGCTGGCTCACTTGGCAGATACATTCTTGCAGCCTCTTGAATGTGATTTTAGTTTATGCAGGAAACAATCCTGTTGGCCTGAAGGTAGCTGGAGAACTCTTGTATAGGAATAAAGCATGCAAAGAGTCTGATCCTTGTTTCCATATAGCCTATCAAACCACCACTACATGTCCAGCTACACTGTGTTGACCTAGCATCAAGAGACATCTTTACATCTCGTATTTGTCTTATACTTTATGAAATGGAGAAATCTGAGAAAAGTCAGGCATTGTAACAGCACATGCCCTTGAATTTTCATTCATCTCTCTGTGCAGAATTGGATTTTACAGAGGGCACTACTTGTTCAGCTAAACCCAAATGCTTTATTGTCACAATACTGCTTCATTTTTGCAGACACTACATTATTTCCCAGAACCCAGATTTCGAATGCATTTTTAAAAATTCTGTTGTGTTTCTCTGTGTCAACTGAAAGGCAAGCTAAGCCAAATGCTACCTTAATTCATTACCTACTAGAACATTTGGTGATGAGCATTTCCAAAGAAGTCTTCCCAGAGAAGTAAAAAGCTGAACAGAGAGCGGAACAAGCTCACCTGCAAACCACATGCCTTTGCTTTACAGAGATCTCACCCAGTCATGCAGCTCCACAAAGGCAGCATCCCTCTAATCCAACCCATTGGCAGTCACCTGGCCACCAGGTTGTTCTTGGTCAAAATTTCTTAGTTTATTAGTTTTGGGGTTTGAGAATTGCTGTGGAGATACAGTATTTTGATTTTCCAAGTGTGATAATGCTTATTGCCCCAGAGAGCAAAGTATGTTACATGGCTGAGGTTGTTCTAAGTTGTGACTCTTTTGGAGGTGAAAAAGGAGAATGCAAGGCCTTGGAGGAAACTGGAGGGTTTTTAAGCAGGAAATCACAAAAAACTTACAAAAATTTTTCTATATGTGTCAAAATCAGGCATAACCTAACATAGACATTCCTATGACTGTTTCTGTACAGATCCCTGGATGCCAAAAATGCTTCCTCATGCATATATTATATTTGTAATTAATTTTACATAGCTGAATATCCTACTATAGCTAAGGATCCAGACCATACAACTGTGTATACACAAAACCCTCCCAAATATAATGTATGATACAGTAGCCTACTTCCAGGACTAGAGACATAAAGCATATATATTCAGTTTGATTTTTAAATAAACTCATTCTGCTGCTCTTTTCTTTGGAAACAGCAATAAATAATGTCAAGGTACTGCAAGGGTCAATGCTGCAGTGTGTACACAATAAAAGTAATTTATTATGGTCTTACTTCATAGTTGTCTATAGAATACTATACTCAGCAGAAAAAAAAAAAGCTGTGAAGAAGTGTACCGTTCATCAGAGTGACACATCATGGTAATTATTTATGTTCTTTTGAGAATATAAGTTCCAGTACAAGGAACTCTCTGTTACAGCAGCCTGACTTCAGGAAAATAAAAAATAATAATGCTTATATAAAAAATCACAAGATTCTAATCCTGAATTTCAACTATTTTATTTTTAAACGCAGGAGGGGTAAAGCATATGCTTTCACACTGTAAATATGCATGTAACTGATCTTAATATGGTTCTTACGAGATGCCATGTTTGAGTACTTTGATAAACACTAATAGATGCTAGCTTTAAGTGTGACTATCCAAGCATGGTCCTTTTTCTGAGGAAACATGCAAGTTTGTCTTTATTTTTTAGGACCTCAGCTTTGCACGGTACTTTCTGACTCAGCACTAAAGGCCAATTTGATGTCTAAGTTCTATGCTGCAATCCTACCTCATAAAAACTCTTAGCACAATCAATCTGTCCATATTTTCTGCCTAGCTACATTCCAGAGAGAAATGGCCAGCTGCTCCTGTCCTGTAAAGGTTTTCTTTTCTGGAACATGATACATTGCACAAAGTGCCCTAACAGCGTTGATGTAGACGAGTTCCCCTCCCCAACTACAAAACCATCTGCTGCTGGCATTCCCACCTGTGACTCACCTGAGAGTTCATATCTGAGTTAATGGAGATTTCTGGCTAGCTAGATCTGTCCTGTAAGCAGATCTCACCTCTCAAATATTTTGCTTTTATTAAAATATCTGAAATGTATGGAAGTGTTGAGCCTATTTGCATTTCACACAATTTATTTCTCAAAACTTTTAATAAGGACATGATCTTCAATCTTGGCTCTTAAAAATAGAAGATAATGAAAAGTAAGTTTTCAAAAATATATTTGAATGAAATGAAAGGGTCTTAAGAAAATTAAATATCTTTTGCATTATTTATTGCATATCACATCCAGATTTTGCTAGTCAAAGGTTTAATTTGAATCAAAGAGAAAGGTTTTGCCTACTGATTGCAAGAGAAGTTAAAGGTCTTACATTGCCGAAGTAGCCTCTGTTAAAGTCATGGACACCAGATTGTCCCATAGCACTCACCGATCTAACAAACCAATTCCTGTTTTCTTGAAGGGAAATAAACGAACTGTATGAGTATAGTTTAATGGTCAAAGCTATGGCAGTTTCAAGTTTTAGAAGGAAAACTGCCTTGAGTTTTATCGGATTTACATATGTGTATGCATATATATACGTGCATACATGAAACTGCTGAGCCCTAACTGACAATCTTCGAACTGTATACGTTTTACTGTGCATTCATGCACATAATCTTCAACAGTCCAAATTTGTTAGTTTTCCATTGTTACTAGGTATATGGTGCTCATATTTTGGGGTTGTCCCTGACATGGTCTGCAGGGTCTTCGTATCAGCCACATGCAAACAAAGCTTTCGGGGGCCTATGTGTATGCTTGAGTTTTCAGTGACTTCTCTGCTGTTTCTCAAGCTTTTTGTTGTCAGTCCTAAGTGAGGTACATTTTAGCTGTCTCAAAGCATCTTCTTATGGGGTCCAAAGGCCTTTGACTTTTGCTTATTTCATTCTAAGCAGAATTTGCCTTCAGGATGGTCCAGTTGGCTTTGTCTATTAAAACACCCATTAGCAGCACAGACAGATTTCATTATGTGAAATATGTAGAGACTGGGGGGAAAAGACAAAACAAACCCAAACCAGAAAGGCTGATCTGTAGCTTCACGTGAATTCTTTCACATGCTTCAGTAAGGTTCTAGAACAGTGTCCTCAGAGTACCTCATCCAGTTCATGCATTTTCAATGGGTGACAGACCATTTGCTACCAGAGGACTTTTGACAGTAATGGCATCAAAGAAAGCAATTCTTCTGGTTTGTGAGGGACTTGAGAAGATGATAGAACTAGACTGAGGTGGCAAGATGGGAAGATTTAGCACGACCATGTTTGGACTCCCTCAAGTTTTCTGCCCATAAACATCACTGCTAGCTACACTTAATCAACATGAAGAACAGGATCTAATCCAGCTTGTCATTCCAGAAGAAAATATTAGAGTATTGCAGGGATTTCTCTTTGTAGCAAAGGAAATCTGGTCTTTCCAAAGCATATCATGAACTTTATTTTCTTTATGACAAGCAGGATCACTCTATGCGGCACTTCACCAGCTTAAACGCTAGCAAGTAAAGGCAGTGTAGATGCAAATTTAAGCATCCTTTCTTCCTCCTCTTCAGAACACCAGATCCCAGATTTAAGGGCTGCAGTTAGATGTACAAAACCCATGGGGCATACAGGATGTAGATGTACTTTGGCCACATTGGAATCATGAGAACAAGACGGAGAAAAAGCATCCTGTTGACAGAACAGCTGAACTTCTGTTGAGTACATGCAGTAAATTGTCACAATATGAAAAAAAAGAAAAAAAAAGAGCTTTTCTGACAGCCAGACTTGCAGTATCTTAATGAGGAATAGAGCACTTTGGCATCTACTTTAGAAAATCTGTAGATAAACAGCCTTGCAATTTCTATAAAAGTATGTCTGTATAACTTTGTGAACGGCATGACAGTTGCACTGAGCAATACACTTCTGGCAAAGGAGATGGCTACGTGGTTGCAGGACAGTTTGTTGGGGAGTTGCCAGTGTCAGCACAAGGTAGAGTGCAGAAAAACTAGCTTCCCCGGGTTCGGAACTCCATGCAGGAATAGTAGCCAGAGCCCTAAGTTCAGCACATAGAATGCACCAGAGACACTATTCTAATTTTGATGCACCTATAGGTGTAGTGAGGAACTGGCATTTCTCATTGCCTAAGTGTGAGCAGGGCCACAACCTGAAATTGCACTCTTCAATGGATCTTTAGAAGCAAGAGCTTAAGTCTTCAGGGATGCCTCTCACTGAGTTAAAAGAATGGCTTTGGACTGTGGATACTTGAAATAAGCTCTGTTATAAAAAAATAAATATGAATCTTATATACGTACCCACAAAAATTGTGAATAATCCCATCTTCTCTATTAAGATCTAAATGCTAGAAAGTTAACACAGGAAGGAGACCTTACTTTATCCTCATTCAGAATAAAACATGCAATTTCACCAGAACGTGTAATATCTAGCACCAATGAAGGCAGTTTGGGAGTAGGAAGCTCTCTGGGAGTAGGAAGTTTTTAAAGCTTTAATGGCAGTCAGTGAGTGATTTAACATTTGTTGGGACAAGGAGGCATGACCTTGTAGTCTGATGGTCGAGATACTTACCGGAGAGATTCTTGAGCTGCCTTTGTATTTCATTGGCCAGCTGTAATGGCACCATCTATTAAAAGAAAGCCACGACTAACATATTTGCAGATCTTGGTCCTGTAGGAATGAATATGGTAGATGCTGCCCAAACGCACCAACTAGACAAATCTGAAGCAGAAGGATAAGTATATCGATATGATTAGGCACCAGCATCAGACTGGCAGGAACTGAACCCACTTTGAAACAGGCAGACAACTGCAGGTATTAAAATGTTTTTTAAAAAAATCAAATAGGGAGAAATATGTCAATTAGGTGACTTCAATAAGACCCAATTCTCTTCTCAATAGAACCAATGAAGTTTCTATTAATGATGGCAACAGAAGCAGAGATGAGTCTAAAATTTTTTGACAAGATGCAAGCAAAGGAAATATTGATAAACAAGTGATTATATTTTAAGCAGAGCTACAAAAAATAAACTCTAAGAGGGATACCCGAAACTACTCAGGCACACTGTCCGCTAAGAAAGAGTAGGAAGCCCCTTCTACTCAACCAGAATCAGAATAAACAGGTCTTGAACTTCAAACAAAGCAAGGGATTAGAAGCAGCTGTCTGTGTCTTTATAACAGCCTGAGATGGCAGCTACTATTTATGTGGTGGTAAAGCAAAAATATAAGCTTTCTGAAATACATTTTCTTTGCCTCCCTGCAAAAAGATGACAGTAGGAAAAAAAAGTATGCATGTAAAAAGGTGCAGTATACGTTTATTAAAAATAAGCACTCATACAGAAGGATAGTGATAACACATGGAGAATTCAGTCAGATTCTTGCTGCAAGTTATCTTCCTCTCACAGAAAGTAATATAAGCTGAAGATTAGACTCGCTATTTGGCAATGTAAACATTACAGAAACAGTACGCGTTTCCATTAGGAAGTACTTAGTTACATTTCAGTTCCTGGCTTACCTCATGTTATATGAAGCCTTTGGGTAGAATATAACCATAAAGTTGCAGTGATGTTTTCAGAAGGTGGACCATGCTCAAATACGCTATTTTTTTTAATAAAACCAAATTAAGCTTCCCCATGTGTACCACATGAACCATTTTTAGATTAGCTGATTAAGGTTGCAGCTGTAAAAGGAATTCTTTTACCTTTTCCAGTACCAATTTTCCAGCTTATGTTTTTTATTTCATTTTGAACCATAAAATTCAGTCTATCGCATAAGATAACGGATCACAAAGATGAAGCTATCCACCTCACTTTTCTCAAGTTATAGTTCAAAAAGGTAGATGCTGAGATAGCATTATTCTGAGATTTGATACTCCCAGTGTTTAAATTACTTCTAAAAAACTTGTAAAAGTTTAAAAAACTGTGGTGAGTTGACCCTAGCCAGCAGCCAATCACCCACACAGCTGCTTGCTCCCTCTTCCCTCCATCCCCAGCAGGACGGGTGAGAGAAGAGCAAAAGCTAGAAAAGATAAAGGCAGTTTAATAAGTGAAGGAAAGAGATAAAAACTAAACCACCAAAGGCAATCAACTCACTAACTCCCACATGCAGATCAGTACTCAGCCAGTTAGCAAACAGCACCCACCTCGAAAGCCAGCCCTTCTCACATATTTCTTCCTCTACCCTGATTTTATTGCTGAGCATGATGTTATCTGACATAGAATAGTTCAGGTCAGATGTCCAGGCCATGTCCCTCACAAACTCTTGCCCGCCCTGAGACTACTCACTGTGGGGGGAGAGCAAGAAGAAGCAGCCTTGACCCTGCACAAGGACTGCTCAGCAACAGCCAAAACACTGGTGTGGTACCAACACTGTTTTACTCACAAATCTAAATCACAGCACCATATGGGATGCTGTGAAGAAAGTTAACTTCATCTCAGCCAGACCCAGTACAGAAAGAAACCCTAGAATTCAGCTGTTAATCTGCATGAGATCATAGCTCATTATTTGGAAGTGCAAAATCAAAAGCAAGTCTTCTACTGTAAAATGTTTTCAGCATATGAAAATGTGCGTCAAATATATAAAACCTGAAAGCGGTTCACTACAGTCAATACTATTCTTAAAATTTCTAGTAGTGTCTTTGACCAGTGTATTTATAAAATAAGTAAGCCTAAGGCCTTCCCCAAACATACAACTTTCTATGTGAGTTTGTGGGTCTTGCACCCACATTAGTAAAACTGATCAGTTTTTGCTCCTACAGTTTGGATATTGGTTTTTACTGTTTACTACCTGCAGGTTGTAAGCAGTACTGTACAGTAGATATGCATAAATAGAATCATAAATTAAAAAAGCTAACAAGGTGCTCAGAAAGGCAGCTCAATGGCTTTGCCACTGCAGATGAGAATGTGCAGAATTATGCTTGCTTACTCTAGTTCCAGGGGTGGAAAATATTAAGTATATAACATCAGAAATTACAGCTTCCATGCATCTCTTTCTCCTGCCCATAAGTAAATATCCTAGGAACACAAAACAGAAGTGATGGTCTGTGGAAGTCAGTAAAGTCTCTTCACAGACCTTGAGAGCTCCTCCGTGCTTGTATAAACAACTGCTCACTAAATCCAAAATAACACAATCAACACTACTCCCCAAAATAGTAGCTCTTGTTAACATACCACAAAACTCACTTTCCTTTACGGTAAAGTGTTGAGCACCACAGATATTTAACGCACTGAAAGCCTTCAGGATTTGAGAGCATAAACTTTGCATAGCTTTCTGGCACTTTCAGATATTTAAAGGCAAATGGAGTCCCTCGCTACCTTGAGAAAGTACTTCTCAACTCCAGAAAGTAATACAGAGGAGCCAGTAATAAGGACTCCATAAATAAAACAAAAAAAGGCCACTGGAGACAGATACTGCCCACAAAAATTAACCTGTAGTGCCAAGCTAAATATTTAGGAAATTCACTTTTATATCTAAAGGCCACTCCTGCAAAACAGTAAGGCTCTGCCAGTGCAGGTGAGTACTCCCAGCTTTGTGTTGCAGCAGCAGGAGTTGTTTTGAGGCTCCATCCCAAGGGAAAGCACTATCCCAGCAACTGAGCATCTTCTCTCCATGCAGCAGGAGCTTTTTAGGAAAGACTGGGCTTATAGGCAGATTTGAACATTAACTAAGCAAGGTTATCTGCCCAGGGTTTTTAAAGTAGCACTGGTCACTGAAAGGATCTGTCCTGAATTTGAAAGACTAAGGCACAATGACAGCAAGCAATCAAGGCCACGATTTTCTATGTTCAACTTAACACAAAACAAGAAGGCTCCACTTCCAAGCAAGCTAAAGCCACTTTAAGGCATATGTGGAGCACAGTGAACACTGGTAACAGTAGCCCTCAAAAATCTAAACAAGACTAGAGATTTTTTTCTCTTTCTAATACATGCAGGTGACCCAAATGTGAATTCTGGGCCACTGGTGAAATAAAAATTCAGGTTTTTTTGAGGTATTCAAAATTTTACAGCTCATGCACAGCTCTGTTGCTTGCCACAGGCCCTGATGCCCATGTGCCAGAACCGTCAGAAGCACTCAGGCACCTGAATCACCCCGGACAGACATTTCTTGGGCATGCTTCACTCCCTTGAAAACGAGCAGCAGCAGCAAAAGCAGCAGCCTCAGCTCCCCTTTCCTTCCTCCTGCCTTCCCTGCAGCAGGTCAGGCTAGCAGCAAACAGGGATATTCTCTATTACACAGCGCTACACAGCAAGCAAGCTCACTTCTAAATAGATTCAATTAGAAGTTTCTAAACCACAAAATAAATAGTTTTACATTTTGCTGCATAACTTAGAATAAGGATAAGAATAACCTAATACCTCATAGTAAATGTAGTGTTATTTAAATTTTTTCCCCTTGTTCTTAGAGTAGCAGATACAAGAGACCCACTTGAAAAAGTTAAGACTCCCACAGAAAATAACAAATAAATTTACTTTCTGGGTTTTTTGCTCCCTGTCATAACAAAATAGTGATCATCTTGCCTGCTCTTCACAACAGGGCCTTTTGATACAGCAGGCATTCCTTTGTTACATGCCATTGCTGATTTTCCTTTAGGGAGAGGCTTCTTGGCTGCTGGGGCTGAGCTTTCATTTGCTTGCAAGTTTTTGGTTGAAGGCTGACCTTTTGTGGAAAGCTGTGCTGGCTTTTTGGTCACTGTTGCTTTGGCTGCAGTTTGGGGAAGCCGTACGACAGATAAGGGAGTGCGTTCAGGAGGTCTGGATGAAGCAGATCCAGCCCGAGGGGTTTTACTGATATTTGGCTGCTTATTGACAGCTGATGATAAATTTTTGCTTGTAGATACCAGCATAGATGGTGATTTTGATGCTTCACTAACTGCAAGGGAAGGTGCAGAAGCTGAATGTTTCAGGACTGAAGCACTTTTCAAGTTCCTTGTCAGGTCAGAAGCTGTTTGTGGAGCTTTCTGAGGATGCTGAGACCCAGTTTCCGAGGTCTGAATAGCATTCTCAAGAGGTTTTGCGAGGAGCTGCTGAGAATGTGCAAACTTGGCAACAGCACGCAGATTGGTAACAGGCTGCCGAGTAGCTCTTGGAGCAACTGAATTCACTTTGGTTTTAGCAACGGATACAGGTTTGCTTTTAGCAGGGCCATGCTTCTGTTTTGAAGCCACTGTTTCAGCTGTTCCAGGCAAGCGAGACAGCTGTTTTTTAGAGGATGAGGGGGCAGGATGCAGCACTGGTCCTGGGGAGCTCTGAGGCAGGGGAAATTTTGCCTTGGGAGCATCAGGGGACCGAATACGCTTGCGTAATGTTTCAGAGTGAACAAGAGCTGTTCTCATTCCTGCAGATGAGGAGCTTTTGCTTACAGGCTGCAAAGGAGCAGCAGCTGGTGAGTTGCGTGCAGGAGGCTCCAGTTTCTTTGAGGTGCCAGCTAATGGTTTGAAAGGAGACTGCACAGTTGTTGCTGAAGACCCTTTTAATTTGGACCTGGCTGTCAATGACTTGGCTGTAGAGGCTGAGGGCACTGGCACTTTTGGCGATGTCAAGGCAGGGGACTGAGGACGTTTGCATGAAGGTTTGTTGGCAGTGGCCCCGTGAGCTGAAAGAGCAGTAGAGGGTTTTGCTGGCTGCTTTTGAAACATATTGACAGCTGACATTGGGTTCATGACAGGAGGCTCCTGAGTTCTAGCTGATGAGCTGGGGACATTGTCACTGGTAACCCCTTTCTGAAACGCCAGGATTTTTTGTTCCAGAGTTGCAAACTGAAGCACTCGGCACGGATCATATTTCAGCAGAAAACCTTGAAGAGTGTCCCAACCTCCACCAACACGTACCATCACATGCTTGCCATGTAGCATCTGAGAATGAGGGAAGAGGGGAAGGAAGCACAAGAACAAGAGTAACTTCTACTTTGTTTTAGGCTGCACTACGTCTTCATCTTACACTAAATTATCATGAAATCAACTAAAAGTAGGATGTCTTTTCTTACAGAGAAACATTTTTAAAAAGAGAAATTGTGTTGTAAATAAGGCTTATATTTCCCAGTTCTTCTATTAGATAGTTTCTCCTGCAGACAGTCATTATGCATTAGGAAATAATGAAAGCATGTATACAAAAGGCATTTTAACCATTCTGTCAGTGTCTTAATTTAGTATACTAGAGTTCTGGATACAGGGTTTGTTCAAATGATGGATGTCCTCATTACATTTTAATCCAAGAAGCTCTTATGGCTTCTGAAGACAGTACTCAACTAACTTACAAATGATACATAAACGCCAAGCATCCAGATTTTGAACAAGCAACATTCTCAGGGTATTCTACTGCATCACTCTTATTTATATTGCAACTTGCTACTGAAATTTTAGAAACATCACAGAAAAGTATTAACTTGCTTAGTTTAGTGTAGTTGTAAAATCAATAGTTGTAAGATATAATTAGTTACACCTGCTTTGAATAGAAGATTGGATGACATGCTGTCCCTACCAAAATAACTCTGTAATTCTAAAACAATACCATAAAAACAAGGTATTCCACTCAAAAGCATTTATATCCCCACTATGAATATAAATTGTAATTGTGACAAACCACTTACTCGTATGAAGAGTATTTTATCTCCCAGTCTATAACGTCCCTCTGATAAGTATTCAATTGAAAATCGATGGGAGCAACTGCAGGGAGGATCTTCTGCTATATGCTTAACCTAGTTATTAAAATTGAAAGCATGAGTTAGTATTTTGACAGAAGCATGTGTCAACTAGTTTGAGATATTTGAGATATTTAATACAAGAAAATATACTGATATCATTATTTCATAATCTAAGAAAACACTAGAATTCTATTCCCTCACAAGAAAATCTCAGCTACATAGAGCTTCAAAATGTAGAATAAAAGATTAAAAAAAAGAACAATCTATGGGTACGGACAAATATTGTTGCTCCAGTCCATTTTCAAAATTTCTTCAATGTTATTTTTACTTCCTTTTTAAGATTTGTTCATAACATAGTAGTATAAAATCCCTGCCACGACCTTGTAAAGATGGTCTCTAGGATTTGAAACAAGTGCCTGAGTCTCTCCTGTGACCAAATCCATTGCTGCACCTGACCCCAGGCTACTTCTGCCCTCTCCTTAACCTTTTGTAAGGCTTTTATAAGTTAATCTTCTATGTTTGTGACACTCAAGAAAAAACAAAAAACACCAAAAAATGAGTCCCCAAATTAGTCCAGGGTTAGAGAGTGGTGAGGCACTGGAACTGATTGCCCAGGGAAGCTGTGGCTGCCCCATCCCTGGAGGTGTTCAAGGCCAGGTTGGATGGGGCCTTGGACAGCCTGATCTAGTGGGATGTCCCTGCCCATGGCAGTGGGTTGGAACCAGATGATCTTTAGGTCCCTTCCAACCCAAACTATTCTATGATTCTAAGATGTACCTCTTACAGTCACTTAAGAAACTGGAAGGTCAAGGCCAAGCAGGAAAAAACCTGAAACTTTTCAGAGGCACTAAAGATCTGTTGGCTTGCTTTACCAAAGAAGCATAAGTTTTACATTAGAACACAGAGGATCTCTAAAATAAATAAATTTTAAAGTCTCATCAGGCATTTTTATGCAAAATAGGAAAGTTGTTCATAATTTCTTTTGGACCAATTCACAAGACGTACAAATGATCATTTCCTTTTCTGCATACATATTCATTTCCAATTGGTACAGCTACGAGGTTTTACTTAAATTATTTTCCAAAATAGCTTCATCAAAGTCTACCTTAATATTTGACGAAGTCTTATGAAAACATCAAATTGAAGACAGGCATACATTACAGTCATAGAACATTGAACACACCAGAAAGAAAAATTGAATTAAAGTATTTCTTATACTCAAAGAAGCAACAGAATGGCAGGAGTGAAAAACCAAGGCAAGTTATATACACAGATGCATTAACTCCAAAATATATATGACAGTATTTTGCTTATATTTTTTAAAAAAATACTTATTCAAAAGAGGAGCATACCCTTCTGTTTTCTACTTAGGGAGGTTCACCAACATTAGAAGATAAACAGCCTATGTTTATTGAGCCTGATCATACAAGTATTAAACTTAGAGTTTAAGTTAAAGCCCATATTACCATTAATAAGTATTACTTACTGCCTCGTGTAGCTCCCCATTATGACAACATGACTTTGCTGTGGTGATAGGTGATGGTGGTCCAGAGGTCATCAGCAGTGTTTCTTCTAGCTCAATTTCCTTCTCTAGTTTTACCAGTACAGGAGGTTCAACTCCATAACTCAACACAAACACAAAATTAGAAAGTTTAATTGCTAAAGCAAACACAAAGAAACTGCTGATAACAAACATGCAAAATTCTGAGTAGTTTGACTGAAAGGGAAGAACTCTACATCAGTCAGAGGAATAACTGCTTTGACAATGCAAAGAGAAGGAGCAACTCTTAAGTTTCTCATACTCCTCACAAAGGTGGTCTTGGAGCTACAAGAGAAGGCAGTAAAAAATACTGTCAAAACTACACTGTTCATATCCATTTTGATAAACTACCTTAAAACTTCCAACTCTACACTAGAAATAAATTACAAGTTGAAACCAAGAGATTGATAAAGAGATACCTGCCAAAATGCTTAAAAAATAAAGACCTAAAAAGTGTATTTAATGTTCAGTGAATTCTTCCAAGATGCACGCATATGCACATTTGCTGAATGTAGTGTTTAAACATACAGCCAGAAAAAAAACCACGGGTCAGCACTTCTCCATGAACGGTCTGATAAATATTTGAGAAAAATACTCATTGTATGGTGGTCCTAGAAAAGCTACTCATTACTTTCTGCATGGAATTGACATCTACTGCACTGACCTCAGATAGTCTTAACTTTGTCTTAGCTTTTACTTAATAGAATATGCTCTACAATTTCTTATTAAGAGCCTGTACGGATCACATACCTTGATACAATGCGTCCAATTTCCAACAAACAAAGATATACTTGTCTTGGATCCTTGTGCAAAACTAAAAGGGAAGAGAATAAAAGGCAGTTACAGCTCACATTTACTGTGGGGAGGACTGTGCAATTAGGTACAGAGCAGGGAAGATAAGGAATAGATGACTAACTTTGCCATCATTCTAATCAGGGGCAAGCTACACTATCATGGATAAATCACTATATGCTTTCCAACTCTAATTTTCTGTTCCGTAAGCGTCTAAATACATCCTGGCACCCCCAAAGTCAAACTTCTCCACCTCCTAAGAGAAATACCGTCTATTTGATTTTATGCAGTTCTTGATGTGAATTGGAAAGAAAGTTCGGAGAGCTTTCCCTTCCCTATCCCCAAATGTGTTATAGCAGTCTTAAAGGTGAAAAGCGTTCAACAACTGCAAATAGGAAAACACCCGTCTGTTCATGCTTGAGCAAAAAGATACACTCCATGGGTGAAAAAACATAAACAAATACATTGCAAGGGAATTAGCTGACAAGTGGATAGCTATGCAGCCAGTCAGCCTAACTAGTTCAAATCCTTAGCTGCAAAAGAACGATGTGTAGGTGTTAACCATTTCAGTAAGCAATAGATCCATTTTTCTTACCACTTTCAAAGTTCTGGGTGCAAGCAGGGTCCATCCACTTGTCAGATTCACCCAATTGCACTAGAAGATACCACTGATACAGTGGCAACTCCCCTACTCCATGCTATACCCCCTTTTACCCCCTCCCTATCAGTCCCCACCACCCAAAGGTTTTCTTGAGAATTTGCTATCTTTGTGAGGATCTGTCTGAGAAAGAGGGTCAAAACCTGACAATAATGAGGTGAGAATGACATTGGCTTAAGAGGCAAACACTCAGGTGCAAACATCAGATCCTAGCTATGATCACAGAAAAGATGCAACACTATTTCAGATATGTTAGTAACAGAGAGTTTTACCCTAGCCTTTGTTTCACACATACTGTGCCCACAGAACCCAGCTAGTGCCCTGCGCAGAGGCTGGTTTGCATCCCTTGGTTCAGAGCAGCTCTAACAGTAGCAGTTACTTAACTGTGTAGACACAATAAATCATGTAATGAGAGCTGAAGAATGAGATGGGCGTGTAGGTGACCATGGGAGTTTTTCTGGGTTCAACTGTCCTCCACCCACCCACGGCGCTGTTCTTTTCCCTACCACCATCAAGTGTAAGAAATGTGAAAAATCACAGATATAATTTTCATAAAGTGTGATTTTATTCATACTGTGCAGTAACAATATTCAGTAGAAACTGGAAATTCACTGAGGAGAAGCCTAATGAGCCACCTCTGTATTTACTGATGAAATCTAACATCTTTCTGATGTTCAATTTGATATTTAAATTACTTTGCTTTAAATAAGGTGGAAGTGTTTCCTAAAGTATAAGCTGAGTATGCAGTCACATGTTCTTGTTTATATCACCTACTCCAGTTTATATGTCTACTTCTTAAAAGATCTCATTATGAGGGGTAAATGTAGAAAAGAAAGCTGGCACGGCCATGAACATAATCTAAAAGATACTAAGAGCTCGTTTCATCTTTCTTTTTTTTTTTTTCCCATGTGTTTTTGTAAGCTACAAGAGACGTGTCATAATTTGCCTGAATCCAGAAGACAAAAATCTCTAGCAGACATCAAGACATTTGGCTTGAAGTCAAAGGGCATCCCATGATGGCTGCTCTCGCTCTCCCTTTCTGCTGTCTCAGGAGCCACTTAATCTATTTCCCTCACAGCAACAGGTCCCGAGAAGTGTGGATGGCTATGTGCATCTAATGGGAAAAGGTCAACTGTCAAATTGTCTTTCCTCTGTTTCATAAAGAGTGGCTTGAAAGTTTGATGGAGAACATCAGCGGAAAGAGTGTTTCACCAGGGAGGCTGCAAGTCTGCTCATTTCAATTGCCAAAAAGGCCCATAGAAGACATTTATGCCACAAAGCAAGCTTGTGTCAAGACTTCAAAACACTTCTTGGCTGTGAGTGAAAGGCTCAGTATTAGGAAATCCTGTCTGCTTATCTCAGGGAGGCTAAACAGGTTCTAGTTACCCATCCAGGAAGCAAGATGTTTAAGCAAAGCAATTCATCCAAGTTGAGCTGAGAAAAATATTACAACTGATTTTTTATAGCTCAGTTCTCCTACTTATCTGCATTTCATGGCACTGAAAAAAAACGTATACTCCCTAGTTAAATCAGAATGAGACAGATGCAAATGAGAATATTTTCTCAATATTTTAAAAGATGACTTATCCAGTAGAGTAGGCATGCACAGTTTACCTAGCAGGGAGGAGAGCTGAGAAGAAAAGCAGTTAATGAAAATAGTGCCTCCCATTTAAATAGCTTTAAATGGCAGAAAGACTTCAAGAAAATCTAGTATATAGTGTGACAAATTAATTTGATAACTAAAACTAAAGGTATTTTGCAATTTTTGTATTCTGCTTGACAGGCAGATATTTTGCCTTTAAAAAAAACAAAACAAAAACCTACCTCCCCCTCACTCAAAAAACAGTAATTGGCTTACGACAGAGAAGTTTGCACTAATTAATTTTCACTGATGTAATAGCTCGCAGAAGAGCATTTCATTATTTACCATGAATGAAAGGACAGTTCCTCTTAATTAACAGTCAAAAAAAATTTATTCCATCTGGAACTACCAGTCTAAAATCTGTTTGTTACAAGGGACAGACTATGCACTAGGGCAGGCATACACACACTTAGCAATATTTGTTTTTATAACCATCTTATTAAATGGGAAAATACAAATGGTTTAGAATCAAGTCAAGCAGGTCCCGAAGTAAATGTTAGTTACCAACAGACTGTTGTCACTTCAGGCACAACGCCCCGATGTAGTTACCAAATTTAGCAGTCATGAATGCATTATTCTGAGGGCTCTCTGCAACAAGAATGAGCTCTAGTACCAAATAAAGGATCTTATTGTGAGTTGACTCCATGGCCCTGTGGTCTTCCCACACCATGCTTTTCTCCGTTGTTTCTCAGTGCGCTTTTTTACTGAAAAAAAGCTTGCAAGTTTTCTGTACAGCTGTCACTCCTCCCTTCCTCCCACACAGCAAATTTCAGAATGTTGGAAAAGCATCATGCAGTCACTGAACTGATTTTTCAAGGCTTTTATGTGAACACTGCCTTTAAAATTAATAAAAGCATTAGTAGCTTGCACAAGACAGATATAGGTGTGACAAAGCCTTCACCATACTACACAGAAGAGATCTCCCTGACCAGGCAGTTATCCACGTACAGATCAAAGCAAGTCTTACAAAAACATAAATTTACCTAAACCTTCAGATTCAAAGAGATAAGTCTCATCAACTCCAATGGCCCTACACCAGTTAAGAAAGTTGGCTGTATTATCTCTGGCAAAAAAAGATCCTGCTGGAGCATCTTTCTTACATGGAACTTTTCTCATCGGAAAATTCTGGCAACAGAAGAAAACAAAAAGTACATTGTGCACATCAACATTGCCAACAGATTTCAACAGCATATTTGCAAAGGAAAATAAACCCTAAATTTAGAGTATAGGAACAGTGGTCAGTAACTATTTTGTGCTCAACCCACCACGTATTCTAGTAAAAAAATTTGCTTATGTAGAAGACATCCCACCTTATCTTTAGAAACAGTCACTGACTGAACAATCCTTAGTTCTGAGCCCTCCCCCTGAACTGCCCATACAATTGCCTTCCCATTTCCCCACACGCTAAGGTAAATCTCACTAGTGGTTTCACAAGCCTAGATAATTATTCCCCATTCTCAAGTTCTGTTCATAGGAGCAGAATGAGCAGAGAGAATTCCCAACCAATTAAACTATACTTCTCTACCAGATTTTAATGTTTTAGAGACTGTTCTAGAAAGCTGCAGGAATCAGAATGGAGCAAAGGGCAGTTTTCTTGAAAACAATTCGGTACTTATTTGTTTTTAAATTGGTATCTTCAAAACTAAAGACAGTTCGAAGTGCACAGATTGGGCATCTTGTCCACCTTAAAAAAATTCCTAAGGATGTGAGCATTCATACGGCTCTTGTATAAACACCATTTAGCATCCTAAGACTGCTGTCTTATGCCCTGCTCCACTTAGTAATTCTTCTAATATTAGTAATTCTATTACTTACTGGTAAACATCCATTATTTAAAGCTACTGTTTTACTAGATAAAACAGTAAAAGGTAAATGCAAAATAAATAGTCTGGATACAGTGAGACAGTTCCTCCTGCCCCCAAGGGAAACACAACCAAATGAGGGCACATAAGTTGGTGACCAGCTATTTGAGAAATCATTGCCGTAGCTATACTGAGTACCTGAACATTGAAAATATGCTCCCTCCACCAGAATTACGTATTTTTATACTCCAAACTGACACATCAATGCTTTTCACTGTACAAACACAGACTTCAAGTTGCTTGAGATTCACATTTCAATTCAGACTTGGTTCCTAACAAAATCACTGAAGCCCGTCTGGATATTTTCACGGCTAACCTATCTACTAGAGTTTAGTCAGCAGCTTCTGGAATTAAACATTCCACTAAGTGCCAGTAGCTATCTTGTTACTAACCCACACTGATGTTATCAGGGGAACAAACACCAGACTTGGACTGGGTCTTCCTCTGACAAACTACTATTGAAATGAAACTAAGCAAACTAGTAAGGACATTAGGATTTGATTAACAAAATGTCTAATTCATTTGTTGCATCAGGACACTTTATCCACATACAACGCCACGCTGCTGTTAATCAGTCTCCAGATATGAAGTGCACAGAATGCCACTTTGGGAAGCCTAACTCATCTGCTTTCCTTTTACTACTACTTACAAATAAAGACTTCATAGACATATTAGGAAACACAATATGACTCACCCTTAAATTATTTGAGCTACAACTTTCTTTAACTAGGTTTTGAAGAACACCAACCAATTGGCAAAGTAGTACCCCATTATCAAGTTCTTCTAGCAGTTGTTCTGCTTTGACTTCTATTCCTAAAAAAAGATCAATATTAGAGTTACTCCACAGAAGGTAAAGAAGCTTCCTACAAACTTAGAGGCAATTCAAACACCCATCATGTAATTACTATAGTGTCTGAGACCGAAAATTAGTAGAAATACATACGTAAACTAAAATCAAATATCCACTTAATTAGATTTTAATTAGACTAGCAAGATTCAGAAATATAAATTAAAACGATTAATCATCCCACCTCTAAGACATGAAAGCTAATAAAAACTGAAAGTGAAGCATGCATTTTAATGCAATTCTTTTAGCCATTCAGGCTCAAATACATCAGATCTTAACAGCACCGTAGATATTAAGTGCCAGCATTGACTGGAATACTGTAAAGAGCTTTGCAGGTACTAGGCAGTAATGTATTTTTAACCTCACCCAGCAAGTCAGACAGCCAGATTGACAGATCTTCTTGCATAGGCACCAAAGTTGCTTCATGTCGCACAGATATCCATTGGTCGTATAGACACACATCTGCCAAACCTGGCCCATGTCTGGGAGTCAGAGGACTTCTGGGACTTAAGGGAAGGTCATCTCCAAACCACACCTGCAGAAGTTTTCAGTAAACTGGAGACAGAGAGCTCTAATATTTGCAGTCAGAAGACTAAAACTTCTCTTCTTAATTATGCTAAAGATCTATTATTCAAAGTGTGTTTGTTCCCCTTCAGACAGATACACCAAACCCACACAACAGCAATCACAAACAATGCGGCTCTCATTAGTATCTTCTATATGAAAAAGTACTATTAGATTTATTCTCTTGACATCTTTGGATTTAAGACTGCATGCTTTCCTGAATATTAACTAAAAAAAAAAATATACACGTGAAATTTGTGGATGTTTTTTCCTCAGCATATTTTTGGTAATGAAATCTGGATATTACCATATAATCCATTACAGACCACCAATTTCCCTGATCAAATATCAGAGGCATTTTGTGTTTAAATCATTAAAATGATGATGTTAAAAAGAGGAAACAAATTCCCATGCAAGAATATAACACACTTCTTGAACAGGAGCCCTTAGCATTTCTCTTAAGGACATCATATTTTCAAACTGAGAGGTACGTTTACATTTCAAGAAAATTACCATATCGAAATTTCATGTACAAAATTCCCAAAGACAGAGTCCTTCTGGTATTCTTAACTACTATCCTTCAGTTTAATGTATGTATAAAATACATTTGTTATTTATACTTTAATGATTAACTAGAATATAAGGCTTTTAAAAACAACTTTTAACCATCAAACGAGTTTATAAATAAGCTCAGCCTTTGACTTCAAATCCACCTTAGGTAACAATATCTAGGAAGAGAAAGAGTCACCTGTTCGGTATACCAGTGGGTTATCTATCTTGTCACATTGCTCCATTTGTAAAATGAGAAAATTACTACCTTTTTTTTTTTCCTTAAATTAGCGATAACTGGGGATACTAGTGTTTCATCTGCTTTAGGGTAGACCTTTGAATAAAAAAACCTATTATACAGAATTCAAACATTACAAAAGACATTTACCTGAACTGCATGCTGCATGGTCATATGCATTTACATTAGTTTCTCCCCCTGAGGAAAGAGAAGAAAATTTTTAACATAGTTCCTCCTGCTTTTGTGAAAATCCAAAGAAAAACCCATCAGTGCTGTTTTAGCAAAATATGAGCAAGTCTAATTAGGAATGGAGGGATAGAAAGAGGCAAGTATCTTACCAGCTAAGGTTTTGATCCAGTGTTCAGTCAACTCCAGTTATTTGCCCTTAAATAAAGCAGTAGTTATTACAGCACAAAGTAGCAACTAACTTTGCATGCATATATAATATTCAAAGGCTTGCATGATTTAAGGAGCTGTAAGGCACTAAGTTTGCCAAACAGACATTAATACTTCAAGCAATTATTGGATTTAACAATGTTGGCATTCACTCCTCCCTTCTCAGCTATCACAAGTATATCTTGTACATATGTGCATATGCATTTAAGCAGCCCGAGTTTATATTAAATGCTTTGAAGGTTACGAAAATCTTAAAGTAAGAAAATTATTTTGAAGAATGAGGGTTTTTTTCTTGCACAGATGCATGAGAGAAGTAAGTGTTTTTATTAATTTCTATTGGGATTTTGAGTTAGGGTTTTAGGCAGCTGGCATGTGGCCAAGTTTTCAATAGAGTGTTGAAACCT
Organism: Phaenicophaeus curvirostris; assembly: GCF_032191515.1. Classification (NCBI taxonomy): domain Eukaryota; kingdom Metazoa; phylum Chordata; class Aves; order Cuculiformes; family Cuculidae; genus Phaenicophaeus; species Phaenicophaeus curvirostris. Next base: position 46,497,144 of record NC_091392.1, on the reverse strand, counting down.
ATTGCAGCAATATGGTCATCAGGATAATCCCCTGGCAAAACAATCCTTAAGGAAAGTTTTAATGACAAGCTGTGAACACCTTCTCTTCTGAAGCCAACACAGTAGTTTCCAGCAATGCCTTCAATCATTGGAAACCCCAGAAGCCAGCTAAAACCAACTTTTTTGCTCTGTTACTTAATAGCTACAATAAAAATTCATCTTGCTGATTAAGCTGGAAACCAGATTGCAGATATTGTCAGCTTTAACTCATCTGTTTTCCTTTAAAAATAACTAACTTCCCCCATTCTGCCCCAGAAGTTTAAGCTTCATACTTAGATAGCGTTCTTCTCTCCTCCTCCATCTGTTGCACACCTAGCCTTCCTACGACAAAAGGCCAAACAGTCCGTGACAGAAGATCCAGTTCTCATAAAAATTCTCCTGCTTCCTCTTACACAGAAAGTGCCCTTTCCTCCCCATTTTTCCCTTCCATTGCCTTGAACCTCACATGCTTCGTAGGACCACACCTGTCAGGCATTTCAAACAACTCACCTCTGTGATCAGCAAACAAGCAATCAGCTTGCTTTCAGGCTGAAGCTACTTTCTCTTAACAGGAACAGCAGCACTTCTCAAAGTTTATCAGACACTCCAAGCGTTGTCTTTGTCCCCTCTTTTTATTTCTAGGGAAATAATAAAAAAAAAAAAAAGACACATCCTCTCCTTGATGTCATTTTTCCTTCAATGAATGAACAAGGGAAGGGCAGAGTATATCCAAGCATTACTAATGAGCATGTTATGCTTCCCACAGCTTTGTCCAGGGGAATACATTTTCCTTTAGCATAAGACAGCTATTGTCCCAAGAGAGTCACAATAAGAGGCTTCATTGATTAAAAAAATAAATAAAACAACAGCAGAATAGTCAGTAGAGAAGTTGGTCTCATTAAAATAAGGAGCTCCATATAGGCTAACAAGAGCTCTAGCACACAAACTGCCAAGGAAAAACAAAAGGCAGCCTAATTCACGGGGAGCACTCAAAACACAAACAAAGCAAAATATTCATACAGCAACTATCACAAGAATGCCCAGCATCTGCAGTTTTATGGCACGCCAGATGAAAACTGGTTTTAAAAAAGAGAAAAAGTAAAAGAAAAAGAAAAAAAAAAGAGATGGAGGAGGAAAATTGTGGCACTTGAACTTCAACAGTCTGCTCTTCTAAAACAAGTTATTTTGTAAGCCCATATGCCAAAGGGCTGTCTAGAAAATCAAGCTTCCTCACTTATTACCAGAGCATCTGAGCAACACTTAACAAAAAATCCTCTGATAATACAAACTACGCTGCACAAATTTTGAGTTGAAAAATTAATGTAGTAACAATTACCCATTTTCAGATCCTAAACAATCCAGCTCTGAGATCACAGGGAATATAGATTAATGTAGCCTTGTTACTTACAGGGAGAGGTACGGGATGAGAAGACCCAGAAGTCTGCCACCTTCAAGTAGACAGCCTGCAAAGGTGCAGAAGGTGCTGTGATGAGGCAAATACTGGAGCACCTGGTAGAGTCATAACCAAATCTGACTTCTTCTAAAACCAGTCGGTTTCCCTGCACCAGAAAGCTTTACATAATGAATGAAGAAAGTGCTTGATACTGAATTCAAGCAGGTCCAGCTAGACTCACATCAGTTTCTATACATGCCAGTTCTATCAACTCACCTTCATTCAACAGGCATTTGGTGTTCAGGAATCACAGCTGTGAAAGAAAAGACCCCAGAATGAAAATGCACTGTATCAAGTCCCACACGTAGCCTCAGACCATGCCACTCCCATTTCCAGGCCAGCTGATATCCCCAAGGTCCCTTGGCGGGCTCTCTACTCACTTCACCCCTTAAAACACGGGAAGCACCAAAAGTTTTCAAGCACTTCACACCAGGGGAGTGACTAGCCCAGCTCCAAGCTTAGCAAGTGTAGAGGTCTGCCACCACCAGCACTGCTCTTAAAAAAACTCATTTCTGCTGGAGCTTGTGTTGCCAACAGGCTCTGTGAAATGGGAGGAGAGGAGACGTCACCTAATAACACCCTACATCTGGATCAATAGAGCAACATTGATTTACTGAGAGATGGGCACTCAGCCCCAAATGATATATTGGGGAAGGCAGGAGCTACATTCAGCTGGCCATCTGTCAAGCCTCCAATAAATAATTAGACCTATGGATCAGCATTAGGAAAGGGAAGCGGGGAAAATGTACCTATCTACTGACACATGGTGCAAGGACATGCATTTCTCAGGAAAAGGGGTGCAGACATACCCTGGACATCACCCACACAGGACAGCCTCATAAGACCATAAGTCTGCTTTTGCTCTCTAGAGATGTCCACCACTTTGCTCCCAGCCAATCTGACAAACAGTAAAGTCAGCAAATACTAAAGCACTTTACGCAAATATGTCAGGGTGCTAAACACATGCTCTGAGATTCTACACAAGATAGCCTGATTAGTATTAGTTGTACCGTGCACACTAATTACAAGCCATTTGGTAGCACAAGATGAACCGAGCCCAAGTCCCATTTTACTCAATTGCACAGTTTACCAAGAAATAACAACAACAACAAAAAAATCCACAGCTCCATAGGTTCCTAAAACACAGATGAAGAAGCCATTGACCTAGCTTAAGTGGAACTTAAAGGGATTCACAGACTTATTAAAAACCCTTGGATTCACAGACTCATTAAAAAAAACTTGCATAAAAGCACTTTTACATCTTCACCCTATATTTACGATATATAACACATCATCTTTTATTCAATCAACACCCAAAAGCAGTCACAACAGACTAACCCAGAGCAGCCAGAAACTGTAGATTAGTTTTGACAGTACCTACTGAAACCCACATTTTTAAATACTCTGAAATGAAAGAAGCTGTCAAATCAGTATCTGTTGAAAGCTACTACAGGCTAGAAAAGACTGTTTTGGTTTGGGTTTTTTTTGTACACATATCCTAACATGCAGAAGAAAAGATGTAGGCACAAGAAGAGAGAACCATGTAGTGCTACTCTCTCTCATCACTAAAGCAATTACAGAGCCCTTTTGTTGCCTTACTGAGTCAGCAGGAGCTCTGCTTGCCTGAGGAGGCCTCAGAGGCACAAAAGAGAAAGAACCAGTCATCCAAGGTGAAGGGCTTTAAGGTAGCAACCAACTCCTTACATTAAGGCACGCTGACAGCTCTCCTCAGGAACAGCCTTTCTGCACCTCTCAGTGACAGTGTACACAGCAGCAAGACCGCTCTCCTCTTCCAAAGGGTGGCAAAGGTCCTGGATTCACCTGTCAGGGCAGAGAAACCCACTTGAAATCAGGGAGGAGCACTTCTCAAAGGCTGGCATCTCCACAGGAGACGTGCAGACGGCTCCCTTCCCACAAGACCATCCAGTTTGGGGAGAGGCTGGTTAGCACGAGATATGTTGCCCTTGCCACAATCACAAACTCTTCTGCCCCTCCCGTTTCCACCCCATGCTTCTTACAGCAAAGCAACAGCGAGGGGAGCGTCACTTGATGCCCAGGCAGCAGGCTGGCCATAGTCAGGAGGAGTTTATTGTGACTAAGATATGAAATCCTGTCTTATTATGAAAGATCCACCCAGTACATATAGAATTACAAATGCACAGGCCAGCTATGCCTTACACTTCCTAAAGGCGTACGTGTATTTTTTGCTTATGTCTTGAGCAAAAGTGACACACGGCATCCCAGGGATACAGCCAGCTTTTGGGCAAAGAAAGGAGCCAGATGTTTTTCAGCTTACTAAACAAATAGGAATATTTTAGCCAAGAGCAACAGGGTAAACTTCCTACAAAATCAGCATCGCGTCTCCAAACGCTTGCGGGAAGCGCAGGAGAGACTCGGTTTGAAGAGCAGTATGCAAAAGACTCTCCCCTCTCCCTTCCCCAGAGTAAGTTTCGCAGCACTCCGCTCGCAACATCAACTCCAGAGAGATAAACTCGGGTGGATGGGAGCTCCTGTCCCTGGAAGGGTGACCCGAGCCCATCCTGGGATCAGCCTTAGCCCAGTACAGCCCAGTGACACCCAACGTGTCATCTAGCGGGACGTATCCCAGGAGCGGGGTGGGGTGAACTAGGTGATCCTTTAAGGTCCCTTCCAACCCAAACCGTTCATCCGATTCTGAGAACGCGTTCTCGGCGCTGCGCCGCCACCGCCCCTGGACCTGCGCGCCCCACGCTCGGCCAGCGGCGCCCCGCAGCCGCACAGCAGCAGCTGCCGCGCCTTACCGTGCCGCGCGCCGCCTCGCCCTGCGTCGCGGTGCTTCGCCTTCCCGAGCGCTGCCGCTCCCCGCCCGCCGCGCCCCGCGCTCTGTTCGAAAGCGCCAATGGGCTCGCGCGGCCATAGGGCGTGGGCGGGGCCCGGCCCGCCAGGAGCCCACACCCCGGGGGGCGTTTGCCGGTGACTCGTGGGATCGTTTGGGTGATCGTAGAGTTATGGCATCACTAGGTTGGAAAAGACCCACCGGATCACCGAGTCCAACTGTTCCTATCAATCACTAAACTATGCCCCTTAGCACCTCGTCCACCCGCCTTAAACACCTCCAGGGAAGGTGACTCAATCACCTCCCTGAGCAGCCTGTTCCAGTGCCCAATGACCCTTTCTGTGAAATATTTTTTCCTGATGTCCAGCCTGAACCTCCCGTGGCGGAGCTTGAGGCCATTCCCTCTTGTCCTTTCCCCTTTCACTTGGGAGAAGAGGCCAGCACCCTCCTCTCTACAACTTCCTTTCAGGTAGTTATAGAGAGCAATGAGGTCTCCCCTCAGCCTCCTCTTCTCCAGGCTAAACAACCCCAGCTCTCTCAGCCGCTCCTCATAAGGCCTGTTCTCCAGCCCCTTCACCAGCTTCGTTGCTCTTCTCTGGACTCGCTCCAGAGCCTCCACATCCTTCTTGTGGTGAGGGGCCCAGAACTGAACACAGGATTCGAGGAGCGGTCTCACCAGTGCCGAGTACAGAGGGAGAATAACCTCCCTGGACCTGCTAAAGACCTGATAAAAGGCCTTTAAGGTCATAGAATCCTTAACCTAAGTTAAAACGCTGTCAAGTCCGCCCTGCTAAACCATGTCCCTAAACGCCACATCTAGGCGTTTTCTAGATCCCTGCAGGGACAGTGACTCCAGCGCTTCCCTGGGCAGCCTGTGCCTGTGCTTTGTAACCTTTCTATGAATGAGAGGATCGTAGAATGATTTGGGTTGGAAGGGACCTTTATCGTTCAGATTTAACCTCCCATGACTTCCAAGAGGTCAGGTTGCTCAAAGCCTCATGTAACCTGGCCTTGAACACCTGGGATGGGGCATCCACGGCTTCTCTGGGCAGCCTGTTCTGGTGCCTCACTACCCTCACAGGAAAATTTTCTTCCTAATATCTAAATCTCCACTCCTTCTACTTCATAGAATTGTAGAATCACTAGGTTGGAAAAGTCCTTTTAGATCATCCTGTCCTACCATTCCTATCTGCCACTGAACCATGTCCCACTAAACCACGTCCCACTAAACCATGTCCCAGCTTAAAACAGTTATCCCTCATCCAGATAGGACTTAAGTGAAGTAGTATTTCCTAATATCTAGTTTAAACCTCTGTTCTGTTTCATTAGGTTATATTTTCAGCAGGGCGAAGAGCTGCTTCAGTGCCCGGTGGCTTTCCTGCACTGCCAGCAGTACAGTTCCATGGTCGGCGTATTGCTGTCCTAGCTGTCCAGTTTGAGGTTGTTCAGAGCAGATCCGGGCACAAGGAGAACACTCGCCCTGCCCACCACCCCTGTTAGTGCTGGGGAGCCTGCACTGCTCCCAAAGCCTTCAAAAACGCTTACCTGCTTCAGGGATATTGCTGACGGCTTCAGAGCCGCTAAGCACCAAAAATCAAAAGTTATGAAGTAAAATGACCTGTGATGCACTTTCACAAAGTATAGATACTGTATAATTTTTACTTTGAAATAATAATGCAAATGAAGTTACATGTTTATATCATGAAAAGGGTATTTTGGGGTGGCTTTTCCCTATTACATGACTTTTCATCTTCTGAAGAAACAATAGTTTGTACATCTTATGTGAGCACATTTCACAGTTGAACAGCAAACAACTGCACCATTAATAATTTCAGTTGGTTTATTACCCCAAACATTCAGAATATATTCTTTTAGGGAGGCCAGGCACAAAAACACTGTAATGAAAAAATATGAATGGAAACCTGTATTTCCCCAATTGTCAAGAGGAACTGTAACTACCATCAGCTTAATTGAAGCACGAATTAACATGGTTCCTCTGAGGAGCTGGTGGACTCTTTCTAACCAGAGAATATAAATACTGAGAAAATTATACTCACATATGAAGATCCAATATCTATTATGTGCATAGTGAACTTTTATGAATCCATGACATGTTTGTATAAAAATGCAGTAAAGAAAATTTAGTGCACTGTGGGATATTTTTCTATGAATATAAATGGTATGTGGTCCCTTAAAAAGATATTTTTCTAAAATAAAATAAAAAGTATCTATCACTGCACATCCCAGATCTCACAGAGAAGAGGTGTGAATTTGTGATCGTTCACTCTCCATGACATCAGCATCTCTGCGTGATGATGGTTAAATGTCCGTAGTTCTGTAAGGCGGCCCAGAAGACATGCAAAGTGTTGAGGGTTATCTGTGTGGTGAATTTTGCAGAATTTTTGCAGAACATCCAGCAGGGGTTCTTGAAGCCTCTCCACGGACTCTCTGTCCTTTATGTATTGTCGATCTGGTTATGGTTTTAAAAGAGAAGAAGTAATTAGCAAATATATGCTCTGATGCAATGTAAATATTTACACTGATAAATGAGTATAAGACTGTTCAAATCTGGACACTGATCTTCACACCTATTTATTTTTTAATTACAAGGGAACAAAAAATCGTAGAATCATAGAATTGTCTAAATCTGCCCTTCTCCAGCTTTTGTCCATTCCCCCTTGTTCTATCACCACAAGTTTTTATGAATAATCCCTCTCCAGCTTTCCTGCAGGCCCCTTTCAGGTACTGGAAGGTCGCTATAAGATCTCCTCAGAACATTCTCTTCTCCAGGCTGAATACCCCCAACTCTCTCAGCCTGTCCTCATAGGGAAGGTGCTCCAGCCCTCGAATCATCCTTGTAGCCCTCCTCTGGACCCATTCCAACAGCTCCATATCCTTCTTACATTGAGGATTCCAGAAGTGGACACAATACTCCAGATGAGGTCTCACAAGAGAGAACAGAGGGTCAGAATCACTTCTCTCGACCTGCTGGCCACTCTTCTTTATATGCAGCCCAGGATATGGTTGGCAAAATAAAAAACTTTAACATATTTTTTATTTGGGATTTGCATATAAGCTTCCCACTTCTAGCTAGGGAAAAGTTTCAAATTTCACAAAAATGGTAGAGTTTGGACTCTGAAATGTTTTTCTGGGGTTGTATCATCATCTTCCAATGCAGTTCTGTGCCTGAGTACATCCTGTAATGCATTGCAACTACTGAGCAGTACAGTGTAAGTTCTTGGAGATGAGTTCAATCAGGGAATCTGACAAGTAAAGAAGAGTGTGCGTACAGGTTATCAGGAAGAAATCAAATGTCTTTAACCTTGTTTAAATGTCTTTGTTAGAAAATACTTGTCTTTTTATTTTGTTCATATGGAAGGATGCATTTGAGTATTTGGAGAGGGAAGGAAAGAGGAGGATGGGTTTGGTTTTTTTCCCCTGAAATTTTTGGTGTAAAAACATTTTCTGAGCTGCACTGTCTCAGAGCGATAGAATTGCTTCACCTTCCCATCTTCCAAGAAACCTGATTTGGAAACCTCAGTGTATATCTGTAACCACATCTGGGATTTTCTGAAGGAAGATGCTTGCCATGTTGAGCAGTGAAGAGATACCAGTAAGTTGGTTGGTTTTTTTTTCAGCAGGGTATTTAGGCACTTTTTTCCCCCTTGTATGCAAAACCAGGTAGTGTAGCAGGACATTTAGAGTTTGGATTTGTGTGCTTGTATTTTGGTTTAACAATTGACTATACTGAGTATGCATGTATGCTCACTCACTTTATGTAGAATATAAGTTTTTACAAGTCTCAGGTGACACTCCTCATGCTTTCTTTCCAAAACCACTAATATTTAATTCTATACTAGAAGTTACCTGGAGACAGGATAACTATGGCTGTGAGCAGCGCATATTCCTCCTGTGTCATTTTCAGCTCTCCAATGCTTTTATAAAAATTAAACATGGGAGTTATGAATTCATCTGAGATACCTGTGAGAGAAAAAAATTATATTTTTTTAATTATTAAATTAATCTGGTTTATTACCACAAAGTAGTTATTTAGTATTTGAAGGCTTGACTGACTTGATGGGAAAAATTTTCTACACAAATCAGGCCTGATGCAAGACAATTAATTACAAAGGTGTGAGCACATCCTTGTTTTCCAGATCAGAGTAGTTACAGGCAAGTGCTGGCAATTTCTTGTCACACAAAGTTTTTCTTTCAAGCAACTCCTTTTCCCCTACAGGTTTGTCCATCTATCTCTTCAGGGCAAGTCTCACATATGTTTGTCTCGCTGTCTGCTGATATTCTAGCTGTTTGCAGTATGCACATTTTGCAAAACAGTCATACAATCATAGAATCACAGAACAGTTTGTGTTGGAAGGGACCTTAAAGATTATCTAGGTCTGTCCCCTGTGCTGTGGGCAGGGACACATCCCACTAGATCAGGCTGCCCGAGGCCCTGTCCAACCTGGCCTTGAACACCTCCAGGGATGGGGCATCCTCAGCTTCCCTGAGCAACCTGTTCCAATGCTTCATCACTCTTATGGTGAAAAAATTCTTCCTCATATCAAGCCTAAATCTGCCCCTCTCCAGTTTCTACCCATAGTCCCCATGTTCCCTGTCTTTACATTCATATATGGAAACCTCTCAGGGTGTATGGTTTAATCCTAGCCCAACTCTTTAGATAACTGCTTTGGGCAGTTGCTTCAGTTGTCTCCATAAAGAGACTTAATTGCTCCCTTTATGTAGCCTGAAACTTTAACTAGGTCTAGGATTACCTGTAGTCCCAGATCAACTTGCTTACAACTGCTCCTGTCTTAAAGCATAAACTACTCCCTTATAAAATACAGAGCCATAAATAATTAAAATATAGCCCAGTTTAAGAATGAGGTCATGTGATTCTCACCATCAGCAAAACCCTTTGGGATTACTGAACTGGGGCATGCTGACTGGGCTTCCTCTTACTGACTTTGTCATCAGGTCACAATGTTCTTACTTATCCTTTAATTACAGATATATTTAATTCTGCTTTTTGGTGTAAAAGAGAAGTGGGTCCTGTGACATCAAATTTAATTTTTTTTAAGCTGGTGAGTCACCCAGAGCAGCCACTAGATTGTCAGCAACAGCTGCTTGCAACTCTGAGGGGGGGCACTGACGAGGTATAGAGACCTAAACCAGTGGTTCTGCAGCCTTTTGGTCTTCCTTGGCTGAAAGGATGGAAACCTCCCTTCCCACAGGTGAGGGCCGTAGGATTTCTTGTAATTTTGCTCAGAATTTTGAGCTGTTTTGGGAGAAGACTTTACAACTTGGTATGGAAACCACATGAAATAATGTGACTTTGAGTGTTGTATGCAACACAAACCTGAAGTACAGGACCAGTAAGGTTAGGAGTGTCTCCAATAGGAGAAATTTAAAACCAAACTCCGCATGTAGAACTCAAAGAATGACTTAACTATGAACAAGTCACATTTTGTTGTGACAGTGAGAACTTACTTCATTCGGTCTGATAGCTGTGGGTCCCCACAGACTGAAAGTAGGATCTTGCAGGCTGTGGTTTATTTTGTGGCTGAATGACGTATTTAAACATGTGACATAAGCAAGCTGTGTTCACTTCAGATTACAAGCCATAAATCTTGTTTTTGTAACAAATTCAACACCATTGAGAAGAGTCTAAGTAAATGAACTGCCAGTTATTTAACCCTGTAGAAGTTAGTAACACAGCTCAAGCTTTATATAGAGCAAACAATAGTCATAGCATGAAATGCTCTACAAGGTTTATGCTGTTAGTCATCAGTATTAACTACTTAAACACTATTTGAACACTTGTTATTACTAACTTTTGTGGAACTGCCTCTCTCTCAGGCAGTTTTAAATGCCAAATTCCTTGCAATATGACATATATAAGGAACACACGTACATGCCACACCAAAGCTTTTTAAAATTCACATGAATCTAGAAACAGAAGAAAAAAATAAATCTAGCTGAGTCTAAAGCAGAGCAAACAGATTCCTTTCACGGAAGCGAATAGCTCAGCAATGACATGAAAAATAGTCCATGACAAACTGGATATTTTTAGAAGTCTCTGTGAAAGGTATTGCGCTGCTGTGAGTGATTTTTTGGCAGCAAGCAGGAAATGGAAGGAAGTGGGCTGTGAGTAAGACTCCCATCATTTATTTCTAGTATTCATAATTATTCATAATTTGATTTTTTATCTTCTTTTTCTTTTGGTCAGATTAGTTTTCAGCAGGATGAATTAATTCTTTTGCTGACCACAAAGCTCCTTAAGTCCTACTGTCAATATAGCAGAAGCAAGATGAAAATTATGCTGGAGAACAAAGAGTGGAATAATTAATTCAAGTCCTCACAGGTCCAGGCACTGTATAAGCATACAGTAAAATGATCTTTGCCCCGGAAAGCTTATAATCTAACATTAAGAAACTAAAGCATGGATGGATGAAGCAAAACATGACTGTAGATATGGTAGCAAATGAAGTTATGTCAGAGAGCTTCTATACATCACTGTACTCCAGAGGAATAAAAAGGAAGAAGTGAAAGGGAGTAAAAAGGGATGTTTCAGCAATGCAACTGATATACTGGTTTTAGTAAAGACAACATAACTTTGAAAACTTTAAATAGATATGCGTCGTAAGACGATGATGAACAGAACCACCCAAAAAGAGTAATTTTCAGACTAGGATGATGGAATTTTTCCTTGGTTACTAGTTTTGCTCTTATCCGATCTGTGGTGGAGTTTCTGTTATTTCATCATCCTGTATGCAAGTTACACAAACCGCTGTTCCATCACAAGAGGGGGCTGTTTTCTAATGGGACTGAAAACACTTCATTTTGGATTTAATAAGCTCCCCTAGAAAGCAAAAAAGCAGGAAACACATGTTTATAATTCTTGCTTTTTTTTTTTCCTTTTCTTATCTACTGTACAAGATGATGTCACTTCAACTCAGATTACCAGAAAAAGAAGTAAAGGCATTTGGTATTTGTTACTGGGAAAGATAGACTAGAAATTACTATTATGATTTTTCGAATGTCACTGTTACAAATCACACTCCAAAAGTGAAAAAAATCCAATCGATAAAGTTATAATATATTTCTCGGTGAGACTAGAAAAGTTAGCTCTGCCTGGCCCTCTTTATTTAGGTCAGACAAGAGCACTGCACCGTACTGTGTCGGAGAGACAGAGCTTCCTGGTCAGTATTAATGGTGCCTCCTTCCTTACTTTTTTAAAAAAAGGTTTCTAGAACTTTGTTTTGTGAAGTATTACAAAAATAAGAACATGCTCCTCCTTTGTGTTTCATTGTGCATCATCCTGAACTGCACAAATTTCTATGTAGCCACCTGCCAGATTCTGTCATCTGCAGAAGAGACTGCAATTCATTCGATTGATTTTGGTATGTTAATGGATGACTGGCTTTAAATCCCAGGGTAGGCAACAGGAAATGCTAGCTTTGCTGAATATGGCTTTGCAGCATTAGACTGGAGCAGATTTAAACCTGTGAGCATTATTTATTCAGCATCCCTCGCTTCTTGCACAATTTCATTCCTATCTGTAGCTTAAGACACAGCATTGTTTCAGACCTTGACTTTTTGTAAGGTTTTGTTCCTATGATTTCTCTCTGAAGGCAGGATGACTGTTGCATTTATAAGATTCACGGTTTCAGGCCATAAATAATTATCTGGTTAATATAATACTGGAGTATATGGTTTACTGTGATATTGAGTCAGTATTACCATCTTTTTGAGAGCAGTATTCTCTATTCTATTTTGGCTGTTGATTAAAACTGAATAGATTAATCTACTGCAGGAGGAAATCTTGAGAGTAAGTACTAATTAACAGTAACTAGCACTGTGTAATTAATACAGATAGAGATCTTTTTTCTTGATAAACATGGAGGTGCCAGTGGATATTAAATGAAGCATTTATTAGTAGCTGTTTTATGAAAATAAAATGTATTAATTACTCACAAAGTTATATCTTATCTTTTACAGTCTTTCATCTACCAGAACTGCTTTCCATACTGCTTATGAGCTCTGCCTTCTAACGTGTTCAAATGGATCAGTGGCCCTATAAATATGGACCAAATCAAGCCAACTTAAATGAGAGGTTAACATGTGCCAACAAAAACTCCCAAGGATAGCAAAAACCCACCTTCTCAAGAATTATCAGTAGGAGCACTGTGAAGCCATCATTGCAAGCAAAGAAACCTTGATTTAAAAAGAGCAAAAAAACCCCCAAACCAACCAAACCTGCAAGGAGGATGCAGATGATGTTGCCACATCTTTGGCAGTGGCCTGAATGCCTGCAGTAATAAGGGAAGTGCGGTCTGGCAGACAGCAGCAGCATCTGCACTGCCTTGAGCTAGTCTTCATAGGCTGAGCCTATTCAAATAAGTTTTTGGCCTGCAGAAGTACACTTACACAGAAGAAAAGAGATTGAGTCTCCTGACATCTGTTCTTGTTTTCATGGCTATAAATTAACTCTGTAGATATGATTCAAACACTTCTATCAAATTTATTTGTAATTGATGATCATGACACGATCATGGCTTACTCAGTATGGTAGATTGTGCAGTACCACGTATGAATAGAAAAGCTCTTTCCTATGCTCTGTAATTCAAAATGGTCCTAGTTTCTAAATCTTTTGGGCAATGTGCTCTGGGTTGAGTCACGGGATGGTAATTGTCTCTTTCTGTGTGGATGCATAAGACCATTTTGAGTCTTAGATGTCTATAACTTGCAGGTATGTTTCAAAACAAGAGGCTATGTACTGGCCAGGTTGCTTTCTCTTAGATTATTTGGACTCAGCAGTGAAGATAATTTAATTTTTTTTCTCTACACAAAGCTCAGCATAATGGGGTTTTGAAGTATCACCATTACTCAGTACTAGTAAATAATAAAGACTAAAGGCAACAGAAGTAATTGGGTATGCGTTGTTCTGGTGCCCAATTTTGCCTTTCGTTGCAGGAGTCTCCTATCCAATGGGAACTTTATATCCCACATTCAAGGGCAAAAGTGTGGCCTATTTCCAGTGCTTTGAAATTGTGGATATTTGCTTTTGTGTTTTTTTTTTTTTCCTTGGATCTCACTATACTAAAGCACCTGTAACCCATTCAGGAAGACAACATTGTGTTTCACAGTGTCAGGTGTTCCGCTGCCAACTTTGCTAACCTAAAATCTGGGCCCAAATTCTTCTGTTTCCATACATATCAGATACTGTCTTATTCTCTGATCCTGAAATTAGTAGAACTGCTTTGTAAAACAAGATGATGGAACAAAAATCTGTGGCTCTTAATAACCGCTGAAAACAAGTGTCTTTAGGAAAACGAGCTATAAGTGCTCACTGAGAAAATATCCAGTATTTGAACACTGTTTTAAAAACATTGTAAAGCTAGATAATGGAGAGTTTGTTTTCAAAATAACAGAAAGAAACTAAGCATTAAATTACAAGGATGTCCACCTTTCACAGAATGAATCAGTCACAATGTGGTGTATGTGTAGTGAAGCATCAAATAAGATGAGTAAGTGGCCGTCACAGTCCGGGGTGTGACAGTGGCACAAGCTCTTGTTAAGATTAAATAAAATGTCTGTCATTAAGGCTCAATATTACAATGAGTAAAAGGGGATTTCAGTCTCAGAAGCAGCTAATGAAAGAATTTTTGTAACACCTTATGGAGAAAGAACATAAGGGCACAAACAAAGGCAGTCACTGAGATGCATAAGGACTGGAGCAATATGCTCAAGCTAAGAAATAAAAATACACCTCATCAGCATGAGAATAAAAACGAAGGCTTCCAATGCTGAAAGGTCATCACCACCAGATCTCTGGCTTCTTTATCAGGAAAAAAGAAAAAAAGAAGAGTCCATTCTGTACAATCAGTCTGGGCAAGGCATAAATATTAATAGATGAGAGCAGCTTCCAAGGGCATATGGTGGCGGGTGGCAGAAGTCTGGACAGTTTGTGACTTTTAGGCAGGATCCTTATCCCCAATTTTGTGGATACAGACGTAAAGGTTTGACAGTAGTACTTACATGACATTCAATTGTCTGTACCTAAAAATATGTGGACAGAAGCTCTGACTAACAGCAATAATTAATGGCTGATGGCCTGACAGTGTTTGGCATCTCACTAGGATCCATGAATAATCCTGATGATTCTTCTTTATTCATTACCTATAAATTTAAATTATAAACTCTCACTCAACTATTGCTGCATTTCCTCTCCTGCAGTCTGTTGTCTTTACAGAGTGTTTCTACCTTTACTGTATTTAGTCTTGTTTTTCAGTGAAGTGTACGTGAAAAAAAAGGAGGTCCCTATCTCCAAATTTATGTATAATTCTCTTAGGTTTTCTTCTTTATTTGACTTGTGTTTAATCTCTTCTGGCCATTTTATCTTGAAGTGGTCTATAACATGATAATGGCCAGATGCAGTTTCTAATAGCATGTATCTTTATGGGTTAAGGTTGGAAGAGGCTGCTTAAGTTCCTCACATTTGGTAATATCACATTTGGTACCTTATTCAATCCAGAGCCCAGTTTGAGTCCTATGATCTGCATATTTAACATTTTTGAAAGTTGCACGTTGAAGCAATGATAGCCAAAGAATTTGGATGCCTTTCTTTTGTTTCACTTAAACTCAGGACACCTGAATACAACCATGTTTTAAACGACAAAAATAATGTATTTCAGTAGTAGTTATTTTCCAACAACTATTGAATTTTCCTAAATGTGTAATTCTGAAATTTATCTTAAACTAAATTGTGCCAATGCAAGTTCATAAAGTCAAACCAAAAAACTGATAGCTAGTGTGAGGATGAACAGGATTCCTATGAAAATTCAGTGAACATTGAGAAATACACTTGGGAAGCATGAAAGAGGCAAACTGCAAAACTCCACAAACCAATCAATTACAAATCTTACATACCAATCAATTGTTGATGCAAAGGAAGTGATACCACTGACTGTCAGGCAGTTACCAGTACCGAGAACATAGGCAGAGTGGCATTTAAAAACTATATTTAAGTATTTTCCTGCAGGGTACGTTGCCAGGTTGAAAGATACGCTCTAGCATGCAGCAGTGTAAGTCCAAAATGAGAGACTCTGGAAATCTTCAGTGACTTCTAGGTCTGTGCGGTAGCACTAACAGTTAAATAACATTGGTAGTGACAATTTACACTGATATGAATGCAAATATTTACAAGCTGTTTTTGTTGTTTACTATCACAGCCCCATTAAGTGCAGTCAAGGAGAATGTTTTGAAGTAGGCATAAATTTGCACAAAGTGAAGAAATAAAATACATGGAAAAAAGGTATTTTGTCCTGTATTCTGGCTATTAAAGGAAAGAATGCAAGCAAGCCAGATAAAACCATTGTTATCCTGTAATATAGAGAGGGAGCAATTCTAGCAGCAGTATGTCCTTTTGTGTCCCCAACTTGATCCTGGCTTGAGGGAAAGTATATTGTAGAGCCTTTTCCAAAGGCAACAAGATAGTATGTATGTATATATTTATACACACTGAAAAAGTTATTGTGTTTCATTTCTTGCAAACTGTATTTTGGTTTGATCCAGAGCTGATTTTTTATTTACTTTGGAGGATATTTTTCCCCACAGAAAAAAAGAATTGCAGGAAATCTTCCTTTGAAATTGTTACTTCTCTTGACATTTTTTTCTACACAAAATGCTTTTTTTTTTAAATCTGCTTCATGACAGGTAAATAATATTCTGCAGGAAGCAATGTCATATTCCAGCTAGCCATGTTATGATTGCTATCTTTAAGTCTCATACAAACTTGAAAAAATAATAATGTGTCTCATCTGGACTCAATAGTTGCAGAGAATTAACAGGCTAGTTTTAAACTAGGAGTAAGTGAAAAATTATTGATATTACTTAATGGCTTATGCAATGCTATGGATCGAAGTATTTTATGCTTCTGGTTTTTGTTGACACATTGAACAAGAAGATGGATAGTCACTGTATAGATTATAGGAGAGAAGCTTTCAGTAACCATGTATTCATACGTATACAATTTTCTAAGACCTATTTTTATTGAAAATGTAGGTTATAATCCAACAGAAAATCTCTTCATGAAGACATTGGATCCATGACAGCTCATTACAATTTCATGGAACTGTCTCTGGCCTTCTTTGCATGTTTCTCTGCCTGCAGAACCTGAACCAGAAGCCATTAATATCACTCTGAAAGTCACCATTTCCAGTTCATCATACAATAGCCTCTTATAATAAATCAACATGAAGGAAATATAAAAATCCCTACAAAAATATAAACCTAGAAATGAGTGTGCTAAGCCAAAGTAAATGCATACCTTCAGCAAGCGAGTTATTCTCAAGTTTCCTAACTTTTATTCAGGGTTTCAGTTATATATGTATTGGCCTAATTTTGCATACATCAGTGGCATCTTCACATTACTGATTTTAAGGGTTTCAGAATGGAGTTCAAGCCCATTTCTATGGCTAGTATTGAGGCTGATTGTTCTCATGTCTGTCCTTCTTATGAATGTTAAAAAGTGAAGGCCAGAAGAAAGAATCTAAAGACAGAATCTCTGGTTCAGAATTGTTGTTACATTTGAATTTTGAGTGATAGGTAGCTGAAGGTTGGATAAAGCTTGCTGATAAATACAGAAAACTGCAAAACATTCAGTATTGCATCAGTGGAGCACAAAGAATACATAACAATGTAAACCACAACTTTGTCTACTTTAAGGAACAAAGAATATCTAGTCCTATTTGGCTTTTCATAATCACTAAGATTTATGTCTGGAGCTAGTAGAATTTATCATTGCTACTGAGCCTTTGATGCACCTTAAGAAGCAGAAAACATACTGAGGACACGTCATGTTTATAATTCTTGTATGCACCTTGTGCAATTTGGGTTGATTTTACCAAACTGACTCTAAGAATAGTTGGTTCCCTTCAGTCATCTCCAGTTGCCTCAACATTTGTTTCTTTCCTTCTTACAGTGATTGTCTTTGAAAGCATAAATATTGATATTTTATGTGAATAATTTGAAATTCTGGTATGTTTTCTTCATTGTTCTTTCATGCCTATCACTGAAAACTTGTGCTGGGTGTATTCAATATAGCATTATTCATAATACTTGCAATATGTTTATAAAGAAACCATTACCTTACAACCTTTAGACTCAAGGCTGAGTTAGATTTGTTCTAGTTAATATAAAAAGCATTATAAACCTATGTCAGTGCTAATAAATAATTTTTCTGACTTTCCAGGGACAAAATATTGGCACAGAAGTGCAATGGTGTGGTTTACTTTTCCTTGTTATATGAGATACTTACCACTATTGCGAATTCTTTCTTCTAAAAGGACAGTATGTCCTGTAGGAAGTTTCCTACTGAAGATCTCAGCTGAACGGAGGAACATGGCTTCTACTGCTGAGCCCTTCAGCAAAGCAATCTGATCTTCATGATCAAGGGTTTGGAAGCCTGGGAAGATATTAAAGATAAGTAAGGCAGCAACAGAAAAGTCCTTTCTGTCTGAAATTCTTGCACAGAACATGCTACACATTTGTAATTTTGATGCTGGTGTCAGCAGCATTGCCAAATGGTAGAAAAACTGAAACTCAGATTCCAGAAAACTACAGATTTGAACTTCATTGAAATTTATGACAGTCAAATTTGTGTTTCAGTGTTCACAGTACTTACAGAGGAACAAGATAAGCAAATTCTAATGGCAAGCATAACCAACAGTGGGGACTTTGTGGGGCTAGTCTGATGCTGCTCCCTAAAATCTTCTGCTGTGTTTCCACCAGAGCTCTCTATATGGCTGTTCAACTACCATACTGCTTTTAGCTCTTTCCATGCTCAGATGGCAAAAATCAGCATTTGTAGCATCTAATTTTAAATATTTCACCTTGCCTTTGGTGTAATATACTGTTTTACACAGAGACTTCCATCTGTGTTTTAAATATACGTTTTTCTTTTTGGAGGGACAATATTCTAAAACACACTGAAAAAATCATGAGAAATTTGGTAACTTGTATGAATACACAGCTGCTCTCCTGAAGAAGAATGGGAAGCTAAAGATCATCAGAAACTCTCCTCATACTTGCCAGTGCAGGTACCTGCATTCGGTGCAGGTACTTGCAAGGGAGTTACAAAAAAACCCTGATGATAAAGTCAGGTTTTCAATGCTTGTCCATAACACACCATACAAGAACCGTAAATTCTGTTGCCACTAACTAGGGAAAGTTCTTGCTTAGGACTCACAATTCAGTGGATGTGATGACCTAGAGTCTTTGCTAGAAAGTCAGCAAAGCAAGTGAAGCAGAGTCTGGCAAGTGTAAATGGTAATTTAGAGGCAGACGACTTGGCTTTACAGTAATATATGAAAATAAAATCTCTCTAGAGACACAACCCCTTCTCTGAGCAGTGTGGTCAACAGGTAAAGAATGTCACAGCTCAGAGTGGCAGAGTTTGAATTATTCAACATATTAGTCCTCTGAGCACAAAGCTCCTTTTCTTTAGACAGTGTATGCAGAATACCTGTGTCAGAAGAGAAAGTATTTTTACATAGTCTTCAAAATACATTAAAAAATTGCCAAACGACAACTGAAAGGCATCTAAACTTTGCAATAACAAGATTTGCCCCATCACATTGGCTATACCTGGTAGTTTTTTAGTGAATTCCACAAGAACCTGCACATGACTTGTAGCCATTTCTGTTAAAATCAGAAAATTTCCTTCAGCGCTGAATTCCTCATGTAACTGTTAAAAATAAAACCAAACAAAATCTGTTAATAGTCTTTGTCATTTCACATTTAAAAGCACAAAATACAAGAATTGTTTGATTGGATCATATCTGGCAAAAAGTCCATCTAACATCGTGATTTGTCACCAGTCATTGACAAAACCAGGTATTTTGGAAGGCAAAATAAGAAGTGAAAGATGTAGACATTTCCATTTGCTCTGGAATATCTGTCTCATTTTCAGTGTTATATCTAGCAATCAATGATTTAGGTACTTTCTCAGCTAGAAGTTCTATGTGTACCAGAATATTTAACCAAACTCTGGTTTTAATACAATGTTCGCTTTCAGCCTCCTAAGGAAATAGGTTCCACACATTAGGGTTACTAAACTCTACCCCTGTTAGGGTCTTGCTTTTAGTTTTCAAAGTTGAGGACTTAGAAAATAATTTTCTAAAGTCATTTTGGTTTTGAGAGTGTTTTTAAGATTGAACATGTAATTTTTGTTAAAAAAACCCCAAAATTATCTTTCAAACACTTTTTTACTCTCTTCCTTGCTTCCCAAACTTTTTCCATCCTACCATGAAAACTGAGAGCTCTTAAAGAGAAAAGGGAAATTCTAGAAGGTAGAGAGGAAAAGGAAAAAAGAGGGGATGAAACAAAAATTCAAACCTGGAAAATGTTGGGAATCTGGTTTAAAAAAAAGAAATATTTTCAAGGTGACTCTATAGAAAAGAAGCTTGTCTGCAAGTCAAACTCAAATCACTGCCTATACTGATAATACAAAAAACCCAAAGATACAATCAGAAAAGGTTTGATTTGGGCATAAAAATGTATTTCCAGTGTTGAAAGGTTTTCTTTAATGTTTAAGTTTGATAAACAAAGATGTGGTCTAACTGTTGACTGAGGGGGAGAGATCCTGCCCCACATGCAACATGTTTTAACTGTAAGCTTTTGCCCATAGTTTGCTCTACTACTTACTACACACACTTATGCTGAGTACACGTATCTTCTGCCATGTAATACTCAGGTTCATTATCTGCATCTCAAAAATTAAATCCTCAACGTACTTACTAGTTTTTTTGACACCTCCTGTGGTATTTGTTGTTTACTGTATGAATCCATGATGTAATCAAGAAGATTCTGTTGTTCTGGGGTAAATTCTACTTTCTCCTATACTGGCAAAAAGAAAGCCCATCTTGAAATGCAGTCATAGAAATAATCTAGCAACTCTTTAGGCAAAATCTATAGACATATTTATCACTTGGAGACCAAGCAGACAAGAGATTTACTTTTCACTGAGATTTTTATGGAAGTGTACAGCAGAGAGGTGTATAATGATTATAAACTGCATGAGTTCATGTGCTTCGGTATTAGAAATAAGGAAGTGTTTAGCAAATAACTAGATGCACTCAAACTTTAATATCATACCTCACTGTATGTGATGTGATAGATACCTTATGAAACTGATGAGGTTCAACAAGGTCAAGTGCAAGGTACTATACCTGGGTCGGGGCAATCCCCAATTTCAACACAGGATGGGGGATGATGTGATTGAGAGTAGCCCTGCGGAGAAGGACTTGGGGGTGCCAGTTGATGAGAAACTCGACATGAGCGGGCAATGTGCACTTGCAGCCCAGAAGGGCACCCGTTTCCCAGGCTGCATCAATAATAAGAGTGGCCAGCAGGTTGAGGGAAGTGATTCTGCCCCTCTGTTCCTCTCTTGTGAGTCCTCATCTGGAATATTGTGTCCAGTTCTGGAATCCTCAGCATAAGAAGGATATGCAGCTGTAGGAACAGGTCCAGAGGAGGGCTACAAAGATGATCAGAGGGCTGCAGCACCTTCTCTATAAGGACAGCCTGAGAGAGCTGGGCTTGTTCAGCCTGGAGAAAAGAAGGCTCTGAGGAGATCTTATAGCGACCTTCCAGTACATGAAGGAGGCTATAGGAAAGCTGGGGAGGCACTGTTTACGAAGGCTTGTAGTGATAGGATTAGGGGCTATGGGTAGTGAGACACTGGAACAGGTTCCCAGGGAAGTTGTGGATGCTCCATCCCTGGAGGTGTTCAAGGCCAAGTTGGATGTGGCCTTGGGCAGCCTGATCTGGTGGAAGATGTCCCTTCCCATAGCATGGGGGAGGCTGAGGGGAGACCTCATTGCTCTCTGTAACTACCTGAAAGGAGGTTGTAGAGAGAAGGGTGATGGGCTCTTCTCCCAGGTGACAGGGGACAGGACAAGAGGGAATGGCCTCAAGCTCCGCCAGGGGAGATTTAGGCTGGACATCAGGAAAAAATTTTTCACAGAAAGGGTCATTGGGCACTGGCAGAGGCTGCCCAGGGAGGTGGTTGATTCTCCTTCCTTGGAGGTGCTTAAGGCACGGGTGGACAAGGTGCTAAGGGGCATGGGTTAGTGTTTGATAGGAATGGTTGGACTCGGTGATCCGGTGGGTCTCTTCCAACCTGGTTATTCTATGATCTTTAAGGTCCCTTCCAATCCAAACTGTTATATGGTACTATGATACATATCACAGACAGAAATACTTTGTGGATTTATTGTTGCTTTGTGGAGTTTTAACTAAATATACCACAACTATTTCTATGCTCAAGGTATTTCATTAACTAGGTGGGAAATGGAGTTTTAATTAATAAAAACAGCTCCAAAGAGTTTGCAAGTAGTCTATATTCACTGCAGTAGCCACCTTTAGCTCAAAGATCACATCTGTGTACAAACTATTACAAGAATTTTCTTACTCTATACATTTTAGTTGTAGATGTCACTTGTTTCACGTCATGGCCTTCGTTATCTTCATTGGGTGATTGATCAGGGGGCTGTTTCACATTTTTCCGTAGCCTTTTTGACTTGCATTGTATTTCTGTCAACAGACCTAGAACACATAATACAACAGGTGATAGCAATTGGATTTATATATGCCTCAGGCACTGAATAGGTACATAGGTGCCCATGAATGCCCTATACACTAACAAACCCACTTACCTGTGCAGATCATTTCCTGAACATGTCATTATCTGTCTAATGAGACATATTAAGTACACACTAATAAGTAGTCTAGCCCAGCAGAAACCCATCTGCAGAGCACAACAGTTGGTTGTGATGACCCAGCACCCACACAGTTAGGAGTCTTGCTTTGGGCCATTTCTAATCTGGTTTTGCAGTAAGAAAACCCAATAGTAATGGGAGTGCACTGGAATCTGTATTGGTTTAGTTTCATCCAAAAGGAAACCACTTCATGTGCTCCAAGAACCAAACCAAAGCACAAGAAATGGGAACAACTGGAGGACTGTCATCAAAAGCATACTCCTCATCTAATCCAAAGGGGCAATCAAGGTGCAGCTGTTCTCATGCAAAGAGCACCAGTTGTTTTCAGTAACTTTTAAGCAGTATTACGTGTGTCATGCAGAATCTTCTCGCAGAAAACCCACTCAACAGAGCTTTAGCCATTACAGTGTCACTATACAGATAGCCCAACACCTGAAAATGCAGGCTCAGAAATAACTCAGGCTGACAAACGTACCTTTAAAATATATTTATTTAAAATGTTATCCAGTTGGTCTTGCTATTTTGCATTTCATTATATTAGAGAACTGAATTAAGCCCTGGTTTTACTATAGAGTTTCACTTGCCCAAATGAAAGGAACTTTGCATTTCTGGGTTTTTTTTTATTTTAAACTACATTTCAATACCTTGAACCAGGGAGCATCCACGTGTGGATGTCATAAAAATAAGCAATTTGCTTGTGCTAACAAAAGAAAAGGACAGTAGGTACCCTGCACAACCTTTGGAAGACAGCCAGAAAGCTCAGATGAGAAAGTAAACGGCTAAGTATTCATCTAAAAATGCACCTATCAGCACGGGACTAGGACTTCTCTTTTCTTTCTTTTCTTTTTTTTTTTTTTTAGTGTCTTTCAAGTATACTTCCCATTTGTTGCCTTTGAAAATGCAGAGCAGGAAAAGAGGCTCATTCAGTAAGTATATGATGGTGGAGGAAGATACCATGAAAACAGTGAATTTCATTGTGAATGTTTTTAATTTCCTGTTTAAGCACTATATAAAATAACCTACCTGAACCACTGAGAGAAGAGGAAATTTACATGATTAAAATAAGACCTGCAAATAATACCTTGAAAAGGGGAGTAGGAACGATGGAGATAATAATTGGTATTGAGCCATGTAATTTGTGCTGCCATAGAGCATTGTAGATTTCTTTTTCTAAATTATTCAGTGCATCCTTTGGCAGCAGTAATGGGCTTGCATTGTTTTCCACCAGCTTAGGATCTGGTCTACTACCTTCCATGGGGAAATTTGGTTTACGTTTGCCTTAAGCAGTAAGACAGTTTTTTTCTCATGTTGCCTGCTGCTGAGTAGTACCTTGAGATCTTATTCTGGCTACATTTAAATTAGCTGGAAAACTCATGTCAGAGACATGACTTTACTTCCTTCCTCAGGGATAGCTGGGTTTCAATGGGTATTAAATGGGTATTACCTTCCAGGGAGAGTGGCAGGACCTGTGTCTTCCCTAGGTAGACATTTCACTTAAAAAACTTGCAGTTTATGTCAAAATGATGGCAATTGACTGAAATTGATGGTTACTAATTTTGATCTGTCTGTGGTTTGTCTATAAAGGGCAGGATTGTTGAGTAGCCATGCAATAAGTATTTATAAGACTTTACCCTTCTTCAGAGGGAAAAAAGAATCCACAGAACTTGCAGTTACAAGCCTACAAAATGACTAAGTGAAACAAAGTTCAAGGCAACCTTTTATTTCTTAGCAATTTTTTTTCAATAAATGTTCTATACTGTGAGGAGCTTCATGTTTTACTGTCCTGGATTGCCTTGAACTAAAAGCAATTATACAGCACACTCCTACTTAAAAGCCATTAAACAGTACCTTGCAAACATCCTCATTGCAGTGCATTAGAGCATGGTTATGGTTAAGTCATGAGCAAAACAAGATACCCAGTGTTTCCATTGCAGGGAGAGAGTCGGATGGCAGTGGCACTCACTGGCTTTTATTTCACATATGCCCCTTTGTGAAAATGATAGGCTAGTTTAAAAGTTTCATGTGGGTCCAGTCAGTATAATTTACGCTGACCTATTTTTTTCAGTGATGGGTCATTTATTTTGTTGCATTGAGTCAGTCAAGCTATTTTGAAGCCACAAAAGTTTGGAACAATGGTTCTGGGATCAACCCATGGGAGAGTTATTTTCCTCTGACACTTAGGGACACAATGAGTGCTGTCATTGCAGTGGTGTTGTCTGCTCGTATATTTTATGTATTGCATGAGAATATGCCATATCTCGGGATCTTTGTAGGCTGTTCAATTTGTAGAATGAAAGATTAATTACATTATGCTGGCAATGCATTCCAAATATTGATAAAGCTTATTGTTTCTCACAAAACCAACAGTTAATATAGCATCATCTGATTTTACTGAGGGATAGAAGTATATTAAAAATTCCAAGTAGATTAATTTCCTGTATGAACCTAAATTGGTTTCACACATACATGTATGCTAAAATGATTGGAGCCATCAAGAAAAATAAATTATAGCCTTGTTCATGGAAGGCAGAAGAGCAGATGTTTACAGACCTTCAGGAGCAAGCTTGTAAAAAATAACAAATGGGCAACCACTTTACTAAAAATGGAAAATAAAACATTTTTGAAGTTGCATTCCTATAGTCTTGTGTTCTAAGTCATCCAGTGTGAAGCTCAATGAAGTTTATAAGCTGTTAGTCTGAATAGAATATACACTCTAATATGAAACATTAATAAAATCCATCAGCTTTATTTCTGGAGATGGTTCTACCTACATGCCTATATGCAAGGTCCTACACCTGGGTCAGGCAATCCTCGTTTTCAGTACACAATGGGGGATGCCGTGATTGAGAGCTGCCCTGCAGAGAAGGACTTGGGCGTGCTGGTCAATGAGAAGCTTGACATGAGCCGGCAATGTGCGCTCGCAGCCCAGAAGGCCAAATGTATCCCGGGCTGCATCAAAAGAAGCACAGCCAGCAGGTTGAGGGAGGTGATTCTGCACCTCTATTCCTCTCTTGTAAGACCTCATCTGGAGTATTGTGTCCACTTCTGGAATCCTCAGCATAAGAAGGATATGCAGCTGTTGGAATGGGTCCAGAGGAGGGCTACAAAGATGATCAGAGGGCTGAAGCACCTTCCTTATGAGGACAGGCTGAGAGAGCTTGTCTTGTTCAGCCTGGAGAAGAGAAGGCTCTGAGGAGATCTTATAGCGACCTTCCAGTACCTGAAAGGAGCCTCCAGGAAAGCTGGAGAGGGACTATTCATAAAAGCTTGTGGTGATAGGACATGGGGGAACAGATATAAGCTGGAGAAAGGCAGATTTAGATAAGACATTAGGAAGAATTTCTTCACCATGAGAGTGGTGAGTCACTGGCACAAGTTGCCCAGGGAAGTTGTGGATGCTCCATCCCTGGAGGTGTTCAAGGCCAGGTTGGATGGGGCCTTGGGTAACCTGATCTAGTGGGAGGTGTCCCTGCCCAAGGCAAGGGGGATGGAACTAGATGATCTTTAAGGTCCCTTCCAATCCAAACTATTCTTTGATTGTATGATTCTATATGCAAGGCAGAAAAATTTATAGTACAATAAGAATAGCTAATGAGACTATAAAAAAGGGCTAGCCCTTAGCAGGTTTTGCCCGATTGCTGGGTGAGGTCTGGGAATATACACTTGAAAAGTCCACAGAAACTTCCTGCTAGTGATAGTTTCCCTCATTTCTTGAAAATGGCATTGTTTGAATGCCAAAATTTTGGCTTGGCTAGCAAGAACTTGACAGGGAGAGCCCTGTGAAGATAGCAAAGGGGTGTACCAGGGCTTTCCTTATCTGACTTCTGCAATGCTTCACTTTCTGCTCAGCTCTTACACATGTTTGTCCCTGATCATCAATTAAGTCCCATTGCTTATAAATGCATTTGTCTTTTTCAACAGGATTTGATGCACAGGCACAGCATCAACTTTAATGCGCCTTCCACCTGCCAGATGACATCATTTATAACTTCATTATTTAAAACAACCTAATTAAAAAAATGCAAATTTGATGCACATTCTGAATGTATGATGCAAATACCTGTATACGTACATTCAGCCAACATGCCCATTTGCTTGCATTTCCTTAGGCGGCACTCCTGGCATTTCCTCCTCATGTACATGTCCATCTCGCAGTTGCCTCCATTTTTACACTTGTATACTGCATTTTTTGTGATGCTTCTTCTGAAGAACCCTACACAACACAGCAATGACTTAGATAAAAAAAAAAATCTCAAAGAAGCAAAGTAATCAAGTTGAAGACTACCTCCATCCCCATTGCATTTGCTGAGCGGTATGTGTTCTGCTGTACCACAAAGTTTATCACAGTACCTTCATGACTGCATTCTTGCTATTTCTATTGATAACAGTATCAAAGTAATATAATTTAATAAATCAACATGATAAATCATGGTCCCAAAGATTAGACATTATCCCAACAGAAGGTCCTAGAACTCTGATGTTGGGAAAATTCAGACCCAAATCTGAAACCTTCCAGAAACAAGTTGAGCACCAGCACTAAGGCTGTAGTGTGGTACCATACAAATAGCCAGCAATAAAAATGTGAGTCTCTTAAGTGTCTTGAGGTACAGAATGTGCAGAAAGAGAGTTGAGTAACTCATCACAATTCTCTCAGCTCCTGGGAGCTGGAGAAGCTCACACCCAAGTTTAATATGGGAGTCACATCTTATCTGTTTATTATACATGTGGCTGCTCCCCTGTTTGCAAGATCCTCCAGCCTCATTCACTAAATATTTTCTAGCTAATCAGTTCAGCTGTAACCTAGTTTCACCTGCTCAGGCAGTTCTATTAGTATCACCACTGCAATCACTTCAAAATTGCACAGGGGTAACTGCAAACAGCAACTGATCCAAGACATTGAGAGGACCTTTCCTCAGTTTATCCAAATCTCTTATTTGGCTGCTGCCTAGCACACCTCTGAGAGTAGCACTGTGGTCAAATTGTGGAATGCTCAAGATACTAAACATAGTTGAATAAGAGTGTCATCAAACAGAGTCTTTGCTGCCAATGAGGATTTGAATGTTTCCTGAATTTTTTGTGTGACTCACTGTGCTATCACAATCTTTTTACATTGTTCTTCATATGGCAGAGACTATTTATCATCAGCTACAGAGGGAACCAGTTCTTCTCCCCACCTGAGGGCAGATTTCCGAAATAGACTCCTGGGAGCTTTGGCTGATTTATAGTGCACTTCAAACTAAAGCTCCGTGTAAATTTGCATTAACCAGAGATATTCACAAAGCTTTGACTTTCTTATCACCACTGGCTAGCACAATAAAACCACCATCATTTTCAAGCCTGGCACTTTGATGCATTGAGAGAAGCACCACATAGAAGCCAGTTTCCTATACTCAAATCGTAGAGCAAATTCAGATGCGAATTTGAATTTTTTTTCATTACAGGATTTGTGTGTGTTTTCAGAATGCATTTAGCTAAAACATTGTTCTGCTGAATCTGGGTAAGATAACAGGTAATGTGATGATTTTGCCATTGTCAGATGACAATTTCCTAACCTCTGCCCACGGTTTTATATTTGCATTATCTTTTCCAAGCACCAGTGCATAGCTAACAGTAAAACAATTCCACTATGTGGTCAAAAAAAATCTGGCATTTCTCTGGATCTGCTGTAAGTCCTACTTGAAATTTCTTCCATGCTGTCTGTTTTATTACCTGCTTTTCAGATAAGTAAAGTTGACTGGCATCAGTCTCTTTTGAAATGCAGATTACTTAGAACCTCCACCAGCCCCAGGAATTATTTTTATTCATCATTCACATGGTGTTTAATACATTACCATTTACTGGACAGGAAAAGGAGAAAAAGGCCTGGATATAAGCTGTAGGTTCTCAGTGCCAATTAAAGGAAACTGCATCTGCTTTACATCATTTATGATTTTTTTATTTGTTAAATTTAAATCCTGTAATATATGACACTAATTAGTAGTAAACTTTGAAAAGCTCTGCACAAATATTTATGACATTCTAAGTCTGATTGATGATTTTATCACTCACCCTCCCCACAAGGTCTGCATTTGCTTTTTCATGGAAATGCAAAGAAAAAGAGCTTTAGTAAATAAATTTTTAAAAGTACACAAGAATGTGGAAAAAAAAAGAATACAGAAATATGGGTGCAAAAGATAGGAACAAATGAGATTCAAGCAGTAAAACATTTTCTCTTGAAAATAAAGTTTTTGAAAGAGTGAAACATTGTGAAATGAAAAGTAATTACTTTTTTTGCCAAAAGTAGTTTTAAGCCTACTTTTGCTTCAGTTTGGTCATGAAGTGACTCTTGAACCATTGTTTCCTTGACTAAATTTCTTCATAATTAATTTTGAAATTAGCTTTTTCATATTAACAGAATTTATATATATGTATTATTCACTAATAAATCAATATGAACGTAAACTGACTGAAATATTTTATGTGTGACTTTCTGTATCAGGTGGATTTTTAAAAAAATTCAGAGATGAATCAGAAATGACATCTGTTAAAATAATGCAGGGGTAGCCCTGAAAGCTGAAGGTATTTCTGGCACAGTCTAATAATTTTGTGTTATCTTGCCA
The DNA here is from genome assembly GCF_032191515.1 of Phaenicophaeus curvirostris. Taxonomy (NCBI): domain Eukaryota; kingdom Metazoa; phylum Chordata; class Aves; order Cuculiformes; family Cuculidae; genus Phaenicophaeus; species Phaenicophaeus curvirostris. The sequence goes on along the minus strand of NC_091392.1, from coordinate 46,468,479 downwards.
AATTTCAGAAAGCTCACGTTGGCTGGAAAATTTGAATTTGCTTTGTTCTTTTAGATAGGTGTGAATATAATGAATTACGGCTAGGGCTACACCAGTGCTACTGATGCCAATATTTTTAATGGAAATTGTGCAAGTTGAAAGAGCTCTTAAAAGTGTAGATGAAAGCTTTGTAAATATCTCTGTCTGCCATCCTGATGACCAACTGCTTTAGGTTTTTTTAAGTTCACAATTACTAACTTTGTTTCTCTGCAAAGGTTGTTTCAGAAATGACCTTTACAGCAGCAGGCTTTAAAGCTTTGTGTATTGGTCACTATACTGTAACAATGCCTGAACTGCCTCATTCTTAATGAACCACTACTGTGTTGCTGTTACTGTTAATCAGGGCAGCATTTTCTAAAGTGATATATTAGAGGTAAGATAAATCTCAAGGAACCCTTTTCATTTTTTTCATAGTACCACGGGCAAATGTTGTATGAGAGCAAATGTTCTGTTTAATCTGCTTTTGCATAGTATGTAAAATATTAATGAAATAATAAATACTTATTTGCTACCAGACTGTAATATACTAAAAATATATAGAAGTGTATACTCTTGCCCCTATCTTTAGATTATTGTCATGAGGGATAATAAATAAAATCTTAGTATTGTTCCTTCTGCCTAAGAAAGAAGAACAAAAGGAATGGAGGGTGTTGTTGAATGCATTACCCGAGAAAGAAATGAAAAAAGACCCAAACCATATTCATCGCAGGACTGAATCTCATAAAAACATGCACAAAGCCTTCCCCGTTGAATAACAATACCCACAACATCAGTGGAGCAGGGGTGCTGCAAGGTGAGCGTTGGTACTGCAGAAAGGGATCTGTGTATTATTTTGGACACACACAGAGTGTGAATTAACAGTCTTGTTTTCATAAAGAAAGGCTAATCTCATACTTGGATGTAAGATGTGTGAGACCTCTTGGACTGCACTGATAGAAGCACAACTGAAGTACCAAGCCCAATTTTGGTTACTGTGCTTTGAGAGCAACGTATGTGAAAAGAGGCATCAGAGCTCTAGAAAACATAATATCCCCTTCACCTTGTCAAACAGAATTACTATCATCAGCACATCTTTTTACTGAATCAGCTGGTACTTTACTAACCTCTGAGGTTTATTGTAGAAACAGAATGCATTATCTTTAAATAATCCAACTTTTACTATGTTTGATCAAGGGTGCTATTCTTTGTAACTGATGCTGCAGTCATGAAACAGAGCAAAAACATAAAATAAATTATCGCAATAAAGCAGTAAAATTATGGTTACAGAGAGTGAATCAAACTGAATCAGTAGAGATGAACACGTTTCCTTTCACTATGGGTTTTAGTCTGAGTTTTAACCTTTCTCCTAGAAATGTTCTTTAGAAATTCCGTAGTCTGTAATTTTAAGTCTTGGAAAAATTGCTAAGATATTTATTAATTAAATTAATGAACAGCAGAAATAGCCTACTAACAGAGTAAATGTATCATTACTTGGAATCTTTACATTAAAATTGAGTCTAATCTGGTTTATAATGACAGTATTCATATTTGGTAATAATCTGTTTTGACTTTGAGACTACTGACAGGAACAGCATAAAGAAACAGATCTCTTATTTATTAGAATTACTGAGATAAAATGTATGATCTTTGACTGTACTCGGGGTCAGTGGTTGACCAGTGTGGTCTGTTTTGCCCTCAGAAACAAATTTGTAATAGACAAAGCAAAACCCCCAACATGCACCACATGAGGTATTTGGGCTGGTTTGCAGCTGATTTTTAGGGCAGCCTTACTTCCAGGGGTCTCCACGGGTTTTTTTCCTTCCATAGGCAGATATCAGCATGAATAGCCTCCAGAACAGCAGAGCCCAGCTGCCAGGCCCCCATAGGGAAGTTGTTCTTCAGTTTACTAGTAGCTAAGTATGGCTTACAAGCTGTAGGTTGGCCAACTGTGCTCTGTATTCACAGGACAATGGTGGAAGACACTACCAATCTGTCTTGGGAAAAATACAAGTAGCGTACACCAGATCCAACAGTAAGTATCTAAAATTATTAATAGCTCAGATAAAATTAACAAGAAAGAAAAAAAAATCACAATCTGCTATGCTCATGAGTTGAATTATATCGAGTAATTGTTTTCATCCTACCTTTGCATCCTTCACAAGTAAGAGCATTATAGTGGTACCCAGAGGCTTTGTCACCACAGACCACACAGAGCTCTTCTCCTTTCACTCTTCCTGTGGAGTGACTCAGCCTAGGTTTTTTGGCTGCAGGGATATCCATTATCTCTGTCTCCCTTGAGAAAAATGTCTCTGAGGGTATTCTCCTCAGCTCGTACATTCCAGGAGAATACCATTCCTCATGTTGTGGAGGATAGAAGCCTAGGTTGGAGTAATAAGGTGATGATGAAATCTGAGGCTGAACTTGGGGAAATGGCACACTGTTGTACTGTGTATAAGGTGACACATCTGCCTCTTGCACTGGAGAACTCATTGGCTCTGAAAGGACACCTGGAAGATAATAATGCAAAACCAATTGCTATTACTACTATGAAACTGCAGTTATCAGAGAAGTCTCCACTTCCACACATCCATCTCAAAAACAAGGCATAATCATAAAGCCCATGTTATCTGAGCTCAGATTTGCTGTGATCCTGCTCCTACACAAATCCTCCACAAGATATTTTAGAAGCAACTTAACCAGTCTCAGCTGCTCCTTTATTATTGGTGGAAATGTCTGACACTGGCACTTATATTAAAAAATCTTGAAAGATACTGTACAGCTAATTGTATAAATGTTCTGTTTACAAGAAAGAGGAACTCACACCACAGGGAAGCTAGCAATCTGAATTAGGTCTCACAGCAGAATAAAAGAAATACAAGCAAAAGCCGAAAGTGCTATGGCATTGATGAAAGTTAGATCAAGACTCCATGTTAATTTCTATTTAATTCTGAATGAATACATCATAATAGGGGAAAATGCACTGCGGAAAGCGTGAGGCTTACTTAGAAGACTAAGCATGTGAAACAAACCTTCAAGAAGAGCCTGAAAGGGGGAAGTGAGGTTACCATGAAGGCACAGAGAAGATATTCCTAATATGAGCTGTAAAATGCAACCCTTTCGCCATCCAGCATCCACTGGCCACCCAGACAGCCTCTGAAGCCAAGTTCCTAACCCTTGCAAGCCTGTGGCACTCAGTAGAGTTCTGCAGTTCTTACACAAAGCACCTTGTTAAGGCAGCACTATTCACAAACTTGGCAGTGATACAAGGAATGACAACCTTTCTTTGTTGGGATTGACACAGTATCTGGTGGCTACCATAACTTTTCCCATTAAACAGCAGGTTTTAAAATGCAAACAGCTTAAGTCTTATTTTTTTCTGTATTACAAATACTACGGCAACTAGTGGCCCCAGGATGGTGTAATTAAAATCAAGCCCAAGTCAAACAGCTGAAAAGTAATTTAAATGCTATTTGGAAACTAATTCATGTTTTCTGTTGAAGAAAGCCACATCTTGCTGTTTCATGAAAACACTGACACAATTCCTTCATTAGTTCCAAGAAGAGACTCTAAGAAAAGTTGTGCGCGTTTCCAGGAAGATGCTGAGTCCCACTTATTGGAATCAACAGCAGTATTTACAAGGAAATCGTAGCTTAATGTTTTTTGGTGTCATTACTTAACAGTGCTTCAGAAGCACTACAACAACATTTTTGCTGGCATAAAATCAGTTCCCTTGCAAGTCTTCTTCACTTCTGATGAATCAGTAACAATGAAGAAATGCTAACAGTTAATAAGAGGGAACATCTGTAATGACAACAATAATTAAAGTCTATAGCAGGGAATTCTTCCCACTCCTTTGTCTCATTTCAAATAGTGCCAAAAATTAACCTTTTCATTTCACCTACTTTTTCATTTCTGAAGTCTCAATGCTTTTGCTCTGGAGGCTTCTGCCCTTCCTACTTTACAGTGCTGTAGCACTCACACAAGTGCCTGGATTTGTGTGATTACTGTATCATCCACAGCACATCTTTGCCAATAGCAAATGTTGAGGTTTCAGTTCAAGGATAAGCAGTAAGATGTATATCTGGAAAAGTGTGACACAAATGGAATTAAGAATAATGGTGCCATTTATTATTATTTAGTTTAATTATGGTTGCATTTAGTTGCTCCAGAAGAGGGCAGGGCCCCAAGTACTACACTGGCAGAAGCAGAACAGCAGAAGGCACTCCTCAAACCCGAGTTTATGCCCTCTAAATAAACAGCATATATGTGAGATGGAGACCTGAGACAAAATACAAGCATGTAGGGGACTCTGTGGAAGAGCCTGGAGGTGAAGTTAAGGTTTCATGCATCAAATGTGAACACTTACTGATACCTGCCAGCCGCAGTGGTGACAAAACACATAAAGGGTGAGGACATTAATGATCTGATGCTGATCTTTATTGTTCAGTATATGTTTAATGATGTTCTTTTTTTAATTATATTTACCATTTGTGAGACTGCTCCTCATTAAGACTGGTCAAGGTACTTCAGGTACAAAAACCGGTGTTAATTGCGAGATGCACAATCGTTATACAAATCATTCAGTCTCTCTTTGAAAATTAATGTCTTCATCATGGAGTTGTCATTTTCTAGTTAGTAATTACTTAGTTGATTGGATTTGCTAAAGGAAAGCGGGACTATCCCAAAATGAAAGGGAAGAAACTGTTGATTCTTAACTTTATGTCATCCACAGGATATTCCACCTGAACTTCTTGGGACTCTTAAGGAGCAAGAAGGAAGGAAGGCGATGCTCCTTCAACAGTCAAAAAATATTCTGAGGGCTTGTTAAAATACTCAGTACTGCTAAAGAACTGCAACACATCCTGAGACAATATCGGATGTTTATTTAAACTATTATAGATCCATTGGGTTACAGACATATTTAGAACTGTTCACAGTCAATAATTCTGCTTCTGAAGGAAACAAAAAAAGTCTGAGTGGTAATGTATGAAATTAAATATGGGGAAATAACCCAACCAGCCTGTATGTCTTTCTTTTTCCTTCTGTGTCAGGCACATTAAGAATTCAGCTGTGATGAGTCCATACTCAGAGCAAAGGAAGTGAAAAGGAAGAATAGGCAGGGTTGGCAGGGACTGAGAAAACATGGTCTTGTTTCACATAAAACAGGTTTACAGCTAAAACTCTGGGAAGTGCTCAGGCACTAGTTGTGGAGACCAGAGTGATTTTTAAGGATAATTAAGTTAATAATTAGGTTGTAACCATGTAGGTTTTCCCATTTTAGCTTAAAGGAAGAAGGCTGGAGGTTTTGGGGTATTTTTGGTTTTGCATGTGGTTTGTGGGGTTTTTCTGGGTTTTTGTTTTTTTTTTCTTTAAGTAAACCTGTTTGAAGGGCTTGGTGGCATTTGTTTCATCCTTTGAAATCAGCCAACTTGTGATGACTGAGTGAGGTGCCATTCTCCACCCAGCGCAGATCAAAAACAGTGGTCAAATTATTTTTCTGTTTTTTCTTTTCCCCCAGAATCATCAGTGAGTCTAGAATTAAGCTTTGCAAGACATAGTCTTCTCCAAAGTATTAGCGACCTAAAATATTTGCTAAAAATATTATTTGAAACTGTGAGGGTGTTTCATAAAGTTCATTTCAAAATGAAATGTTTATGCTTTTAGTTGAAATGTCATCCTGAAATATTATCTTAAAGATTTGAATGCAAATAATGAGGCTGAAATAGAAACTAGACACGTAGGAGTTGTTGAGACAGAGTATTTCTATGAACTGATGAAAAAAGCATGTTCTGAGCTATATTCCTCCAGCCTCTGCGTGCACAAGGCTTCCAGCAAAAGCTGAAGGGGTTCTGCTTTCAGAGGTATACATTGCTCTGTCCTATGTGACATTTGAAAGCTGAACTGTTTTTTTTTAATTACACTTTGCAAAGTACATTCAGGCCTAGACCAAACAGTTTCTTATCACCAAAAAACATTAATCTTACCTTGCCAACCAGAACATACATATGCTTTATCCAGTTATATATTAGCGGAAGTCTGAGATGGGCTGTTCCAACACCACTGTAAAGCCAGCCCACTGAAATCACTGGAGTTGCAGTAGTATGAGCAGTGAAAGTGAAATCAGAAACAAGCTCATTGGAATACAGTGATATTTTATGTTTCTGTAGTCTTAACTATTTTGAAACATTTATCTGTTTTTCCTTTTGGAAGCATACTTTTTATGTTTTTAAATAAAAACTATTTGGGCACACACAAATATCTACTTATATCAGTAGACGTTTTAGATAATGTTTTGCAAAAACCATGGGTTTTTATGAAAAACATTTTACATATGTCTGGAAAGCTTACTAGTATCAAAGTGAAACCTTCACATGTATGTGATCAGCATTTTACAACTCTTTTTTTCACAATGCCATTTGGAACTGAAGCTCATTGGAGAGTTTTGGTTCTGTTCCTTTAAATTTTACACAGAATACTTTTCATAAGACTTGAAAAGGTGCTTGTAGAAACAACAAGGAATTTTCTGGGTAGGAACTAATTAAAGTGATTTCAGAGTTATATTGAGGTTATGTGCAGATTTAAGGTGTTTCAATCCAGAATATTATAGAAACTACAATGAGATCAAATTTCAACATAAAAAATATTGTTCCACTGATATAAATCTAACTGAAGAGGAAAAAACTAAGCAGTTTTAAAATACGGACTTCTGGCTCTCCATATGATACCCATGAAGGAACTTAAAGAATTAAGAACAAGATTCAGAGTTATTTGGAAACCACAGCATAACCATGAATGAAATCCTGATTTAATTCAAACAAATTAATTTGTAGATTTTTAAAGATAATTTAATTTAAGCAACTTTCTAACATCCTATGATTTCAGGGAAGAATGCAAGAATAGATAGCACACAAACCAAAGAGAGGACATGACAATATCCTACCTTAGGCTGTCATCAGACTGACCATTTCCTGAAGAAAATACTCTTCTTAAGGTACCCAGTCCTACTTTTCCTCTCTTTTTCTTTTTCTCCCTTAAAGACGACGTATAAATAAAACTTCCTAATTCTGCTTTGTGCCTATCCTGTTGATTTCTTCACTGTGAGAACTTTCTTTAAGATTAGCAAAGGAATGACACAGGCCAGAGGTTATATAGTTTACTGATTAACTTCATTAAAGAGAAACTTGTTTGTAAATGTCTAAAGCAACAGCGATGTCTGTTCCCAGCGTGGATTTACCTGGATGAAATTTGGTTACCATCCCAGAGAATGTCTCTGAGTAGCCTAACTATTGTAATTTTGTATCTGTTGTGGTTTAATTATAATAATTTTTTTTATCAATAAATATTTAGTAATATCAGGTCATTGTGCAATAGATTACCAATGTCAGTAACATAAGAAGCACAGGCTGACTGGATTAACGGCTGTTTTTCTAAGCACAGAAATGTTGCATTCTCAAAAAAGGGCCAAAGTGCTCAGGCCATCCTGGACGCATCTGTATGACAAGATATGCCAGAGAGATGTCCTCGCCCCAAGGCCAGACATCGAGGATTAATTCTCATCTACGCGGCTTAGGGGTAAAACTAACTCTCTGCACTACATACTGTTTGTTGTCTTCTCTTGTTCTTCTGGGCCCTGTGCCTCTCAGATATTATTGTTTAATATACGTTATTTCAGTTTAAAGCATCTGTAACATCGCGTTGGATGCCACCACAGCACTACTGGGACAGCGTGAAGACAGAAGATTGTGCGGCATGCCTTGGTTTGATGGCAGCTAAGGTAGGAAGGTTCAGACCTCACTGAGATGGTGCTAAAGGACAGTGTAGTGTAAAATGATCCAAGCCTACTGCAGTTTTGCCCATGCCACCTTTTTGGGAACAGTTCCTGGTGTAAGCCTGTTTCTTAAAGATACCTACTAAAGCAATCCAAAACAGAGCCCAAAGCAAGATAAGAGTTGAGTAGCATCAAAAGGAGCAGTCAAGGGTGCTGTGCCACTTTGATTTAGCACTGTGAATGAGTTTACTAAGAGTCAACATCAGATTTGTGACCAGGATTATGTCTAAGGATCGCATCTGGAAGTAAACAGGCAGAGGAACAAGCCCAAGACTGAAAGATTCCCCTTATTTCTCAAAACAGTCTCCTTTCTCATCCACAAATGACTCACACATGCACAAAAGAAAGCATCACTCAGATGCATTTTGGTTTTGCCTTGTTCAATGGGGCAACCTTCACCTTCAGAGCTCCATTCATCTTCATTCCTTCTTGTTATTCTTTTCCCCAGATTGCCACTTAGTTTGATTTGATTCTCTTCATAATTATTATACATACATGATTTTCAGCTTTAATTTGTGTTGGTTTGTTTCCTTTTGATGTGGGGGTCTGTTGTGGGCCTAATTAACTTCACTGCACAGATGAAGCCAGATGTTGCATCATCTGCCAGGTGGTGCTAAAGACAGATAGTTATTTAACATATCTTATGATCTCGAAGTTGTTTAATCAGTTTGGACACTTGATCCTACTACATTTTTTTAAATAAAAGTATAAATGTAACAAATAGAAATTTATCTAAAAGGAGTCAGTCTTTTAAGCTCATCTTAGGCACTCTTCTATGCCTACAACGATTTCCAATGGCATTTTGCTGTTCTTACATTGTTAAATATTTAAGAGAAGTTTAGATGTATTGCTTCCTTTTCTCCTTTGTTACATGTCATATCCCATGGAGACTCATGCATCTCTGGGGTTTCTTGTTATCAGGAGTTCCTTTACCTCAATGGAAAAAACAGAGCTGCAAGTAAGGAAAACTCAATCTTGCATGCAGATACTACAGATGATGTATCATTTTATGCATCTGGTTTTGGCCACTTCCTCAAAAACATATTTTCTGAGATCTAGGAAGCTTCTAGATCACCTGAGTAGCAAGGCAGAAAAATAGAAGCAGTTTTCCAGGAAGAGAGGGTGGAAGGGAAGGACCCTCACTCCTGCCAGGTTAAAGATGCTTCTTTGTTTGCATTTTGAGCTCCTTTTTTTCCAGGAAGTCATAACCACAGAAGCGAAAAACTAGTTAAAACACACTATCTCCAATGGCATAAAGAGATACTTTACTTTTGACATATACTGTTCATATAGCAACATATGATTTCCAGCAACTGAAAGGTAGAAAAACTTTATTTTTTTAAGGTTTTCTGCTCTTGGCAGCAGAAATGGCTTCACATGTCAGAGTCCCACCATGCCCAAGCCACTATTCTAGTTTCAGACAGATGAAACAGAAATATTTTCAATTTTTCCAGCGTTCAAAAAGAGAGAATTCTGGTCTTATTTGGACTGGAAACTTCTGAAGTGTTACAGCTTTCTGTGGGGGTCTGTATTTTGTGTGAGACCCTGAATATGTCATTTTACTCAAGAAAGGTCCCCCTCTGCTGCCAAAAGAAAAGCTAAAACATGTAATATTCTCTTTTTTTTTTCTTAGCAATACAAATAACAGAAGAGAGTTTCCCCCTGCTTATATAATATTGACCAAGAATTCTTCATTCTTCACAAACCCATACTTAGTCTTGAAAAATTCAGTGGAATTGGAGCAAAGAGAATTTCCCAGCTTGCATTATAAATTTTCTTGTGCATTGAAATTAATAGCAGAAGTTTTTAATAGTCTCAATAAAAGAGTGGTTTTAATTTAGGTTAAATTACTTTTATAAATTTGCATAATATGGCAATGCAAATACACTGCTCTACAATTTTATTACAAATTAACTGAAAACATATCTGTTCAGCTTGATTTAAATGACTCGGATGAATATAACATCCGTCCCAGATAAAAAGGTCTGTCTTTGCTGAATGATTTCAGGTATTAGAATAGTGTTATAGAAGCAACCTACTATGAGGAGGGATGAAAGCAATAGCGTGCAGGATCACATTAACATCACAGCCCCATTATTTGTTATTCCTTCCATAGAATCACCAAGTTGGAAAAGACCCACTGGATCATTGAGTCCAACCATTCCTATCAAACACTAAACCATGCCCCTTAGCACCTCATACATTTGTCCCTTAAACACCTCCAGGGAAGGTGAATCAACCACCTCCCTGGGCAGCCTGTTCCAGTGCCCAATGACCCTTTCTGTGAAAAATTTTTTCCTAATGTCCAGCCTAAACCTCCCCTGGCGGAGCTTGAGGCCATTCCCTCTTGACCTGTCCCCTGTCACTTGGGAGAAGAGGCCATCACCCTTCTCTCTACAACCTCCTTTCAGGTAGTTATAGAGAGCAATGAGGTCTCCCCTCAGCCTCCTCTTCTCCAGGCTAAACAACCCCAGCTCTCTCAGCTGTTCCTTATAAGACCTGTTCCCCAGCCCCTTCACCAGCCTCATTGCTCTTCTCTGGACTCGCTCCAGAGCCTCGACATCAGGTTGGCACATGTCAACCACATCCTTGATTTAAGATTTCAGCGCATCTTCTTCTAGGTTTCTGAGTAAAGGATAGCTTGCTGTTTTAACCTAATGTGGTGACTTACCAAACAAATGAGGACCTTCCACGAGAGAAAATCCATCAGCAGTGGCTAGCTGGTGATGTCCTATTAAATTAATTTCAGATCCCATTTATTCTTCAGTTCAGGAGAAATATGTCCTTTCAGAAAGAGGTTGAAAGGAGACCCTGAAAAACGTTAAGCAAAAAGAATATTTGAAACAAGATAACTTATTTTTGTGTATCTATACAGTAATACAGTATTCAGAAGGTTGTTTCAATATTTGCTGTAATAAACATTGGCTTGAACTTTCGATGCCTAATTCAGCCTTCAAATAAAAGGCTGCATCTAATTTGTTTTTTCCTTGCTGTGATATATTTTATTTTCCATCCTTCTGCTGTTCATTTAAAAATAATGGGACTTTATGCTCCACCTGATTCAAATATCCACAGACCGAAGCACTGTCCTGACCTGCTGAAGGCACGCAGGTCATCCCCCCTTCCAGGGAATACCAGTCGTTTGCATTACTTTTTTCATCATCTTTTCACAATTTCATTGTTTTTGCTTACTGAAAGAGGGTATGTTAATAGTTAGGTCAGAAGAACCAATCCAGGAAGCCCAAGTTTAATTTCCAGTGACTTGTTCTTTATCTTGCCTTCAGAAATTACAGTCTGAGCACAATTAATGGTGTCAAAAACAGAAAGCAAAGCCTTGGTGTGATAACCAGGCTTGCCTACCTGCTCCCTCTGTAGTTTCAAGCAGTCATATAACTCTGCTTTAGGAAGGCTAGAAGATGCTTGTATGCACTCATTAGCATATTTTCCTGGCAGGTCAGAGGGAGCAGCTTTCAGCTTCTGAGGCTGACAGTGGCCTTGTACCCAGGTCTTCTCCTTCCTGCTCTGACCATCAGGCTGTTAAATAAGAGCAAATAGCCCTTTTACTCAGAGACCATAGCTAAACCACTTGTGCATCCAGGAGGAGGGCATGCAAGAGGGTGGGATGGGGCAACTCAAGAATGGCACTTGAGGCAGGACCATCAGCAACAGGAGAACATAATGCTCCAGCAAGATGCCTCTAGGGTTTATGCTGACAGCAAGAAGACTGCATAAAGATCAGAGAAGTCTGTTTTGCTTTGTTGTATAATCTTAATCCTTTGTTTGGTTTTGTTTCTGTGTGACTGTCCCTAGAACTGTGTTTCCACTCACTGAAGGAATTTGGAAGTTATACCCTAGTCTGCTTCCCAGTGAGGGCTCAGCATGTTTCTCGAGAAGTGAAGTCACCAGACATGAATGCAGCAGGAACTCCTAGTGCTGAGCAGGCTAGGAAGTAGCTTGTCAAAGTGGCAAGTACACTGTGTAATTGTATTTGGATTAGTCCATAAGGATTCATTAAGTTCTTTCTTAACATAAACAAAAACCCTCTAATTAGACAGATGCATTTTAATGCCTACACATAATTTAAACAGTTTACTCAGAAATGTCAAAAGCTACTTGTATCACAGACCAGATAAGATTCTTGTGGCAAATAATATGTAAACACACAATCTCAAATCCAGCTCAGAAACACAGTTTTGCAACAGCAAAAAACTCCATGTATCGTGGGATGGGAGTTGGCAACTAGCCACGTCAACTTCCAACTGTTTTATTGCCTCACTACTACATTTGCTGGGGAAGATAGCTACTAGACTCAAGAGGTGAGGCTGCCCACATGGCTGTAAAAGGCTTACAAGTTCTGATAGCCGGTTTTCTCATGATCTGCCCATGACAGACCCTTGGGAGGAGGTTCCTCTTACAGCCTGTTGCAAGGGTTCTGACGTGGGAGATAGATAGTCAGGACCCTTATAACGCTCAGTAAAAGAAACATTAAAAAAGAGGTATCTTCAGAGAGCTTCTAAATGCATGTATGGATTTTCCTGCTGAAGACCAGAGATGTCATCACCACCCTCTCTTCATTTCCAGGCCCTTCAGTAGCTTTCTTATAGCCCATGGGTGTGCAGCCATTGAAGTTCCTGGTAGGATTACCTGTCCACGCAGCCAGACTTGAAGATTATATGCCATTCATACTGCTACCTCTCATGCTTCTTCCTCAGACTCTATATGAGGAGCTAACACTGCAGTGGCTAACATGTCAGCATTGGGACTGTGTATTTCTACATGTTCACACAGAACCTAGAACTTATCTTCCTAGGGAATGTTGGATGCTGTATTCAAACACTTTAAAGACAGTCCCAAGACTACATCCATTTTAAAGTATTTTGTTAGACTGCCAGTATATGGTCAGACTTGCATAGCTTCTTAGCTTGTGAGGTGTATATCCTGCATCCTTTTAGTCTCTACTGCAACTGAAGGAGAAAGCAAACAGGCTATACTTTTAAAAGCTAAAATAGTGTCTGTGTTTTTACAGTCTCTTCAAAATATCTATAAACTTCTTTCTTGTTTCTTTGAGCCTATTCCATTGTTTAGCACATCATTGGATAATGTCACTCTTTAATCTCTAGATGGACTTCTTGGAATCTATTATTCTTTGCATACACACAAAAAAACTTTGGTGCTATTAATATTGCCTTGTATATAGTAAGAAACGAGGATTTATTGGTCACAGCTGCCCAGTATGCTAGGACTTTACAGGTTTTGTAACTCTGACCCTCCTGCTACTTTAATTTTGATCTGGATGGATTCAGTTTAAGTCAACTATTCATGATAACATTGCAGTTCTGATCTTTTTTAATACTTAATTTTCTAATATATTCAGCTAACGTAGACTGTTTATTGGATTTGGTGGAAGAAATTAGTCTTATCTTCTGGGGATTTCTGCAAGGCACAAGACATGTTCAACATTAAGAAGGCTGGAAATGTGTTTTCCATTACATGTAGCTTTGCTACTGTAAATTTGTCTGAACACCAAACTCTTAATTAAATACTGATTGACATTTTGCTTTGATTTTCCCCTGAACTCAGACTTCTGTGAGCCATCTATCCTATTTTAGATATATTCAATTAATTTAATCGTTATTTATAAGCAGCAACTACTGATTTCCAACTTTCAGATCTACACAAGGTACACAATGCAGAGCATTTTAGTACCATTTATTCCATATATATTGTTTAGTTCTGGGAAACAGTATAGGTCATCACAAGTTAGTGTCACAAGGCATCAAAGCAGCAGGGATGGACTCCACTTTCAAAGAGCTGGTTCCACAATGCATACCCCATCATTAACCTCTTCTCAGCCTAATCCTCCTGGGTTGTTGAACAATACCAGTCTCAGCTGGCTACAACTCCCATGGAGCAGCACCTACACACAAAAGCTCTTGGCAGAATCATTCCTTCCAAAGATAGAGGGTCTGAGGCATTTATTATTATTTGGCTGGTAACAAAGCTATGTCATCTCAGCTTCCAGAATAAGTTCATCTACGTGAACTGGGGTCAGCAGCCACTCTCTTAATTCAGATTTCTGTATCCACCAAAACATAATTCTGGAATGCTTCTTGATATTTGCAGGTGTCTTTGGTACAATTCAGGTATTCCTGCCTCATGCTTGCTTCCTTGTATGAAGTGTATCTTTTAGCTACTGCTACCAAGATGAATCTAGACTACCTCAGCCAACTTTACTGATACTCCATCCTGTGGTGTAAAAATAAAAAAGCATCAGAGAGGTAAAAGATGAAATAAATGCAAAAGGAAATAACTATTGCTCTCCAAATAATTTTTTTAATGAACTTGTTAAAACTACTTACTCCGCCACCTTTTGAGATTCTTTTCATAGGCCAAACAGCAAAGAAAAACAGAGGTCTGTATGTATGAAGTAAACTACATGCCCAATTGCTTAAGAATATTTTTGTGTATCAAGACCTCTGAATTACATAATACTTTGTTATTGGTATCTCTTAGCATACTACTGAACAGTCAATAAGTGCATGTTTATGAATTCTATGTTTAACAGAAAACTGAGGTGTATATTATTACATGTGGCTCATTCTTTCACCGTATGTTTACATATGAATGCTTGTTCAGCTTTCTTAAGGGCTATATGTTCATGGGTGTATACAAATACATTCAAATACACATAAGCACAGGAGTGTCAGTTGCATATTTATTATGGACTCTTACCAGTGGACTACCTGTGACCCTACTATGGTCAATAGTAAAGCCCTGGTTTCTGTGCAAGCAAAGCCAAGCCTTTTAATGAAATAATTAAAGTTAAAATCAACTGGGCCTGCTAAAAGACAAAAGCATCATAGCCCCATACTTTTAGAAGAAGTAAAAATACGTTTGATCATCAGGAAAGCTCCATGATAGTTTAGTTGCATTTTACCTTCAGAAGAAGAATGATTGAATCTACTTCAATTACTCAGTAGAAGAAGATATATCAAAGCACTGACAACATTTTTCTCAAATATTAGTGAGGTACATTTCTCTCCTGTCCCATAATGTTGTCTTATTCTTTACACATCTGGCTACCAATTGCTCAAAGAGGTATTTTGATAACATCATTAGTCTATGCCCTACCCAAACACTGTTAACGTCAATGGAAAGATTCAAATCTGGTTCAAAGGCTTTTGATCTGGACTCATAGGCTTTTTTAGAACATTTAATGCGGTGCCTCACTTACTTGAGAGGCTTTTTTATTTGCTTGCCTGTTTATATTAAAGTGTATCAAAGAGACATGAAAGCATTAGGAAGATTTGTGCTCCTTGTTTCTAGCCATTTGCTGCCAGGTCATTTCAGCATGTGTGGCACCACAGGCAGCAACACAGCAACTGATGCAAAATAGAAGAAACAATATGAGCAGGTTTGAGAACCAGAGGCAGGACTGATGTTACTGTGCGTGTTTGAAATTTACTATTTGGAGTTTTTAAAGTGATGTTTAAAATCAGAGCAACAAAGAGACATGGAACACAAAAAATATAGGATATTCTTACAGCTTAATTCTGAAGCAAAAATAAATACCTTTAAGTCAGTCACAAGAAAAACTGAGAACTAACAGAAATCTCAATGACATTTCTACATGTAGGCAAGTAACTTCACATAGTGAGATCAGTTTCTGACTGTCCCTGGGATAACCTGCTGTCTCCAGCTTCTTTTTCATGTCTCAGCTGATAAAACTGCAAACCCTCCTTTCTTAAACAGTTTTTGGACTCCCATCTAGCCTAGTGGGATCCCAATCTAGTTTGGGATCTCTAGGTTCTCTGCAACACAAACAGTAGCCATAAGAATCACAAAACCAAATGTGTCTTACCAGTATTATAGTATTCTGAAGATAATTGGCCAGCAGGAACTCTCAGAACAAACCTGTATTTTTTTAGAAAATGACAATAGAATCAAATAGTAATCACCTGAAATGTGAAATTCCTTTTTGCTTGTGCTAGTTATGTGAAATAAATGCTAAAGTCCTGGACTTCAGAAGAAGCACCTGTAATCTGTACACAAGACCATTGAACACAGAAATTACATACAACAAATGCAACCATTGCTTTTCTGTATTGCCCTCTGTTGTCCCATTAATCACATTTAAAACATTTTCTCTTCCCAAAAGAATAAAACATTAACAAACCACTACAATTTTAGAGCTGAGACACATAATCAACTAGATACTGTTATTGCAGGAAAGACTAAGTAACAAAGTTACGCCTTCTTTTCCAGTGACACACAAAGAAAGAAGCCAGCTTTTTAAAGAAAAAAAAAATCAAACACTGTCATTGTTTTTCATTACCTTAACATTTTTCCCAGGGGGGAATTCCTGCTGTTGCACCAATTTTGTAGACAAAATTACTTCACATTTTATTCTTCAATAAAAGACATGATTCAAAAATCTCTTTTTTTTCTGGTCAAAAATCCACTAATATCCACTAAATAATTCAGGTGAGAAAATTGCTTTAACATTACACAACAGCAAGAACTAGCAGTTTCAGGAGTTATTACTTACTGTTCTTTTCTGGAAGACTGCGGATGGCAGGATGGAAGACAGTTCTGCACTCAGTTCAGTATCCTAACAATTCTCACATAGCAACATTTTATTTTTTTGTTGTTGTTGTAGTTTTTTTTTTTTTTTGGTTTAGCAGAAGCCTGTAGTGATAACACAATGAATCAAAGCTTGTGCTTGTTGGCTTACTGCCCTGTTGGATAAGGATTACTCATTAACAATTCCTTCTTTGCAAAACTCTCCAAACACCAGCTGTATTAAAACATTGTTAATTCCAACTTGTCCATCAGCACAGAGACTTGAGATGCCCGATCATATCCTGGCTGGGCGCAGAGGGAAGTTTCCTTGGGG
Source organism: Phaenicophaeus curvirostris (assembly GCF_032191515.1). Taxonomy (NCBI): domain Eukaryota; kingdom Metazoa; phylum Chordata; class Aves; order Cuculiformes; family Cuculidae; genus Phaenicophaeus; species Phaenicophaeus curvirostris. The sequence continues at coordinate 46,451,737 of NC_091392.1, read as the reverse complement.
TGATAGTACCTTGTTGCTGATTATAACACTTTTCTCACACATTTACATTTTTATGACACTCTCAGCCTCCTTGTCTTTCCCACTCAAGGAGTCCAGATATCATCCCAAGACATAAACTTGACCTCTAAGTATTTCTGTTACTCTTTACACTTTTTAGGGGAACTGAGCATTGAACTGAGTACTGAAGAAGCAGGATAGACCATCAATTATAGCATGTCAGGGATTTGGGGACATTAAAGTTCATTTTCTGGATCTGCCACACTCTTAAATAACTATCATTTTGACTTGGGCTCATCCCATAAGGCTCTGGGCATGAAACTGAAGGCCTTAACTTTAAGCATAGTAGACTCATGCACCTTTTGCGCACCATGGGAAGAAATTGGTGCCAGTAGATTGTGAATCACATCCTGTGTGGGCTGCACTGCATCTAAAAATGCTGATCTCTTGCCACTGACGGAAAGGGGACCTTGAACCACTACATCCCCACTTACTCAGTAAAGTGATTTCAAGTAAAGTTTAATGAATCCAGGGTGTTCTGTTTCAAAATCCTACCTACACAGCAAAGGTGATAATTTCCTGCTTTGCATTACTAAACATATCCGGTGGGGTTGACCTGAACTGGCAGTGGTATTGAGGCAAATTTCAGCCAGAGGAGACAGCTGGCAGTATTCCTCATGGTAAGCCAATACTTGTCTGCCACATGGTATATGCTCTCTGTCCTCTACATATTTACACTGTCTGATCAAGAGTGAATACACAGAAACACAAGCTGTACCTCCTACTGTAGAAAAAAAAAAAGAGGCATTGGGCAGCAATCACAGTCCTCTGTAGGAGAAAGGTGACAGCTGCTGGCCCTGATATTACCAAGAGTAAAATTCTTTTACTTCCTGCCAGTGTAAAAGAAAAAAATATTTTTAAAAAGTATATTCATCCACAAGCTTACATCAAGGAAACTGAAACTCTGACCTTTTTTTAAAAATGTTATTAACAAAGGATCTTTCCGAGATACTCTGTTTCTTGCAAATTCACCTGGTAGCCAGCCGATCACACACTGTATGACCTGTTTCTGAAGAGATTAATGGGAAAATGATGCTATAGGGACTGGACACTAACATGCTCAAGGGAGTATTGTTTTGGGGGAATTTATGCCTACAGTTTATTCCATCAGGCACTGGCCATATGTTAAGTATATTTAAAACTAAGGTTCTCTCAGTCCTCATTTCTGACAGTCTGAAAGCCATCACTTCTGTAAACAGTGATATTTCTGTTTTACAATTTAATGTTTAGCAAAATTGATTAAGCACTTTCAAATACAGAATTCTTCCGAAACAACTCTACCCTCAGGAGACAGGTGGCCTCCACAATTCCAAATATGCTGGTGTCCCATCTGGCACATTCCAGTAAGTGCCCATTTCAGCAGTGCCTTGGAAACACACACCAGCCCTCCCCCGCTGCCTTTAGTCACCTTAAGGCCAGTGATGAGATTTTTTCCTTACCAGGTGAAGAAGTGGAGGCTGAGCCAAAAAGACCAAAAGACATCATATCATGTCTGATAGAGCTTTCCATCTCTTGGCCAGTTCTCAAGACCTTAAATCTCATTTTCAGCTTTCAGCCTCCTGCAGCATTGGTCCTAGATAGTTGATGCTATTTAGAAGTCCCTAGAGATCAACCTTCAATAAAGGTTCTTCCTCAAAATACATTTTCTATGTGGATGCTGTTTGTCAGATAGCAAAGAGCTCACCACAAAGGAAATTGAATTTAATACCTCTATTCAGTAATTAATTTGTTGCATTGAAATATTTTACTTTCCTTACAATAATAAAAAAGCAAATGGCAAAGTGGTGCTTTGTCCACTAATCAATACTTCCAAGACATATTGGTAAAAGCAAAGAAAGAATTCACATGATCAAAAGAGGAGATGTTGCCTGTAGCAACAGCATGTGGAATTACTAGTTTAAGCCAGGTGTTCATATTTTGTTGTGGCTGATGTGCAAATGAAAATTGAACAGAAAAGAATTAGAGCAAATCAAATATATCTTCTGCAGTGTTATGAGAGACTACCTATACAGCATTAAAGGAGAGAAGAGGAAGGAAAGATATCCAAATCCAGTTACATATAATATCTTTTTTATGGTAGCACTGTATTCTATATTTTTTAAGACTTCAGCAAATTAATTGACATCCAAAAATCTCCCCAGACAATAATAAGATTACTTCTGTAACTGACAAACAGCACACATACTAAAATACATACATGCCATTATGAGCACAAACATGTTCAGCTACAAAACCAGGGGTATGTATTACACTCAGGGCTGGAAGTCTATCTACTTAGACAATACCACTTCATAAACTACATACCCCATGAAAGAATTAGAGGTTTTGTCATAACTCCTTTTCACCTCCTCCTTCTACTCTGCTTTTTATCCACTGAAATAATTGCCATCCCACACTTTCACTGACATAGTAGCTCCATGACCTCAGCCTTGGCAAGGCAAGACAAATCCTGGCAATGAAGTAGTTTGTCGTTAAAAGCATGGATGGAAAAATCTAGCATAGAAGAAGAGAAGGGGTAAGGAAGAAAAGGTAGGTTGGGCATTCATCTTCAGCATTTTCTTTTCTTCATACCTCTATGAATGCATAACCACACATTTAAGAAAAAAAGAAAACAATATACCCACAAATTAGCAGTACCTTCTCCTTTTTGCAGGAAAACCTTGTTAACAGGAATACAACTTTCTGCCTACTCACAGTCAGTTGCTTGGAACTCTAGTAGGATTGTACAGATAACAACCAGTCATACCTAGTGAAAGACTTTGGATCTGTGTTTGCTTGATAGGCCAAGGGATGTGTGTCTTGACTGAGAACTATACATTCCCAAGAACAGCTCCCAACGTGAATGCTACTGCAGGCACCTGAGAGCTCAATTGAACCAAACCATGCCTCAGCACAAGCCGTTGGCTACAACTCAGAAAGTAGTCCTGACTTGATTATAAACAGTTGACACTAAACAGAGTCACCTGCAGCTTTTCTTTCATCCCTGCAGCACCTTTTATCTATTATTGCTACACAGAGGACACATATCATCTACACCACTTTGGGTCATGGTCTGTCTCCTCAAACCAGTAATTTCTTATTCTTAGGCATTCTCAGAAATACCACTATTCACCAGTCTAATGATTAAAGGAAGCTTTTGATTTCTTGAAGGATGACCAAAATTATCACCAGCTTATAATAAATTTTATTATATGAAGATAATTAAGCAATCTTAATAGATAAGGCTGCTTCTGTATAGGCTAAAAAAATAGGAAAGGAACAGGGTGCAAACATTCAGTGAGTTAACTCTAGTAGCTGTTTGTCTTTGCTTTTCTCCTGCATTTCAAATGCACAGGAATAACTGCTTTTAAGATTAGTTTAGCTTAGTCAATAAGCCTTTCATTAATCAGAGCCACTTTGTTCTAACCTGCTCTCTGATCATTCAGTTTCCAAACAGGGCAAAACTCATCCAACAAACCTATGTTGTGCCCTGATGAAATCCAATACTCTGTCTTTATCACTTACATATTTAAAGTGGAATGTCATGGAAGGCAAAATTATCATGGAAGAATCTGTCCTAAGAGGGGTAATTCCTCACTGATGGCAGGCAGTTAATAGTTAGCCAACATGCTCTAGCAAGAGCATAAACGTTATTGACCAGATACCAGCTTACAGCTGCCTGGGCGCAAGAGAATAGCTGAGTATATTTGGAATCAGCTATGGTGTCAGATACTGAATTTCTGTATGGGGAACTTGGTGTACCTCCCTCTAGTTGACTTCAACTGAAATTCATTATGTATTTTTCTATTAAGAATTTCTGGTTATTCCATGTTACATTGCCTCGCATTATTTTAAATTTTAATTTGTGCACTGTTACAACATGTGGGCGTTTTTTTCTCCCCTCTTCTACTAAAGGTTACAAGCCTAAAATTTCCTACAGGAATCACAGCTTTAAGTTAAACATGTTAGTACAGTATTAGTTGCTAAGTTCTTTTAGTGGCCTTGCAGTAAATACATATTTTATTCTTTGTAATTTTTTCTTCCTGACATTTTGATGTTGTACAGTATGATAGTGATGAGTTCAATAACAGTTAGCTTTCATTTTGTAAATATTTGGAGAGATAAAAATGTTATGAAATGTTGATCTATTCCAACAAATGCATACAGCGCCCTTTCATTAATAAGTAGTTATTTTAAACTAAATGTCAAGGATGATGAGTGAAGTATTACTAATAAATAAATATTGGGATATTTTTAGATGGGATTTTGAATTGCTAAAATAGTCACACTAAGTAAATGAATTCTGCAGATTTTTCAACCCTGACTTGTTTCTCATACTGTGTCTAGCATCAAGGAAAACTAAAGCCATTTAAAAGAACTAGTTCAATAGCTAACAAGAATCCACAGAGAGGAACTGTAGTGGAGACATCATATGAATGGGCACTATAAGCCATTGGGTATGCAGGAGGAGTCTCTGCTAATGCTATTTGACAAGCCAGAGTCACTGTGAGGTTTCTAAACTCTCAGTTCTATGCTTCAGTGTTCTGGAGGAGGGTCTACTGCGCTCTGAAGCGGCACAGGCAGATGACTGCTCTCATTGCTTATTTAGAGGGAGGGCATTAGACCCTAGGCAAGAACCCAGAGCAAAGCCTGGGGGTATTGCTCTACCCTGCCCTAAGATATCCATGACCACTCAAGGAAGATAAGCACCCCACATGCTCCGCAGTTGAAAAAAGCTCATTACACCTGCCTATAAATGCAGGAGGAGGGGAAACATGAGATGTGGCTACAAGAAACCATGCAGGACCCAGTCTAGAAAAAGCTACCTTCTTCCTTCTGTAAGGAAGATATTTGTACACCAGAAAGGAGCAGGAGCAGGGCTGCTCTATGGGAAAGATAAGGAATAATCGAAGATAGCCCTACTCACAGGGTATAGTCCCACAGTATCTAAGTGGGGCCAGGGTGCTGACAGCAACAGGACCAGAGGGAGCAATGTGGTGAATCAGGGTCAGAAACCATCAAAGGATCAACCAAGGGCAGCAGAAAGAGATAGTGCTAGATTCAGGACTGGAGGCACACTACATGCAGCATCAGCCTGAGGTCCACCCAGGAGGCAGAGCAGAATAAGGACTGGAGACAATGCAGGCTACAGCTTAGTTCTGCAGCCCACCAGAGAAAAATCCACCAGTGAACCAGGACATGAGGAGGCAGCACAACACATACCTCCAGCTCACCACAGACCACAACTAGAGCCCCAGGGCCGAACTCAAATAGCATCCTGAGCCCATTAGCAAGATGTGTGGGAGGCTCCATGTGAGGCTGATCAGTGCTGTTCAAGCTTATTAGTGTCCTGAGGACTCTTATGTAGAGCAGCCCTTAAAGCTTTTGTTGGTTTTTCCTTGTTACCTACCAGAATTTGGACAAATGGTGACCACAGTTATGGTTACGTGTGGCAGGCAAGAGGAGCAACAGCACAGCTAGAGCCCATAATGTCCAACTTGCACTAGAAAGACCAAGCAATTAAAAAGTCAGTGTCATAAGTTCAGCTGAAGAGTACTTATGACTCCACCCAGCTTAGAAAAAATGACAGGGACTGGAAATTAGATAACATTAGATATTGCCAATCTTATAAAAGTGAGGAATTTTATCATGTTCTCTTTCAATTGCTTCCTCCTTAATTCCAACAAAGTCAGCCATGATTGTGTTGGTGGAGTCCTTCCCAACTCACTGTGGAAGATGTTGGTGAGATGACTGGTGGAAATGGTGCAGAGTTCCTAGGCAAATTACAAAGAATTCTGAAATGGCTACAGCTCTCCTACTGCAATGGTCTCCTTAGCCATGGAGGTGCAAAAAATGGACGAGGTACTTACTGTCATAATTAGTAGTAGCAAGCAAATGAGAAGGCAGCGCCTCTGTAGTGAGGGTAAGAAACATAGGGGAAAAATGGAGGAGAGTCAGGGAGACCATTAATAACTAGGCATAGGATCAGCCCTGCACAGGGCCCAGGTCAGTCAGATCATCCTCTTGGTTTCCACCTGGAGAAGAGTTGGTACTGACAAGAGAAAGGGATCTGAAGGCCAAGAAAAGTGTATTGGTTGAAGAGAAAGTTAAGGGGATGTTAAACAATAGATCTTGGTAGAATGAAAGGATTTAGTTTATTTTCCTTTCTTTCCTAATCTTCGGTTTACATCATTGCATTCTGAAAACAAATTCTTTCCCTTTTTGGAAGACAGAAATTAAATGTGGTATAAAGTTTATTAAATGTAAACAACACAAATCAGGAAATGGAGAGGTTACTTATCTCATGATATTAACTTGGGCTTACTCTGAAGAAAAGCTTCATTTATTGAGATCTAATCTGAATACCCTTTTTGTCCCAAATTGGGTCATATCCCAAAAGCTGAATCATTTGCATTGGCAGATCCCTCATTTATCTCAAATCTCAGTTGACAGATACATTTCATGTTCCCATCTCATCTCACGATAGAAAATGTATAACAAAAGCAAGTTATTTAGAGAATAGTGATAGAGTACATTACATGCATGGGAAATCTGTCTAGTTCTGATTCTTGTCTTTGGTGACTTGTCCTGCCAAACCTTCACAAGGAAGGGAGTCTTACAAATCTTACAAATTCATTAATTTTAGGCTGCAACTGTTCCTCTAAATAGTTGTGTAGAATGAGACAAGTTATGTGAAAAAGGGCAAAAATCAGTTCAAAGCACGGCAGTTCACCTACTCAGCAGCATAAGCCGTTGTGCCTCCTTCTGCACTGGCTCCTCACACATGTGGAGTCAACTTAGAGGTTTCTAATGTTCCCTTCAAGGTTTCCTCATAACTACATCAAGCTAGTGAGGGACTGTGGCTATAACTCTCTGTATTTACAGCCTCGAAATACCTTACCCCAAAACTAATATTTCCCATCAGCAAATGAGTTGCCCACCCAGAGGATGTGTCATGTACATACAGGAGACAGCCCTTTCTCAGCTGCTAACCCATGGTGGAATAAGTCCTCAAGAGCCTGTGGGATCAGTCCCTATGTTTCACCTGCCCATTTTATCCATATTTATATTTCCTGGGCATAGAAACTAATTATCACAATGGCAAATGGTGAAAGGAGGGTGTTACTGTTACAGAACTACTGGCTAGGAGGTTCTTCGGAGCAATGGCTGTGCCAAGCAGACAGCCCTGGTATTAACTCTTTTGTCTGGCCGGAACTAGCAGAGAAATGGGTTCAAGCAGGAATAAAGAGCTTTTCTACCAACCTTTTTGGTGTACAAAAATACTTAATGAAGACATCCCCAGCCCACACAAACCAGTCACCATCTAACATGGAGAAAGAAGTTCCAGTTTCTGTTCTCTTAAATTTAAGTGAAAAAATAAAACAAGACATGACCAGTATTGATAACCAGAAAGGCTGCTCTTCTGGTTGTCGTGAGGACTACAGCTCACTCTTAACCGCAGTAAACTTACACTTGTTTTTTTTTTTTATCTGAAGCATACGTGTGTGCCGATGTGTAAGTGTTGCTATTTCTTCTCAAAGGAAACAAAAACTTCACATATGATTAACAAAGAAATTAATGTCACTAACAACTTAGGGGCAAAAATCATGCCCCATACTTTCATGCCCCCCAGTAGTATTTCCCCGTGTTATCTGATGATGATAAACAAAAGAATAGAAGCTGATGGGGGCATCAAAAGCAGCAAATATTGGAATAATATGATTTTTAGATACAACTGATGCCATTCTAATGTTATTAAGCTAATGATTTTCAACATGTAATGCATACTATCAGAAAGTCATCCTCACATAAACAAAAGGGATTCCTTCCTGTATGCATGGAAATTACTCAGATACTAGCAGATGATTCTGTATTTCAGATTGTGCCTCATTAATGTGCAGCCAATAAACACACATCCTGCCAAATAAAATTTTGATAGAGGAAAAAAATATTCATGGGACAATATCAGTTTTTAAAAACAGAAAATATTTTTCTCCTGGATATATGATATTAACCTGAAAATGTACATAAACCTTGGAGCTGCATTTTTTTGATCCACATCCAGTTCATTCAGAGGAAGGGTATACCTAACTCTTACTGCTTTCAATTTAGTCCAAAAAAGATACCTGAAAATTAGAAAATGTGAAGGAATTACTGTTTTCCCAATGATGGAACTGCTATTCAAGTAGGTGATGAACTGTAATCTTGAACTATGCAAGACCTTGATGTCACTGCCATAGGACAAAGACCTCTATATTCAAAAGTATGTGCTCTTTAGAAACATAAATTCTTAAATGTTTCAGGAAAATTTGACAAAGCATAAGCCAGTTCTGTTGTAAAGTTCATGTAAAAATGGATTTTACCAAACATGTGCCTCTCCGCTAACATTAAAGATTATACAAAGATATATTGCCTGAGAAAAAGGATAATTAATAATTATTAGATACTGTAAATAAGCAGTAGAACAAAAAAATCTCAGTACTTGAACTTACTTATAACTCCAAGGACTATTTTTTTACTTCATACTTACTAAATCTCTTCTAAAACTAACATAGTTGATTCTCATTTTATCAGTTTAATCATTGACTTGTTGTTTAACCTGTCTTGTTACTTAGATCTTTAAAAGTCAACAGATAATACTATGAAATAAATAAAACCTTTGTCACTCATTCCTACATCAAGTTTTACGTAACTCTGCTACATATGAGTTGCAACAGAAACCTTTGAACAGCATGCCAGTAAAATGGACTGTATTGCAAAGAAGCTGATAAAGCCTTGTTTGGAATATTGTCAATTTATTCCAGGAATTTAACTCTAATTAACCAGATACTTTAGGCTTCTTGAATGTAATGAATCTCTGTTCTGTAAATATACGGCTCCTCTTTTCTTCAAGTGAACAAGCTTGACCTATAGCGACTCGGATACAGCCCTGCTCATTTTTGAGATCTCCGGTAAAAGTGGGCAGAGGCATGATGATTTCTGTAATAGGAATGTCAGCCAACAGGTACTAAAATGAAATGAGACCTTGACTGATGTCACACCTGACCTTGTATTATTTCAAGGCAATAATTGAGGTGTGAAAAAGCACTGTTTACCTGTACTTGCCCTTGATCTCTCTACCTAATAACACAATTTAACAGTATTTGAGCAATCTACTTTCTAGTCCATAAATTAATTAAAAACTTTGGGTACCTCCATTTTTTGCCTTTAGACAGCAGATTCTTACACACTTCCTGCTAAAAAGTTAGCTCTCCCTAATGATGATGGCTAGGAGTGGGGGTTCTAGGGACAGGGAGGTAGGGAAAGGAATAAAAGAAATTAGAAGCCTATATGCAATAGCATATGATCTCATTGAAATCACAGAATCATGGTGGGATAGCTCATATTACTTGAGTGCTGCCCTGGATGGATATGGGCTCTTTAGGAAGGACAGATTAGGTCAGTAAGGAGGTGGAATTAGCCTGTACACAAAAGCAGCGAGCATGCATGGAGTTCTGCCTTAAGATCATAGAATTATAGAATCATAGAATCATAGAATGAGCAGGTTGGAAGAGACCCACCGGATCATCGAGTCCAACCATTCCTATCAGACACTAAACCATGGCCCTTAGCACCTCGTCCACCCGTGCCTTAAACACCTCCAGGGAAGGTGACTCAACCACCTCCCTGGGCAGCCTGTTCCAGTGCCCAAAGATCGAGTCTGAGCCAGCTGAGAGTTTTAACAGGTCAGGATTAGAGGCAAATCAATGAGGTCAGTGTTGTGGGGGTTGTCTCCTACAGATTGTATTAAGAGGAAAAAAAAAAGATTTCTTCAGACAAATGTGAGAAGTTGGACTGGGGGCACCTCCCATCACAGCCCCTGTTGCCCAGTGGAGGTGGCCAGTCCAGCTCCAAGATGTACATAGGCCCTGAAAGAAAAGCATGATTTTTTACCAGTGCTTTGGAGCCAGTACTTTGAATCTGTTCTGTGAATATGGCTCTGGAGAGAAGAGTGGTCCAGAAGAGCTGGTTAGAACCTCCTCCAAGCTAAAGAACAGTCCATACTGAGAAGCAGGAACTTAAGTAAAGACATCAGGAGGCCCACATGGAGGAACAAAGAGCTCTAACTAAAATCAAATACAGACAAGGAGGATAAAAGTGGTGGAAATAGTGTCACATGACACAGGAGGAATGTAGAGCTTGCAAAGCATGCAGACATGATGTAAACAGAGAGAAAGCCCACCTGACTTTGTGTCTGGTGAAAAACGTGAAGGGCAACAAGAAAGACTTCTATAGGTGTATCAGCAGGAAAAGGAAAACTAGGGAAAATTTAGGCTTGCTGCTGAATGGGGCAGGGGACCAGGTGACAAAGGACATAGAGAAAGCCAAGGCAATCAGTGTCTTTGCCTCAGTCTTCACTGATAAGGCCAGCCTCCAGGAATCCCAGGTCCCTGAGATCAGTGTGAAAGTCCAGAGCAAGAAAGGATTACCCACCATGGAAGAGAATCAACTTAGAGAACACCTAAACAGATTGGACATGCACAGGTCTATGGGTTCTGATGGGATGTACCAAGAGCACTGAGGAAGCTACTGATGTCACTATGAGGCCATTTTCAATTGTCTTTGAGGAGTCATAACGATCAGGAGGGGTTCCTTATGACTGGGGGAAAAAGTAAACATCACTTCCATATTTAAGGAGGCCTTCTACAATAAGTCAACTGGCTCAGTGAACAAGGGGAGAGCTGGACTTTAGCAAGACTTTCAGCAACTTCATTGACAAAATGATAAAGTACATACCAGGTACATATGCAGTGAGCTGGATTTAAACTGGGATCAGCATCATGAAGCCCAGCTAGAGGCAACAATCTGTTGTATATTCCCGGGCTCAATAGTGGGACCAATATACATACATCAATAATCTGTACGATGGAACAGAGGGCAACCACAAGAACTTTGCAGATGATACAAAACTAGGAGGAGTGGTTATTACATCAGCTCATTGTGCTGCTATTCAGAAGGGCCTTGACAGGCTGGAGGAATAGCCAGACATGAAACTCGACCTTCAACAAAGGAAAAATCAAGTCCTGTGTCTGGGAAGAAATAACCCCATGCATTAGGAGACACTGGTGTGCTGGAAAGCAGCTTAGCAGAGATGGTCCTGGGCATCCTGGTGGACAACAAGTTGAACATGATCCAGAAATCTGCCTTCATGGCAAAAAAATGCCAACAGCCTTAGGATTAGGAAGAGCATTTCCATGAGGTCAAGAGAGGTGATCCCTCCCCTTGCTCAGTCTTGGTGAGACTGGCAGGGTCCAGTTCTGGGTTGTCCAGTGCAAGTAGGACATAGACTTACTGGAATGAGTTCAGCGAAGAGCCATAAAGATATTTAAGGGGTTAAAGTCTGTGAGAGCCGGGACTGTTCAGCTTGGAGAAGGCTCAAGGGGCATCTCATCAATGTGTATGAATACCTGATGGGGAGAAGTACAGAAAAAGGAGCTAATCACTTCTAAGTGATATCCAGTGACAGGACAAGAGACAGTAGGCGTTATTTGAAATACAGGAAACAGCATTAAAACATACAAAAAAAAATTTCCACTGTGAAAGCAATCAAACACTGGAGTAGGTTGCTCAAATTGATTGTGGAGTCTCCACATCTGAAGATACTCAAAACTCAGCTGAACACCGTCCTGGTAAACTGGCTGTAGCTGACCTTTGAGCAGTGGATGGTTGGACTAGAGAAGGACTTGAGGGTGCTCATTAATGAGAAACTAACTATGAGCCAGCAATGAGTGGTCATAGCCCAGAAGGCCAGCCTTATCATGGGCTGCATCAAAAGAAGTGTGGCCAACAGGCTGAGGGAGATGATTCTACCCCTCTACTCTGCTCTTGCGGGATCACACTCCAAGTATTGTGTCCAGTTCTGGAATCCCCAACATAAGAAGGATGTGGAGCTGTTGGAATGGGTCCAAAGGAGGGCTACAGTGATGATCAGAGAGCTGGAGCACCTCTGCTATGAGGACAGGCTAAGGGAGTTGGGGTTGTTCAGCCTGGAGAAGGGAAGGCTCCTAGGAGACCTTATAGCGACCTTCCAGTACCTGAAGGGGGCCTACAAGAATGCTAGGGAGGGACTTTTTACAAGGGTATGTAGTGATAGAACTAGGGGGAATGGCTATAAATTGGAGAGGGGAAGATATAGACTAGATATTAGGAAGAAATTCTTCATGATGAGGGTGGTGAAACACTGGAGCAGGTTGCCTAGGGAAGTTGTGGATGCCCTGTCCCTTTAAGCGTTCAAGGCCAGGTTGGATAGGACCTTGAACAATGTGATCTATTGGGAGGTGTTCCTGACCATGGCAGGGGTGTTGGAAATAGATGATCTTTCAGGTCCCTTCCAATGCAAACCATTCTATGATTCTATGATCTCCAGAGGTCCCTCCCAATACCCTTGGTGATACCTTAAGAAGTGATGTGTTGTAGAATAACCAAATTTAACCGTGCACTTTTCACTACAGCACTACCGACAGAAATCCAGCTCCTTGAAGAAAATGTAAGGTTACTAAGTAAATTAAAGTGTTAAGCCCACTCACACTTCAGGGAAAACATCAGGCGAGGAAACTCACACTCTGCAGAAGATTGGCAGATTTTAATTGCCCATCCTTAGCTATTTTATAGTTTCTTTGGGGAAGCACTAATGAAAATATTAATGAAGGAAACACTATGCTCCCTCAAAGGATTGGGACCAACCATTCCCGATGAGGAAATCTGCACTTGTGTTGGGTTGGATGGTTTGCTGACCTTCAGCTGCTGCAGTAGTTTGATGGCTCAAGGAAACATCTGTGATTTTTTTCAAACTAGCATGTGCTTGTATCCTCTAAAACCAGTCCAAACCACTGACACAAACCAGAGAACAACCTGTTAGCAAACCTCCTATGTGTCTTTTGAAAAGGCAAATTCTTTAATTAAACTTTAGGTAAGTTTTTCCCAATAATTGGCAAGAGTCAGTGCCATATCTTCTCTGAAAGACATAAAATTCCCCAAGAACTTCTGCTAGATAATCCATCTGCCTAAGTCATAATGGGAGAGAACCAGAAGGTTAGTGGGCTTTGGGTCTGCCCAAACCTCTGCCTTGTGCATGCTGGAGTTTGTGGGGACTCTACAGTGTTAAGGAGGAGAAGAGCCACCAGAGTTGGCTGAAGTAATTTAAACTCCTGCATAGCAGGAATGAAAATATGTCCTCCCACTCCACATGTGGGAGGGTGTAGGTGCCAAGAGGTGCATTGATCTAAGGTACAGCTCAAGAGCGTAAAAGGAGGCATGGACTGGGATCACTGTTGAAAATGGACTCTGGGCTCTGGATACAGCTCCTTGTCATACGTAAATATAATGGCAGAGAGTGCCAGTCAGCAAGGGGCATTTTAAGCTGCTCAGACCTTTTCCTGAAATTGGAATAGAGGTCATTGCTTGACAATAGTAAAAATGTGGATGAGGGATGCAGAAAACTGCTTAGAAGTACCAGCCTCTTCTCATGCTCTGACAATTCCTGTAACTGATGCAGCCAAAAAGGGTAGGGGACTGACTGCAGTTACCCTCCCAGTTTGTCAGCAACATTGGCCTCCAGCTCTGTCCAAGCAGGACATTTCCATTTATGCCCTGGCACAGCAGAGGGTGTAGAGCAGGCCAGCATGGCCTTGACCTTCAGCCAGCCAGGACAGCACCTCAGCTACTTGCCACAGCTCACCTGCTCCAGCTGCTGCTGCAACTCAGCACAAAGTGTTCCCCTTCCTAGCAAAAAGAAGGCAATAGGTAATTTGCTAAAAAGCAGACCCTTGCTGTTATTGACTCTGTATTGCCCTGGTATCTCATGTACCATTCCATGAGTTAGCAATGGTCAGGAGAAGCCACACCTGAAAAGAAGAGAATACAAAGTAAAGATAAGAGCCTAGTGCAACTCTAGGTCTTTTCTATATAGTGCCCAAAGCTTTTTAACAGGTAAACCTGCAGCCAGTGCAGAGCAATGGGAAATGGAAAATAAACAGTGCAGGACAGAGGATATTGTGTTCTCTTGCTGAGGAAAAACCTACCTGCTGGTGTTGCTCCCGCTTGCCTCTGCCTTCCCTGTGCAGCAGTGTTATTCCACAGGAGTAACATTACACCCATTCAGTCTAATTATCTTTCACTTGTTTTTGTCCTTAGTGTCATTCAGGCCTAAATTCAAGTTGCACATTAGTACTATGATTTCCCTTTGTCTATGGATCAGCAAGGACCCATAAGCCACTTCCATTCCCCTGCAGATTTCTAACAGCACAAACTACAGAACTGGTCACAGTCAGGAAATAGGCTGGGACTCTTAGGAAATGCAGATTTTTTTCTTTCTATTACACACATGAGAGGGGGCAGAGGACAAGCAGATGGGATGAAAGTCCCCTCCCTAAAACAACAGAAAGTCCCATTCTCTCTATCTTAATCATGGCATCAGCAAGTTTCGCTGACTAATTCTCTTGCTGTTCATTACAGCCTCGGTGACAGAGAGAAGACACCTGGTATGGTGCTTCTGGTGATGACTGCCAACTCCTGGCAGCAGAGCTATCTTTATTGGGTGCCTTAAATATTTCCTGGTTTACAAAAGTTGTTTTCCCAAGGCTGGTGGTCCAAAGTTTCATGAGACACCTCTGAACAACCACAACTCTGAGCCAATGGAGATTTAATTTTCATGAGTTCCAGTGTTTTCTAACACGTGTTTAACAAAAGAGCCACCACCTGCTCAAAGGAGCTCTGAATTCATTGTGCAGGTAGAACTAAGTCTAAAACAAGGAGCAAAGTGGGTGCTAGAAGTTTGTATGGCAGGAGTCTGAGCACTGACTTTATTGAGCCAGTAAATATGTTTATACATAAACAAATGTAGTCTGTTGGTTGCTCCAGATATCCAATACACTAATTAAATGAGGGGAAAGAACAAGTTAAATGAGTCAATCTTCATCATGATCAAGACTTAAAATACCCAAATGGTATGCTCTTCGGGAAAAATGAGTTGGTTCTTATGATGTTATTTTAAAGATGGCCCAGTACAAAGAAGTACAATCATATTACATTTCTTACATAAATTTCATCTTTTACTTAAGTAATTTTGCATGGAGAAGAGCTGTAAAAATCATAAGCAGTATAAACACCAAAACCAAAAAAGACTGAGATAAAAAAGGGACAATTTTTCCTGTAACAGCTAAACATTGTTATCAAATGGAAGTTAAGAAATAACTGATATCATTATGCAATTAAAAGCATTTTTACAAAGAAGTCTGCCAGACTATCTTCTGCATATACATACAGAGCTTCAGTAGTGTTAATAGTGTTATTTCACTTGTAGTGTTATCTAATCCAACATAAGCATTTGGATGTCCCAAGAATGAGGAGGTTTTAATCCCTCCATTTATTTTTTTCCTGATTTCCTGAGAGCTGAGCTTTGAAATGAGACCTAAGTGAACTCCCTGAATCTTGGGATGATGCAGAATATCAGGCTTGGACTCATCCTGGAGGTTTTTAACTCAAAAACCCAGAGAACTCCAAGTTTTCTTTCTTTCCAGAATCTGGAAGCTGATTTCTTATCCCTGTCAGCCCTCTGTCTACATTGGTGCTTAGTGGCAATTTGCTTTCTCTTTTTCTCTTTTCCCTTTTCGGTTCTTTTAATGACAAGAAATACTTATTCCTCTCTTTTAAAATATGAATAAATAAATAGCACTTTCAAATAAAGGTCTTTAATGGAAAATGGGAAAAAAGTAAAAAAATCTGCTTTTTACAAGTATTTACTTAAAATAATAACTAAACTTGAGGAACTCTGTAACTATCTAACATCAAGGAGCAACTGGAAACACTCTTGTGAAGCTATGATACATTTTACATGACCTTGAATTAATTTTTTGCCTTGCTACTTTCAAATTAATTATGTTACATGCATGAGACTCCTCCTGGCACTTTGTTAACATCTGGATACCCTTGTTATGTTTTTAACCAAAGTCTGTATTTTCTTTTGGACTGATTATTTCCCTGGTTAAGTTTCTGCTCAGCTGAATTTTTATTGTTTCTGTCACTGATTTTTCCTTTCTTATTACAAGGAACATTTTGTTTAGTGCTTACATAAATATAAGAGAAGTAGTAGTTACCATTAAGCTTCTGCTAGTAGTGCCTTGAATACGTCAGGTGTCAAGGAAATAAAATTTGCAGCTTTCTTTGCTAGGAAAGGTCAGTGGTTAACAACATATACCTAGGACTTAGCAGTCCTACTTTTTCTCTCCTCAGACTTAAATTAATATTCTGTGGTCTATCTATTCCACCACTTCATATTATGGAGAGCTGACTCTTCCTCTAGGTTGCTTATAATCTCTTTTCCAATATAAACCAAATTTTGCTTCCCTCTGCAATCAGAAATCAAATCAAACTGTCTGATATTTGAAAATATGCAGAAGTTATTTTGTACATGGGACAGAAAAATATGTGAATAATGCAATAAATTAAGCTGAATCAAGGTAATATTTCTCTTGAGAAATTATAATTTGAATTATTCGCATCCACTAGCATTAAAGCTGTAACTTTTTTGGGGTCAGGTTGGGATGTGCTGGCTATTTCTGACTATTTAAATGTTCCAAATTCTAACATATTTTAAGAAGACAATTTTAGAAGCAACAAACTTGGTGACTGTGCTTTCTTAGATCCCACAACAAAAGGTTGTCGGAGCATGTTGCAGATGGAGACATCCAGCAAAATTGGAATTACAAAGCCTGTTTGGTCCCAATAAGTTTCCTTTATTCTTGGTCATGCAGTGTTGTGGAAGCCACTGTAAGTAATAAAGATTTCCGAGAAAGAAAACTAACTTCCAACAAGTGCTGGTGTTTACACTTCATGCAGTGCACCTCAACAATTTAAACACATGAGAAGGCAAGAGAGAAATGCAGCCCAAACACCTGCCTGGAAAAGCACTTTGATCTGTACGTAAAGTCAGAGAAGATATTCTGCTTCTGGAAGCAGGTAAATTTAGAAAAGAAAGAAAGTGCCTATTTAAATACAAAAGCTTGTCTGAATGTTTTTAAACTATTTCTTTCAGGGCATTAAATAATGCTCAGATCCCCATTGAAGTCAAGCTTCTATTGAAGTAAATCAATGCAGTCTTGTTAAGGATACAAAATGATCCCACTAAACTGAGCTCCTCAATGTACCGTGTGTCACTTCTGAGAGTTGTGGTGCATTTCTGTAACTGTAACTGTAACAGCTACATTCACCAGAGAGACAACCGAGCTCTCATGTGCTAGCTGGCCATTCCCCAGACTTTCAGAATATTTGTATTTGTTTGTCATAACAACAACATTCACCCCCTTTGTGTTCCTCTTAGCAAAACAGGAAAATTACTCTTTATCATTACCGGAAAAAAAAATGCTTCTTCTCAGAAATCATTACCATTTCTAAAACAGTCTGTTGTCTGGTCTTCTCTTTACTAAGGCCAGTTGATTCTCTTACTCTTTCTTTATTGCCATATTATACAGATTTTTATATTCAATCCTTTCATAACACTATTTTCCCTATTAGGAGTTCCTGTAGTAACTATATGTATGTTGCATGGTTGGAGAGGGAGAAGAAGCTATTTGGTTTGCACATATGCAAAGAAGTGCCCCTCTTTTTTTTCATAAGGTGTGGTGGATGTTGCAAAATAGTTTAACAGCGGTTGGTCCAGCTTTTCTGATAGACTGTTGAGAATATTTGACTCAAGCTCTTGCCATTTAAAACCTTAGATGTTGACTATACCCTGCAGGAAAGACGTTTTTTATGCCTGTTCTATAAATCAGTAGTGAAATAAGTAACTCTAGACTAAATGAATCTTTAGAACTTTGCAAAAAATGGTGATTTCTGTCCCAACAGAATAAAGCTATAAGACTTTTTTGAGTGGCTTATTAATAAACTGCAATGTGTCAAGGTAGGATTGAGCTGTACCATAACAATACCTATACTATTAAATTATCTGCTGATATCAATTAAATAATCCTCACTGGAGTCAAATTAGGCATGCATCCATTCACCTTACTTTACTTCCATCTGTATATAGTTGTAGATTGGGTTTCATTGAGTAGAAAAGGAATCAGACGTGAGAAGAGAATCAGCTAACTTCCGGGTCTCTTTGTTTAATTACATTTGTAGGGAAGATAAATCATCCATGGATTCAAATAAATGTAAAAGTGTAATTCCACTCATGGTATTCAATTGCACTTGAAAATAGCAAAATGCATATTAGAAATGTTCAAATCTTGTGTGCATCAGAGTGGCTATATATGGCACATGAGAACAATACTACTGAAACATCACAAAGCACATCATAGGCTAGGCAGGATAGCTTTCACTTGAATTTAATGAAGCAGTAATTATCATTAAAGACGAATTAAATCACAGCTTTCTGAAAGTCTCCGTTCGGAAAAGAATGTTAATGCCACAGTAAGTCTCTGAGTTGCAGCTAACTGCAAAGAGATGATACAGCATGCTCCACTGCTTGATTCTAAAAATGGTAGAAAAAGGCCAAAACCACTTTACGCTGTCAAACATATACCGATGGCAAAAGCAAATTACTTTCAGACATACATACTCTGTTATCTCTCAAATGGTACAACATTTCATTTCTAGCAACAGCAAGACTGAGCATTGAGAAGGTACAGATCCAGAACTAAAGATGTTTCTTGTGTAAGTAGGTTCATTCACCTAGGTGAGTACTGTTGAGGTTGAGGCCAGGAACTCTATCAGTATAATACTAGAAAAATATATTTAAATTACTTCACAATAATGAATTGAGTGAGAAACCTAATCCAATGGGACTAAGATTTCCTTTCATAAGGATTAATAATATTGCATCACTAACGATGATTTTGTATTCAAAATTATTTCATGCCAGCACAAAATATTTGGAGGGGGAGAAATCTTACAAGTATCCATTTTATTGCCTTATCCAGACTCTGTGGGCTATGCATATAAAGCAGACTCTCATTTCCTGTTGTTGAGTGACCACTAATAGTTAATTACAGTCTACTGCAATAAGACCACTTTTCTTTCTGAATGAGTTTGCAGTTTGACGTGGGTCAAGCAGCTCAAGTGACAACCTACAGGAATCCTAAAAAGGCAAAGCAGGGCAACTCAGGGCAGATTTTGTTGCCACTGAAGCCCCAGTAATTACATTTATCACTGTGGATCCATCATCTTATATGACCGTGTCTCCTTTCTCTCTTCAAGCAAGAAGATGAAGGCACTCCTTGCTCTTACAGTCATAGGCTTGTACCAGGCAGGAGACCTGCCAGGAATGATCATCTCCTAACGGATGTAGGAGCTCCTCCCAAGGCAAAGATTTAGCATCACTTGTCCCAGTCCCATTGTTGTTAGCGCTCTTCCATGCTATTAGCAGGGAACTAGCACACCTTTTATCTAGCCATATGGCCAGATGTTACATGGTTGAATAAGGAAATAAATATGGATACCAGATGATTTGGGGCATCTAGGCAGAAGGGGGTACAGGAATAGCTGATATACAAACCTTACAATTTCAAGTATTATGACAAATCTTGAAAATTTCCATTTTCATAATAGTAAGAAGTCTTTTCTTCCATGTCTTGAGTTACTTGCTTTTGCTTTCTCCACTCCCTCCTGTGAACTTCACTGTTTTGACTGGTAGCACCGTACATTTTCTTTGGACTTACAAAAGTTTCATTGTTCATCTCTGTTTCTTCAGCTAGTTCATCATGATCAATTATACCACATTTTTCTTCATTGAGATTTTCAGGGTCAGCCCATTCCTGCTTCTCCCCAGAAGCAAAAATAGCATAGAATACCACTCCACTGTAATGCACCAGGGCTGCAATCAGAAAGACGTTTTGCCATTCTTCCCGGGTCTGAAAGAATGATGCAGGTCTCATTAAGTTTGCAGTAAAAAGAGATATTACCCTATGAATTAAATAATGAATTAGCACATATTGAACAAAGACCGTGATTTGATTCCTGATGTTAGAGACAGAAGAATTTATGAGTCATTGTGAAGATTTTTTCTTCATAACAATGGCTAACACAATAAAACACAGGATTATGTTTCTCTCAATGAAGTTTCTTTCTTGCATGTGAAATAATTGAGAGCTGGAAATCCAGGGATTTCTTTAACAACTAAGTTTATCTTATTGTGGATCAGTGATTGCTTAAGGATCCTACCAGGGATGCATTGCAGAGGAGTTTCCTAAGTCCTATAGTCAGTGCTCAGTAGCATGGAGGTATTACAGAGACCTAGCCTCAGGTGGAATACAACAATATCTCCCTACACAGCTGATTAGTTTATAATATCAAAGAATCTGCCCCCCATGATATTGTAAAAGTGAATATCTAAACCAAGCAATAATAGAAAAAGCTGCAAAGATCACTGATGAAATGGAGTTCCCAGGAAACTTCAAAATGCCTTCTTTTCATAGTATCATAGAATAGTTTGGTTGGAAAAGGCCTTTGAGATCATTGAGTCCAACCATATCTGTCCACTACTAAACCAGATCCCTAAGCACTTCATCTACCCATCTTTTAAATACCTCCAAGGATGGTGACTCAACCACTTCCCCGGGAAGCCTATTACAGTGCCTCATAAACCTTTTGGTGAAGAAATTTTTCCTGATGTCTAATCTGAACCTCTCTTGGTGCAACTTGCATTTCTTCTCATCCTATCACTTGTGACTCAGGAGAAGAGACCAACACCCACCTCACTACAACCTCCTTTCAGGTAGTTGTACACAGTGATAAGGTCTCCCCTCAGCTTCCTTTTCTCCAGGCTAAACAACCCTGTTTCCTCAACTGCCTCTCATAAGACTTGTTCTCCAGCCCCTTCACCAGTAACGTTGCCCTTCTCTGGACTCGCTCCAGCACCTCAATGTCCTTCTTGTACTGAGAGGCCCAAAACTGATCACAGTATTCAAAGTGCGGCCTCACCAGTGCTGAGTACAGGGGCACAATCACTTCCCTGGTCCTGCTGGCCACACTGTTTCTGAGACAGGCCAAGATGACATTGGCCTTCTTGGCCATCCGGGCACATTACTGACTCCTATTCAGCCAGCTGTTAATCAACACCCCCTGGCCTGTCTCTGCCAGACACCTTTATAGTCACTTTTCCCCAAGCCTTTATTGCTGCATGAGGTTGTTGTGTCCCAATGCAGGACCTGGCACTTGGCCTTGTTGAACCTCATACCATTGGTCACAGCCCATTGATCCAGCCTAATTGCATTACCTAATCCTTTTGCTAGAAAACATTGAGAAATGTTACCTTATGTTTTGTCATTGCACCAACGATGAGCGGGCACACCATGCCCGACAGTGTCCCCACACCATTGGAAATCCCCATCAAAATACTGGCATAACGTGGGGCTATGTCCAAGTGATTCACGTTGAATCCTGTAACAAATGAGAGAAAACAGTCAGCTGTAGAGTTTTGTGCTAGCAGGCAAGCCTGAAAATTGTAGGAAACCCTATTACCATATGCATCAGAAAGAAAAGTAGTATTTTCTTGGTGAAACAGATGGAAGATATGTTGCAACTCTATTCTTTTTCAAAACCTCTTTTTGCACCACCTATGGAGGTCATTTTGTGTAGGAAATATAGTTTGTTTTGGCCTTGTTAAAAGTGTCTGTGATTCCTATCTTCTCATATTGAAACAATTCACTCAGCAAATATTTTTAATTAAGGAATGAAAGCCTCATGTTTTTCAAATGTCTGATATATTTTTATTTAAATAGCAGTGATTTTTAATACACATTTTCTTGCACTTTAAGTAGCATCTTAACAACGTGATTAAAAAAAACCAGAATATAAACCAGTAGGAAAAATAATTACCCTTAGTGAAGCTTATCATATGAGTATCTATTTTACTAAGAAATAAAAAAAGATAGTAAAAGTCACCTCAGATAATTATCTTGTTTTAGGCAATGAAAATTACCTAATAAATAATTACCCTTAGTGAAGCTTATCATATGACTATCTATTTTACTAAGAAATAAAAAAAATGATAGTAAAAGTCACCTCAGATAATTATCTTGTTTTAGGTAATGAAAATTAGTCATATGAGCTATGGATAATCACAAGAAAAGATGATGAATTCCAAGTCCATGGGAATAAACACAGTAGAAAGTTGAGTGCTGGGAAAATCCTGCAATAAAAAATTGATTGATAGAAATGGCCTGCTAAGAAAGCAGATCATAACAGAGTAGCAAAATTACTTCCCATGTGCATAATCCTGAAACTGAAGACCAGGAGTTACTTTGCCAGTCAATTTTGCTCAATAGATCCATCTTCTTGTCAGTCTGCTAGCTGATGGCCTTCCATCTTCGTAGTAAAAGGGGTTTTTTTTAGATGATGGTACTGGTGGATCTACACAAGTGAGTCTGAGACTGGTGAGACCCATGAAACTGTTAGAAAAAAGCAGTTCTGGAGAAGGGCTGGTTACATGACACAACGAATTGAGGACTGACCTAGAAAGCAGAAACTGTCAGGTAGGGCTGCAAGTGGGGTTGTGACTGACAGCTTCTGAGTAACTATTCATTCCAGAGTAGTTATCTCTCTCCCCTTTCAGGCATACTGTTTATGGAAGAAGAAATTGTGGCTGACACCGTGAAAGCATATTAGAAAATAACAGCACAAAGCTGGTATATACTGGAATCAATAAAGCAAAGGTTTTTCAAAGTTTCAAGTCCTATGGGCAACACATTCCATAGATACTGAAGTAAATTATTTTGGATATAGGAAGAAACAGGGAGTACCTCATAAGCAATCACACTAAGAGCAAACAGAATAATAGAAATTGTGACAATAACAACAGTGAGGGTAATAACACCACATTTAACACAAAGATAAAACCAATAGTATTATTTCTTACCCGAAATTGCAAAGCCACTGAAGCCTACTGCTAACACCAGAAAGGAAATAGCCACACCTTTTGTATGCGAATAACCAACCACCAAAAGCAAGGTTGCTTCCATCCCAAAGCCTTCAAATAAAACATACAGGAATAAATTACATTTAAGCTACTGTTGGTCATGGAGATACTATTAAGGTCTAGCCAGAATAGCAGCTTAAAATGAGCCAAAATTATTTCATCTCTTACAGTCATTCTTGAGCATATTTAGTAGCTTTATGGATTAGCAGAAATATTTGAATATTTATTGTTTGAGAATATACTCTTTTCTCCTCATTGCTGTGTAAATGACCCAAGCAATTTGAAAACTTAACTCACTGAGCAGTACAGGAAAATAAGGAGAAAATGACTCTGCAAAGTTCTGAAAAATTCACAAACACGCAAACATGTTGGGGAAAGGCAAAAAATACTTCTTGCTTTCAATTTCTCTTGGTTGCATTGATGTGAGATATTCTTGGCAAGTGGAACAAAAGAACATTTTCCAGAGGAATGTGCCACTGGGACAACAAGGCATCCCTGAGTATCACAGAGAACTTCCAGTCTCTGCCATTACTGCAAATTAACATTTTCTAGTGTGTAACATTATAGACCTTCAGTTTATTTTTTTTTTAATGACACTGTAAATATGCCCTGAAAAGACAATGAATCTGAGAACCCTTTTTGAAGATGAACAGCCAAGCTTCATGGCTTCTCTGACTGCAGGCATCTATTTCATGCTGCCTGTATCATGCATAAATAATGTAAACCAGGAACTGGCAGAGGAGAGCAACTCCATGGGATATCTGGCTTGAAAGTTTTGCCTAATTTATCATCTTCCTTACATGTAGATGTCATTGACTCTTCAGTTCAGTGACTGAACTGGAAACAAATTATTTTGTGCTGAGTAAAAATTACTCTGTCCATCCCCCGCCTTCCTTTTACCCAGCCCTTCTGGCCTAAAGTTGCCAATGGGTTCTGCTAGAAATAGCACATGGGAACATGGCCAGTTATTGCAAGGCTGTATCAGGTGGGAAAGGTTCTCTCTGGCACCAAAGTATCTCATTACATTTGCCTATGAAATTGCAGGATGAGGCCTGTTTCATCACAGTAGTCTTCCGCGTCAATTCTTATTAACCTTCTCATTCTTAACCAGGCTTCTTGCCTCCTCCCTATTTAAAAGTGTGCTCATACGAGTAAGGATTTCACAGAATCACAGAATCACAGAATAACCAGGTTGGAAGAGACCCACCGGATCACCGAGTCCAACCGTTCCTACCAAACACTAAACCATATCCCTCAGCACCTCGTCCACCCGTGCCTTAAACACCTCCAGGGTTATACCATGAGGCCATCTAACATTAACTCTCCATTAAATGTTTCAGACAAACCAGCTGCAAATGCAATCTAGAGTAATTAGTCTCTTGTTACAATGTAAAATGGACTGAACTATGATGTCTGCATCAGCTCCAGCATACAATTGAGGTATCGTATTTTCAGAATCCAATAGTACCTCCACAATTCATGACCTTCCTTACAGTGGTAGTGGTTAAAATCTTCCTGCTCCGTAAGAAGTCAGCTAGCTGCCCTCCAATGGGTACAATGATTGTCATGACCATGTGAGGAACTGCTGACAAAAGGCCAACCTGCAATTAAACAAATGAGTACTTACTGCTTGTGTCCTCCCTTGAGATCTATGGGGAAGAGAACAGAAATCATACCTTTTCTTCGTCTCTCTTCCCCTGTCATCCCCATCCCCCTCGTTGGACACATTTTTTATCCTGGATTGTTGTGGGGGAAGATTGCAGACCTTTCCTCCAACAGAACCTGCAATCCAGACCTGGGTGACCTTAGGATGGAGACTCCACAATCTGTGGCAACCGGGGCAAGTGCTTGGTCACCTTTAGAATAAAAAAGTGTTTCCTGATGTTCAGATGGGACGTGCCCATTGCCTCTAGTCCTGTTATGAGGCACTACTGAGAAGAGTGTGGCTCTGTCTTCTTCTCCCTTCAGGTATTTGTATAGATTGATGAGATCTTCTCTTCTCCAGCTTTCAGCATTTCCTCATAGGAACTGGAAAAGTCCTGGTTCCTTAATAATCTTTGAGGACCTTCATTGGATTTTTCTCTGGTAAGTCCAAGTCTCTTTTCAACTAAGGAGCCCAGAACTGGATACAGTACTCCAGATATGGCCTCATCAGTGTTGTGCAAAGGGCAAAGATCACCTTCCTTTACCTTCTGGCAATATTTTCCCTAATGCAACATGGGATACCGTTTGCCTTCTTTACTGCAGGGGCACATTGCTGGCTCATGCTCAACCTGCTGTCTACCAGGACTCCCAGAACTCTGTGCAAAGCTGCTTTCCAGCTAAGTGGCCCTTCAGCAAGTACTGGTGTATAGGCTTGTTCCTCCCCAGACACAGGACTTCGCAGTTACTCTTGTTGAATGTCATGAGGTTCCTGACAAGAACATTTCTCCAGCTTGTTGAGGTCCCTCTGGATGGCAGCACAACCCTCTGACATATCAGCCTCTCTTCCCAGTTTTGTGTCATCTGCAGACTTGCTGAGGGTACACTCTGCCCCATCACCCAGATAATTAACAAAGATTTCAAAAGGATCAGGCCCAGTATTGACCCCTGGGGTACACCACTAGTTACTTGCCTCCAACTAGACCTCATCCTACTGATCATCACCCTCTTGGCCCAGCCATTCAGTCAGTTTTCAATCCGCTTCACAGTCTATTCAACCAGCCCATACAGCAAAAGCTTGTCTACAAGGATTTTACAGTAGACTGTGTCAAAGGCCTTGTTGAAGTCTACCTAGGCAATATCCACTGCTCTCCCTTTGTCTACCAGGCCAGTCATTTCATCATAGAAATTTATTAAGTTGGTCAGGCATCACTTTCCTTTGGTGAATTTTCTGCTAAAGTGTTATTACTGTTTCTGTTAGCCCTGGTACTTATCCCAGATAGGCAAAAAGACTATTTTGTAGAGTTCTAGTGATCAGCACGTCACCTTCTAGAAGCTTGTCCTTGCGGAACTTATTTAGTCAGAAGTTTGAGTTTATTTTCTAGGATATGCAACCTCCTCAGACTGACACTGGGTCAGTGTACAGTAGCTTTTATCTAGTGAGGCAACACAAAGGTGCAGCTCTAGCATTTAAGAAAGGTGATTCAGGATAAACAAACATCTTTTGACTAATACCCCTGTTCTTCATCTCAATGATGTGCTTGGCTGTTCAGAGAGTCATTGCTGCTACAACAGCATTGCAGAAACTGGGCACACTGGTGCTCCCAGATCACATCATGTTCATTATCAGTTTGTGGGATTACGCTTGCTTGAAAATTATTTACAATATAGCAAATAGGTTTTTTAAAGGAACGTTGGGAAATCTCTACTGGAATAAATATTAGTAATACTAAACAAGCAGCACTAAACAAAATATACATGTCTATTTACTTATCTTGTGGTCTTCATGATAATTGTTTTTTAACCAACTCATTCCTGAAAAAAAGTTTTCAGTTCTTTCATTTTGCTAATTATTTTTTGCAAGCAATCTTTTATTTCTAATCAAATCACCAGAAGTATCTCATCCCAATTGTGAACAAACCATTGTAATGACTCCAGAGATATCTGGGGATCTTCAAATCTGTCATCTCCTAGGGTGAGGTCTGAAGGTCACCATTCCATCTTAGACATTTACCTTGCTTATTGCAAACCCAAAGACTTCTTCAAAGTAAGCAGGCTGACTTATAAGGAGCAAATAGAAGGTCCAGCTTCTGCAAAAGTTTGCCACAATGATTGCATAAACTGGCATTGAAGTGAAAAATCTCTTCCAAGGAGTACTAAATTTCTAGGAAAAAAAAAAGATTTAGAAGACATTTTTTATTAGGCAGAAAGCAGGACAAAGAGCCCAGTATCTTTTAATGTAAGGACTATCCAGTACATTGCATCCAATTTACACTGCAAATCACTTACAATGCAAGAGAAAGATGTCTCCTTGTTTAGTGGTGCAAGATAAGTAGAGAAACTTTCTTAGAATAGTTAGGATTTTTAAGATGACTACTGTACTATTACTGCTCTGCTTACTGAAATTATACAAGGTATTCTAGAATCCTGCTATTGGGATAACAGGATCAATAACAAACTCTACAAAAACTAGAGAAAACCTTGTGCCATCCCCCACTTTTTGGCATGATGCACTTTGAGACATTCCACTCACAGAACTGTGAAAGATGGATTATCCAAGCTAAGAAATATGTGGTACCGCAGCAACAGGTAGCTACCTGCTTCAACCCAATTGATTTTCTTCAGCAAAAAGAAAGTCTGTGGTAGAGAATTTAATTTCTGTAGCTTGCTTTTGGCGTTTCCAGATTCTATTTATGCCTTGATACTCCATACAGCAGGAACAAAAAAACACTTCAGAACCCTATTCACTTATAAGAGAATTCAAATTAGAAGCCAAAATACGTAACCATGGCAATATACATTGACATTCTTTTTTTTTTTTTTTTGAAGTGGTAGTTGCATTCTACAGGCAACTGTATGCCTGTGGTTGCATGTAAACACATAGTGGTGGTACTAGTGTCCTCTGCAGTAAACCCTCTGTACAGCAAGGAGAAAACCATGACCTGGAACAAGCATGTATGTCTCCAGCCAAGACCTGACTGACTTCAGTCAAACTTCAGGAGTATGCCTAAGGAGACTCTGATACTTTATACAGTCAGCAAGGCTAATACACAAAACATGTAGAGAAAAGAATGAGGAGTTACTTTGCTCCACAATGTTCTAGAGTAAAAGCCAAGTAGGAACAGTTTATCAAGAAACAGCTTTGGTTTTCACCACTAGTCAAAATGAGTTATCTAAGAAGATGGAGAGAAGTTTGATGGGAAAATAAGTTTTAGTTTTAAGTTTCCAGTATCTTCCAGGAGAGAAGATACTCAGAGAGAGTATCTCAGAGAGAGGAGAGAAGTCTTAAAACAATGAGCATTTCAGTCCTCCTTACCAAGTGCTCAAATAGCAAGCTGGATAATTTAACAACTGTAACCAGTTTCTTATTTAGTTCTTTCCATTAATATTTTTTAGAACACACATGATTGATAGTTACGCAAGAGCAGGAGAACAGAATGTGTTGATTCTCTCTTTCCCTACTCCTTTCCCTCCCTAGATTATGAAGACTCTGAAAGCTGAAACAGCACTGTCTTTTGTTTGTAGCTGAACTCATCCTGTCATAAAAGGAAAAGCCCCTAACATCAACAGCAAATAGTTCTGCTGCTCTTACACAGCAAACAGTACCTATCCAGTCATATGCTTATATTGTGCAAGTGTTCACAAATCATAACCAGAAAATCCTTTTTACTTACATTTGCACTAGCTAGGCTGGCTCCTTCTCCAATACTTGTTTCTATATATATCTTTTCTTCACTGGTTATTGATGGATGTGCAGCAGGGCTCTCATAGGCATGAAGCAACCAGAACATGTACCAAACAATCCCAAACATTCCTGCAGAGGGAGGAAAAGCAAAGCTTGGTTTTAAAAGCCAATAGAGTCACACTTCAGTATCTGCAGACCTTGAAGTTTGTTTAAAGAGCAAATTAAACCAAATCTATGTAGAAAATATGCCCAGGGAAGTAAGAAAATATGACAACTAACTCTGTGTGTGTTGCATGCCTGCTTGCAAAGTGCTTGTGCATTTTGTCACTTGTAGTACATGATATGCATGGGGCAGAGAAAAGGCAAAGCCACAGCTTTCTCTGGGGCTTGGGAAAGGAAGAAAGTGGGGGTGGGGTGGGGGTGGGGGGCTGTAGCCTGGTCATTACAATTTTAAAACATATTACAACAGATGATTAAAAAATGAAATCTTTTAGAAGCTGCAATAAGTAGGGAATAAATTAGAATATCCATCTACAATGTCTTCAGTTCCCAAAATGACTTTGATCCATACTTGCTAAACAGGTCTAATAAGACTGCTAGCAGTGCCAGTCTAATTGCAGAGATCCTTTATATTAAGCAACTCACCATAAATATAGAAGACTGATGACCATCCTATATACTGTACCAGCACACCTGCCAGTGGCATGGCAACCACCGCACCTGCATAAGACCCTGAGGAGAAAAAAGGATTATGAAAACATGTCAGCTGTGATAAGTGAGCCTAGCCTCAAGTGCAAATGATCAGGCAGGTGCTCAGGGACAGAACTGGAGGGACTCCTGTGGCTGATTGGCATCATACTTTCTTGTTAGCATGTGGAATGGGATGTCAATTGTAATTTAGCTTGGGGTGGTGGGAAGGTATGGCCCTCACTGGTGTAGGAACACCAGTCTCCAGAAGGGCTGTGCCCTGTAGGTGAATGGGATTTGCAATGTTGAAACTCATGGTAAACCATGACTCAGGCATAAAATACATGCACTGAAGTGGGATATCCCTCCTAACCCTGTGGCATAAGAGGTGAGCTCCAGAGAAGTTAATAGCCTAAATTCCAGAAACGTTCTTAGTGTCCAAAAAATCCTCATGATTGCAGGTATGCTGGGAAGCTCCTGTCATGGCTCTAGCTCCATTATCCCACAAGCGCTACTAGTGGAGGGAGTGTTCAGACCAACCCTGAGTCTGCTTAACCATGTTTAGTTCACATCCACTGCATGAACAAACAGCTGGAATAAATAGGCAAAAGTTGACAGGGAAAAAATAAAGGATAAAAAAGTGGTCTGTGCCAAGGTTTGGGAAATATATAATACTGGTGAAACATACTTCTGAGTGACTTGTAGAAAGAGTTGAGTACTTAAGTGCTTGGAAAGGAATTTTCACAAAGACCCTTGGGAGAATTCATGCAATCTGCACATTTGGGTCCAGTGCAAGACAGCTCCAGCGGTGTCACATGCGAGAAACGTTGCCTTGAGTTATTCTAGGAAATGAGATACTTGTAGTTTTGAGAGTATAACATACTTTGTTAATGAGTGTTTGTTAATGCTCTACTCATTAGTAAATAAGTCTCTGCAATGATTCACAGTGACCCTTTCCCCTCATCCCTGTGCAATTCATTTTTCCTACTGCAATAGCAAAGCCCCAGGAAAGAACATAGTGAGAGAAACAAGGAACCTGGTTAACATGGTGTTTCCTAATATTTCCACTGTTCCTGTACAGTTTTGGAGTGCAAGAATTGGCATGGGTGCTTGGCTGCAGGGCAGATCTTTCTCTACCCAGTGCTAGGATTTTAAGGAGAGAACATTGAGGTTGGAGGGGTTTCTTTTTTGATCTGTTCTTCTACAGAAAATTGAAAAACCTAAACACGAAATCCCAGAGTCGTCTGTAGTAAAACTATAATTCTCATAATAAGAAAAGTTATGGTTTTTTTTTTCTCATTTCACTCTTCCTTTTACCCTTTCTATTGTATTTTAGTGCCATATTTTCCCTAGCCTTTCAGTTCCATTGCTGGTGGACAGACTGTTTGTAACACTGACTTTTATATTTTCTATTGAATATTCACTCTTACAGATATTCATCTTCAGCTGGGTTTACCCCACAACCTGCATTTATTTTTATTGGTTTCTCTTCCACCTTTCTCAACTGCTTATTCTTCAAATTCCTGTTGTTTTTGATCTTTCTCCGGTATTATTAGACATCCACTCACCATTCTGATTTCCCTGTCACAAATGGGAAGGAACACACCAAAGGCAGATGATGAGGGTGTCTTAGAGGGAAGTGATAGAGTGAAGTAACAGGCAGTGCCTTTTCCTTCACTGCCAACACAGTGCATTTGAAATTACAGCAGAATCATTTCTGCCCTGTACTTTGCATATCTGTACTTTTTAGGGTAAAAATGTAGAGGCAGTACATATTGATTATGCTTTACCTTCCTTACATTTAGGCATCAACCTAAATCCAGCCTGGAGCTGGGAAGGAGATACTAGCATTTACCATTTTTCCTGGAATTAGCGTTTAATTGAAGACTGCAGGAGAAGCTGAAGACAGTAGGTGGGAGAGTGTCACCAGACAGATGTGACACTCACAGTACTCTTTTCAGGCCAGAAATTGTGATAGCACAGAGCAACCTATGGCAAAAACTGCTAACTGAAGGATGGAATTAAAAGCAGGAAACTCTTTGCTGTATGTTTGTTTGTTTTCCTTTTTATTATTGTGTCTGTAGGCAAAAGAAGAGGGTATCTTTCTTGAAGAATAAGGTGGAAAACCTCAGCATTTTTCCTGTTCTCTCTTTCAGAACAAGGTTTAAGACTCTTGCCAGAAGTTAGAAACATTCCAAATGGAATGAGAGAATGGAGTTTCCATGGAGTTTCTCTCCCCAAAGTCTTCTGAAATTTCCCACAAGCCATCTTCCAGAAGGCCATCTGTCAGCATTGGGAAGGGACACAGAGAAGCGACCAAAGTACAAGCCCGATTATAATTCAAAACAAAGTGAAGCAGAATAGCCAGTGGCAACAAGTTACATCACTGGCACTGCAACATATTGAGCAGTCAGCCTAAAGTACCCAAATCCTTTTAAAATATTTTTTTAAGTGCATATTTGTTTAGGAGTTTAAGTGCATATTTGTTTTTTGTTTATTGAATTTACAATTCAATATGTATAATAAATGGAATCCCTACAGACAGAGCAAACAGAAAAAGAAAAAAGAAGGTTTGATTTTTCTCATGTAGCACATCTAGAGCCATTTTGGTTTACTATGAGAATCATTCTGAGTGCTAGCGTTAAATGATAAAACGGTGACATGCTAAACAAAAAGACTCTCAAATGCTTGAGTTCGGGGTAGAAGCTGAATGCCACAAAGGGCAGAGCATTTGCATTTCTCTCTTAAATAGCGAAATGAATAAAATAAGTCTAATGGAAATATGTACTTACATAAGCCTTGTAAGTCAACTTACCACAGAATGATGTGGTGACCAACCTGCTTCTCTCCAGCGGAGGAGCCCACTTACTCCACATCCCATGGCAGGCTGGGTACGTGACACCCTGGCAGACATTTCACACATCATATAATTTGCATTAACTACATTCCTACTTCAAGTAGTTGCTGATACTGTCCACCCTGCCTAGTTTTCTGTCACCGTGGAATAATGTAGGGAGGGTGAGGTGGGCCAGGAAGAGCCCTGTTGTTTGGGTATGACGATGTCAATACTAATTTGGATAATGTGTTCTGGGATAAAAATCCTGTTTAGATGCAGTGGATGACAAAAGTAAACTAAAATAGACTAAACCACAAGACCAGAAGCCTAAACTTTTAATTTCTTTTTAAGTAAACTTTAGAAAGTCAATTGTTATGATTAAAAAATTGTCATCATAAGTATGAATAACAAGTAAAAATGTAAATTGGTCAGAAATCTTGACTGACAGATCTTGATTTTTTACAACCAAATCTCCAAATCCAAATGATTATGAAAGGACCAACATGGCAAGTGTTCGTACCTCCACCAGACCTTGCAGAATCCTTACAAACATCACACAGCCATAATGCACTCTTGCTGCAGAAGGGATGAACATGTTCAGTGTAGATGTTAGAAAGATAGCTGCTCCAAAAACCCTGTGGAAAAAAAGTAATGTGAAAGGGAATACAGTTAATGTCTGCTTTTCAGAAGTGATGCTGTTCTTGGGTACAGTCGCAGTGGCAATATTCTATAACACGATCTCACCAGTCCAAAGACTTGTAAAGCTTCCTTAATGGCAAAAGGGGATAAATACCCATATGGTAAATATATTTTTTTCTCTGTAAGAAACAGAAGTTTTATGCATAGTTAAACAAAGGTCATAGTTCAACAAGGCCAAATGCAAGGTCCTACACCTAGGTCGTGGCAATCCCCATTTTCAGTACACAATGGGGGATGACATGATTGAGAGCAGCCCTGCGGAGAAGGATTTGGGGGTGCTGGTCAATGAGAAGCTCAACATGAGCCAGCAACATGCACTCACAGCCCCGAAGGCAAACAGTATCCTGGGCTACATCAAAAGAAGCGTGGCCAGCAGGGTGAAGGAAGTGATTCTGCCCCTCTATTCCTCTCTCATGAGACCTCATCCGGAGTACTGTGTCCAGTTCTGGAATCCTCAGTGTAAGAAGGATATGGAGCTGTTGGAACAGGTCCAGAAGAGGGCTACGTGGATGATCCGAGGACTGAAGCACCTTCCCTATGAGGACAGGCTGAGAGAGTTGGGCTTGTTCAGCCTCAAGAAGAGAAGGCTCCTAGGAGATTTTATAGTGACCTTCCAGTACCTGAAATGGGCTACAAGAAAGCTGGAGAGGGACTGTTTACAAAGGCTTGTGGTGATAGGACAAGGGGGAACGGGTATAAACTGGAGAGGGGCAAATTTAGATTAGACATTAGGAAGTATTTCTTTACCATGAGAGTAGTGAGACACTGGAACAGGTTACCAAGGGGGGTTGTGGATGCCCCACCCCTTGAGATTTTTAAGGCCAGGTTGGATGGGGCCTTGGGTAACCTGATCTAGTGGGATGTCCCTGCCCACGGCAAGGGGGCTGGAACTAGATGATCTTTAAGGTCCCTTCCAAACCAAACCAATCTATGATTCTACGATTCTATGAAATCAGGTAAAGTCAGGTTTAAGTCCCTCTCTGAACATCTGCATGTGCTAGTTAGTTCCACTTGCTGTTGCTAAAACGTGGTTGCTTAAGACCAGCTCCTTACCAACCTCACTTCTCTAAACAACAGCTACAAGTATCCTTTGTAACTATGACATAGAAAGGGCATTTCTACAAGACAAATTCTGTGAAAAACAAAGCATAAACATTTTGTTGCCTTGCTTGGGAAGAGCACTTGCTGCAGCTGCTGCACAAGTCAGCTAGGCACAAGTCAGTTGAAGCTCTAAATGCACCTGAGCCCCAGTGCTTGTGGGAAGTCATGTGCAGCCTCCCAAATGTTAGCACCAGTCAGAGAAATAGGCAGCAGAAACCTCTGTGTAGCGGTAAAGGATCCAATCAGCATTCCTGAATGTCCAGGCCACTCAGAGACACTGGGGTAGGTCTCAAAGCTATGTCTGCCTGACTCACTGCTGTCAGTGGGAGCTTTTCCCAGCACAGACACACTTTCCTGTGTTTCACTGAAGAATGCAACACACTTACTGCCCTGTATCAATAATAAACAACAGTGACAGTAGGTGTGAAAGATAGCTGGGCTACAGGGCAGTCATTTCAGTACGGCATGGGCTGTAGGTTTGTCAGGCACTGATGCTGCAGTGTAAGCAAAAAGTGTCCTTGCGTGCCCAGCTCAGGAAAGGATATCCGGGGAGCATATTTGAAAACTGAGGCTGCAATATGAAACACACTACTGCAAACCAAGAGACTGGGAACAAACAGTTGAAACTGTCATTGAAATTACTACCATTAGTAGAAATGATCCATTCTTGATTTATTAGATTTCATGTATCATCGCATCTGGTTGACTGAAACCTTAGGTTTCCTTTCTGTGCAATGAATGGAGTTTGATAGCTGCATCATACACTCTCTGAGTATCAAGAATTCATTACTCCGCCATCTGTAGAAGCTGATAGATATGAAAATCTCCTCTAAGGTCCTGCTACAGCACTGAAAATATCAGAACTGGCAATAGGAGAGTAGGAGTTCTCCACAGCTACCAAGCACCATTCAGATTTAATGGATTACTGCTAACCCATAGTAGTTTATTGTCTTCTTTGTGTTGTCTGCAATCAAAGCAACCATGTCTGGCTTCCTACAGCCTGCCTTCATGAGGAAAATCTTTCATTCTGCAGATAGAAAATAGCAGCAGTTAGTGTCCCTGGAGATCACAACACTTAGGAAACAGGAGGTCAACCCAAAACTGCCCTATCATGCTCCAAGACTCAAGGTGACACCCTGAGAATAAAGCAGCCCATTTTGTTAAAGGCCCTCAAATCCTAGCTACACTGATGTTAGCTAGCAGCATGCTGCTGTTTGTGGACTGTCACTTATATTCCTTTTCCAAATTACTCAAATTCAGCAGCATTTAAGGAGTTTTGAATTGCCTTGTTATGCGTATGGCATTTCAAAAAGATACATTAAGCTTCATTCTGATATACAAATGGTATTAGATATATTTTTGGTTTGAAATCATATGATTTGGACAACAACATTTGGACAACAACATCTCCCTTTTGATTTTTCTGCCAAAGACAGATACAGATCTTACTATGCATAGCTGTTTAGAATGCTGTGCTTCAAAATATTTATAAACTTGTAAACTTTTTGTTGCCATTCTTTGGTTATTATTGTTTTTTAAATAAGGATTTCAGTTGTTTACTTTTCAGTCTCTTTTTGAAAACTTATTCACAGGAAATATATGCCACCTCATTTTTTGAATCTGGGCTTCTTATTCACAGTAGTATTAATGGCAGTATTATAGCGTGAAGAATATACAGTCAGAGATCAACACTCTTTTGTCTGTATTCTGTATACCAATTGACAAAACAGTCCATGCCTAGACAGCTCATAATCTGAATGACAAGAAAGCACTCAACAGATGGACACAACAGCAAAAAGGCTGGGTATGCTGACTGAGAGAAGTGACAAAAGAATGGATTTATATAGAAAGCAGCCTGAAAATCTGAACTGGAATACAAAACCTATGATCATATCTTGACATTTAGGAGACTGCTTTCAAAGCCAAGTAAACAGTTAGCTGAGAAATAAGTATTGTTTAGCTCTCTATTATGACAAGTGAAGAAAAGAATTTTGCACCTTGCTTCCTTGCCATTTATAGAAGTATCAGATTATTGTAATGCTACTGACAGTCTCAGGGAACTGCAGCAAATTATGTAAATTAATAAGCACATGAAAGAATAAACCATAAGAAAGTGAACATGTTTAATTATCCAAACAGCTGGCTCTGAAGACTGAATTTCCAATCTCTGCTACTTCATTTAGTGCCAGCTTTTAAGATGCCTAGGTTGTAAATGCATCATTTATACTGAGTTAGAACCATCCACTCTCCTGCTACTATTTATGAGAGTGAGTAGTGCTTCCATAAAGAGCTAGCATCTTTCTAGTAGTTCACTGACATTTATCCCAAAGATGTTGGTCCCCACCATGACTGAAAATATCCCAGTTCTGTTCAATTCATTCACGAATTCTTCACTCCTCTCTGTCATGATCCCCTGCCAGCTGCCACTCTAGGATCAAAACAGACTTCTTCAGTGATGGACTCCTTTGCCCTGCAGGATGCTGTTACTGAAAACCGATATCAGCAGATGCCTTATGTTTCACATATCCTTGTCACCATCAAACAATGATGAAATTACATTTGAATGCATGTTTCAGAATAAGCAGCATGTTAAAGATACATTGTCACTAAACGGTTCATGAACTTTGGTGGAATGCAGACCTACACTAATTTTGACAAATATATGAAGCAAATCATATGGTGTTAATGGTTTAGCAGCAAAACCATAAAGGACTCAATATTTTCAGCTGTTCTGAGATCCATTTGAAGCCCTCATTACTTCTTGCATTAGAGGAGTGCCTGGAGTGAGGGCATCCATATATGCTCAAGGTTGCCCAGTATCAAGCATGATTTAAACGTATGAAAAAGATTCAATACCTAAACCTATAATGTCAATAATAGGATAGAATAATAATATATCTCATTACCAGAGTGCAGCTGGGATGAAAATGTTTATCTTTCTGAGGGAGGTAGGTTCACACACTGGTCCCAGATCTCCTGGTTTCCTGTGTCTTACCAAGCAAGTAATCCCTCCGAAACAGAAACTAAGCACCATTGTTGAAGATACCCAAGCTGAAATTGATTTGTTTGACAAGGAATTATGGCAAAACATAGTATTAGCTAGACATGTGAATATTACTGGTACAAACAGAATTTCTTTCTGAACTTAGCCTTTTTAAAATTGTTGCTCCACAGCAAATTCTACTCCTAATCCCAGTTACGATAGTTGAATCCGTAATTTTATGGATTCTATTTTACGGTGTTGCATTACAGTATTAGATTGAATCTGGAAGTCTCATGGGGACAGAAATACAGCTCTCTGTCATACGCACAACACATAGTAGTCAACTGACAGAATTCATTGAGTTGCGAGGTATTTATGGTTGATTTTACTGTTTGCAAGAAAATTAGAGAAACAAACATCAAACTAATAATATGCTGGTTTATTCAGCCAACAGTGTGCACATCTGTGTTTTGAGGCCCTTCTGCTGCAAAAGTTGTAGCAGGAGTAGAAAGGCTAAGGAAATGATTAAGTTTAGCCAATTTGCTTGACTTATTCAGCAGATGGAAAAATACCGTACTTAACGCATTTTTATGTGGTGGAGAAATGAATAATTAAGGATGCTAGTAGTGTTGAAGAAGCAGTGCAAACTGAACTCTAAGTAACTTTTGGTTATGGACAGAGAGGAGTTGGGACTGAATTTCTGTGCAATTCTATGGGATGACTCTGTTCTGGAGTAATTTCCATAAGGGCATTGTTTGGGAAGATCTCCCGGGCAGTCTTGCAGAGAGCAAGGCAGTTTGATTTGGGGCAGAACAGTATATGACTAGTCTTAAAGACCTTTTCCAATTCTGAAATTGTTTGGAGATAAGTCATGCCTTGTTTACAGAGAATGAAATGAGTACCAATTATCTTTTTTGTCTGTAGATCTTAAATACCCTTAACATAAGCATCTCTTAAGCTCATTCACAACCAGCTGTCTTCGGACCATCTGCCTCTCTCTGTTGTGGTTATATTCCAAGTTCTGAAGACTTTTTGAAGTAAATCCCAAATCCAAAGTTAGCTTAGGCAAAATTAACTACTTCTCTTGTCTCTGTTTTTGAAAGCAGTTTAATTTAAAAAGTCAGCTCACAAACACAAGCATAGAAGAAATCTGTATAGATGCTTGAAGTTCACCAAACAGAAATCATAAAGGTCTATGAGAAGTAATTAGGGCAATCCTAACTACAGACATCAGTACTGTATCCAGCCAGGGTGAGGCTATCCATGTGCGTGAGGATGGATTTGTGCCTTCAGAACATAAATAATTCTGTAATACCAATATGCCCAGCTTCAGTCCACAGGGGATTTTTAAAGGGGAAAAGACACATTTGTTGGAAAATTTTTCTTTCATGTTAAATTGATCTAAAAAGCACTAAGACAACTTCTGAAAGGCAAATAATACAATCATTTATCCAAAGCATTTTGATTGTCCTAACACTCACCAGAGAGCATTGTTATTTATAGAACAAGAAATGTGCAAATATTTGGCGTGAAAAAGCTATATTGTGAGAATCAGAAATAGACCCATAGTGAAAGTCTAGTTCCATTTTTGGTTATAAACAAAAATAGTGCGTGTCCAATTTTAGATATGTATTCCTGAAACATTTTAATTCACTATATGGGTAGTTATAATTTAAACAGTGTAAAACAGTCATCAGGCTGTAAACCTCAATTCTTTTGATTATTGTTTTCTTACCTGTTAGCAGCCAATTTGTTTGAGATGAACCCTCCTGGTATTTGTGTCACAATGTAACCCCAGAAAAAAGAGCCATGAATGAGTCCCACTGTCTCTGGATCCCAGTTGAATTGGGCTTTCTGTAGAGGAATCAGAAAAATGTTGTTAAATGAAGCATATTAATTGCAAGATAACCGCTATTTTGAAGTCACACAGAAGTCATTCATCCTCTGTATCAAGGCAGACTCTTTACACCAGTGTTGCTGAGCTTGAAACCCCTCAGTTAAGGCAAAGGGACATAAAATTCCCATGCTTTTGCTCTTATCTTTCAGTCAAGTGCACAGGAGGTGTGAAAGTTTTCAGCTAGAAGGCAGCAAATGCTGGATCTTCATCTTTGCCACTTGTCACTGCTTCTTCCTAGGCTGCTTAGTCCTGAAACATGCTCAGCATTACAACGAGGATCCAATGCCTTTAATCACTGCATCCATTTTCCTATGATTATCAAAGTTACCCAGGTCCTTTGGGCTGATCAGCTGCCTGCTCAGGCTGGTCCTGTGTTATCTGTAGTTGCCCTTGTCAGGACCAAACTCCAACCATCCACCATCTGCATTAAGTGGTGTGGGAACAGAAAATGGGGGTGGAAGCGGGTGTGAGGGTGGGTGGCCCCTGGAAGAAAGGAAATCTGAAAAGAAAACTAGGTAGCGCTAGCTAGCTGATTAGTTTCTCTCTTATTAAAAGGGAAGCCAGTTGTAGGGTTGGACTGGGATACAGAAAGCCATCCACAGGCTGGTTATGGATGATTCCTAGCCAAAAATGTCTGCAGCCAAGAGAAATGCTTTTGCCATACATGTCATCCTCAGATACCAAGCAGTTCCAGTCTTCTCAAGGCTCTTCCTGAACAAGGACATTCCTCTGATGAGCCTGTCTGACATACTTTTTTCAGAGGGTGGACAGCTAAAGTTCAGGGCAAAACAGAGAAAGTGAAGAAAAGAAAGGTGGAACCAAGATGTCCCTCCTGCCCTTCATTCTGGGATGTTCAGACAGGGCCTGGCTCAGTATAAACACATTAATATAAGGTCAATGCCAACTTTTCTTCCTTGAACTCTCAGTTCAGAAGAGCTGTTTCGGAGCAAAGAGAACTGTGACACTGTGCTTCATGATCAGTTTTATGCTATCTACATAGTAAGGAAAGGTGGCTAAGCATGATATGAGGAAGCAGCACAGATGTCTCTTAGATTCTGAATGAAAACTGTCACTAAAATACTAAAGAAATATGAAAACTAAAGTGATAAAACTTAACAATTCTGTTTTCTGTATTACTTTCTCTGTGTGAACCTTTTTCCATCAGTAGGTTTATTTCTTTTTTTCTCAAACAAACAAACTAAAGAAATAGCTCATCATTTTACCTGAGGGGAGAAAGATGGTACTAATTAGCCAGGTATGTTTACAAGGGACTAAAGGATATCCCTCACTATTAGTATACCTTCTGACAAGAGACCCACTTTCCTGTGCCAAGCTACATTTCTGATTTAAATATCTAGTTTTTTGCCAGTGATTTCCAGCTTAGTTTCTAGGTAATGTTAATTTCTGATAGCAGAAAGATACTAAAAGATGGGAAAAGTTCCTGTATCAGGAGGTGCTCATGCCCAGAGTAGCTTGAGATTTATTAGATGCGTTTGTCCTAATTTCCTAGCTACCTCTTCTGAGCCTCGCAGCCTATGCAGGCACATCCTTTCTCTTGCTTCAGGGTGAAGCACAGAACCAAGAAGTCACAGAGAGAACCCCAGAAAGCAAGAATTAGACTGCATAGATACAAATTCAGCAGCAAGTCTAAGCAACAGGAGCTGGTCAGAGGAGATTGCAAATGCTTAAGAACTAGAAAACTCTTCATTGGCTTGGGTAAATCTTTCTGGGATTTACTGAGTCTGATTAGAAACAATCCGTTTGGTAGCTATGAAGGGGAGAGAAAAACACTGAAGTACTGACTATGGCATAATTTGGGATGAGAAGGAAGATTCATTTAATCTGTAGCCTGACAATCATAAGCATCATCACTGGTCTTTGAAGATCAATAGCCACTATGACCATGAGTTGTTCAGGCAGGAATACTTATAACTTTGGAAACTTGCTATAGACACTTCCTGCAATTTTCTTTACCAAAAGTTAAAATATTACAGAGAAAAATGTATGGATAATTGCACAGACTTTCATTCATCTCTAGAGACATGACAGAAGGGATCTACCTCTCTGGGACATGCATTTTGGTTTAGGGAATGTGCAAAGAATATCCCAGGGCTGAGCGATCTCGTTCCATGGGGGCGCCTTATGATGTTTTTTTTTCTTTTGTAGTGGTTTTCCTCCTAGACCTCAGCACATGAGGAATTATCAGGTAAGAGTCAGCATTCCTGTGAATAATTTGTTAGGATGAAAATATCCAAAAAATAGCAAAAAAAAAGTCAGCAAGGAGAGCAAATATAAATGAGGTTTAAATTCATAAAGTCTTTAAAGGTACTCATGGTATCACAGCTAGGTACCAGGGCAGATACTGGGGAAACTAAGGTATGGATTCAACCTGCAGTTCCTAGGGTGCATTGTTAAAGGTTTGTAGACATCTCGGCTGTGCACCACATGGTATCTACTGCAATTTTGAAAATAGCTTGGTACCTAATTGTGAATACCTGTAGACAGCAATCCACACTGTCAATAACCTGTAAAAACCTATTGTCTTATAGCCAGTGACTACTTTAAGATCTTGGAAGTCATCTACTGATCTGAATAGAGTGAGTGCAGTGCTATGTACAGCAATTACTCATTCTTTCAGCAGCAACATCAAAGTATACATCCCCAAGAGACAGTTACCACAATAAAATCCATTTAGTACTTATAGGCATGCAAGCCGACTGAGTTCTTATTTTTATTTACATCCTGTAAGACATTGCAAATCCTCAGATCTTACAAATTTTCATGTGACTTAGAGACCTGAATAGGAACTAAGCATCTACACATCTATGTGAATCCAGACTCACATGTTTCCCTGCCTCTGTTTTTTATCTATGTATATACAGTTCTTTGGTATATGTCACTTCGATGATTTTGCAAATGGAGTCTGCTCAGAACAGTGAAAGGAAGATAGTTTCTCACCTGTAGCTCTGGTTTTCCATTAACATAAACCGTGTTATTGTTCACCATTTCTACGATGGCAACACCCAGGTTGCACCTAATTCCAAAGGAGATGCAGAAGCCCAGACCGCTCATTATGGCAATGATGTAGCGCTTGGGCAGCCCGCAGCAGTAGCAGTCACAAGGTGCCAACTTGCGGGTGCTTGCCTGCACGGGACGGCCCTCTTCCGTCAGCTCAAGGTGATCCTCCTCCTCTACGTTAGTGCCATCAATTTTCCTAAACAGGTGAAGAAAGAGAAAATTAAAAAGCCTTACTATCTCAGTAAAATCTGCTGAAACACAGTTGTGCTCCAGCCAGCTGCTAAATCATCTCCTTGTGAGATGTTTGCCACTCAGCGGTGTGATGAGTTAATGCTGGGCAGGCTTTGAAAGGTTAGCATTCTGCACTTTTTCATAAATCATAGAATCATAGAATAGTTTGGGTTGGAAGGGACTTTGAAGATCATCTAGTTCCACCCCCCCTGCAATGGGCAGGGACACGCCTCACTAGAACTCTGAGGTTTGTAAATCCAAGACACTTGGCTGGACAGCTAGCTGGAGGAGTGTACATAGGCTATTCCTGACCTTATTATGAGAGTTAATGCACATAGGAAAACATTTGTCATAATTTCTACCTATTCCACTAAGCAGAGCTCGCAGTAGGTTTCAAGAAAAGAGAAAATACAGTATGGTTTCACTGAGCCAAAAACTCTCTGTGAATTTGTTTTCACCACTGGGACAAAAATCAGGGCTACATTGAAGAGGAGAAGAGACTCTGGTGTCAAAGTACCAATTTAAGATGTAAAAGAGCCAGCCCCAGACTTCTTCTGCCTGAAGGGATTTGAAGCCACAATTCTCTTCTTCTCTGAAATATCTTCTCAAATTTGGTGCGACACCTGCAGTGCAGTTCAGAGGAACTGAGAGGGAAAGGGCCAGGAATGTGGGCTCTTCCATTTACTAGGGATAGGAGTAAATGGTATCCAGCCACTTTAGCTTGTAAGAGGTTGCCCACCAGCTACTTGCTAACATGAGAGGGCTGCTCCTCTGGCTTTGCATACCCAGATTTTCCTTTTCCTACAAGCACTCCAGCTGAGAGATGCAAACAAAATGGCACTTCCCTGTTATCTGGCATTGTATGATAGTACATTTAAAAATGAATTTGGTCTCCCAGCCTGATTAATGATATTAACAGCCCATGCTGTAGGACAAGGGAATGTCTCTGGTAGAAATAGTGAGGTCAGAAATAACTGAACACAGTTAAATACTTTCTTTCCTCATATTAGCTTCCCATACCTTTGGTTTAAATGC
Organism: Phaenicophaeus curvirostris; assembly: GCF_032191515.1. Classification (NCBI taxonomy): domain Eukaryota; kingdom Metazoa; phylum Chordata; class Aves; order Cuculiformes; family Cuculidae; genus Phaenicophaeus; species Phaenicophaeus curvirostris. The sequence continues at coordinate 46,408,937 of NC_091392.1, read as the reverse complement.
AGAATATGGGTTTCTGATGTGCTGAAACACTTAAGCAGATGATTAGCTGTGAATACATGACTCCCCCACAAAACACTACCCCTGAGCTTAAGACTAAGTGTTCAAAGGATGGCTGCGATCAGCAGTTACATTATGAACCCTTTCTGTTTCAGCATTGCTCTGAAGCAGTGAGCTCCGGATCCAGATCGTTTTGTGTCTGCCATGGTGTTACTCTCAGTACTGTGAAAATATGAACAGTCACTTAATCTAAAGGAAGCCCAGCTTGCCATATAAGATGATGAAATGATTCCATTCACTGTTTTCTGATAAGGAGTAACTTATTTCCTTCTTCCACACATCTGGCTGAATGCGTTTGACATCTAATGCGCTTCAAATTTCCATACAAAAAATCAGCTATAAAGAAATCTTGCCAGAGCACATATGGATGGGCTACACCTGGCCGACTTGCACAGTAGCTGGTTGGGATTTTTAGGAAAACAGTGTTGATTTAATCACAGCTTTCTCCAGTTGTGTAAATCTAAATGTACTTCTCATAACCTAATAGTTCGCATAATGCTCCATACTAAAGTTTTCACAAATACATGGTATGCATTACTCCTAGGGTGTTTCCTATGGACTTAAATATATCTTTCCAATATGAAATTTCACTTAAAAATCTCAGCATTTCTAGGTTTTAGAGCTACACTAACTGCTGCATCATCTGATGTATTCCTCCTTTTTACATCATGTCATCAAACCATTCCTCCAGCCTTTTTTCTTAGCAACAAGAAAAAAAGCATATTACAGTCCATCAGCTCACATTTCCAAGAAACACTAGAAATGAAGTGTTTTGGGCCAGAATGGAAGTCTGAGGTTTAGTTTATTTAACCCCTTGCTCAAAGCAGTTGTAACTGCAAAGTTAGATCATTAGCTATTTGTCAGGCTGGAAGGAAGACTTTGCATTAAAGCAAGGTAACACAGGAAATCCGATATTACTGTGGTGTTATTGAAGGGGATTGAGATCTTATGATTCACTGGCAGGGAAACAGCTTTTGTTAGTGAAATGAGAGTACAGAGACTAAGGTAGTCAGCCACTTTAAAAAGAAGACGCCATATATTCCATACCCTGTGTGCTCTTATAGATAGGTGTAAAATGAATAAAATATCAAAAATAAAGACCTCAGGAAGTGAAAAGACAAATGAATAATTATATTTGTAGAACAGTTGTCATCTCAAAACAATTATTAACAAACCAAAAGAAGGAATTTAATTAACTTCCTCTAACATAATCTGAGATACTGATTGAATTAAATCAAAGCACAGTTCCTCAAATTGGAAGTACCTTTACCAGGCTCTCTATTTATAAGAGAGACACTAGACTTTAACTGGTGCATTGTTTTGGACAGCTGGCAAAGATTAGATAAATCATGGAAAGGCAAAACATCTGTTCATATCCAGACATTTTCAGCTGGCTGTCAATTCAGATAGGCATGAAAACATCCTTCTGCTCCAAACTCATTCCTAAAACTGGTAAGCCAGGACCAGCACTGTGGGCCAACATTGCCACTGAGGAGAAATTAACTGTTTTGCTGTTGTATTCAACTACTCATTTATAAAAGAAAGTTGAGGACTGATCCATGATCCAAAATGCACATGGTACATTTCATGCCCCTATGGCTCAATGTTAACCCCTTTACAAAAAAATCATCTTGGAGAAAACTATTTTGCAATAGCATTCCAAAAATGGAGTGAGGACAAAGCATTAGCAGCACAGACATTCACAGAGCCAGTGCTTGACCTAGTTTTTCGGCTTTATATTATTGATCAAATATATAATGAAGGTACGGCAACTCCATGAAAAGATGAGAAATATTTTCCAATTGATCTGTATGTTTCTGTAAATTTTCACTTGCTCTACACCAACAACTTAGAAGAAAATGGCTCCAGAGCCAGCACTTCTAATTATCTCACTAATGCAGGACAGCATTTTGCTGCACGGGAAATGTTCAGTCTTTATATCAATATATTTCCTTCTTCTGAGCAACCATACACTGCTTGGCAAGTAAGAAGAGCTAGGCTGTTTGAAGATATCTGCATGTCATAATAACTTTATGTGAAATTTTCGTTTTTTATTGAATGACTGGCGTGTGCAGAATTTTGGAAGAATGGAAGAAATTTGAAAAATTCCTATCAGTAATAAATACAGTCTCAAGAACACATGTACATTCAGCAATCTGTATTTATAATATTTTAGCATAGGAATTACTTATTTCTTCAAATGATAAAGTAAGTGGCTAGAATCATACAATTTCATTTCATTTAATTAAAAACATACAGATTCTACAATAGTGGGCAAATGTTAATACTTGGTATATGTTAGAGCACACTGTAGAATGGCTTTTACCAGATATTACAGTTTTTCTTGGGCAGCAGATGCACAGTCATATGCAATGTTCAGACCTCACCTCTACAAATCCAGAATCGCTCATCACATGCAACAATTATTCAAAATCTTGGCATAACTTCAGACACCTACACACTGACTATCTAAAAATATCATTTATCCAAAAGCAGATATGATCTGAGATCTCATTTACTCCCTGGGGATTTGCCTAGGTGATAACTGTCCACACTGAATCCTGCTGTTGATGCATTGGCACAAAGTCACACTGCAGACAGGCAAACCCTCTTAAGTTGCTCAGTGCATGGGACCTCTCTAGCTGCTTTCTGCATGGTATTTTCATAAAACTCATGGCATGTCTCAAACGTATGCAGTCATGGGACTGCATCTCACAGCTGATGCACTTTCAGGCTCCAGGGCAGCTTCACAGTTTCTCCTCAATGCACTGGAGGGATGCCCCATGGGTGCTGCAGTGCAGCACTGCACGTGTGTATTGTGCCCTTGCATTGACATTGTGGTACAAGGGACCTTGCACAACTCGCAGAACTGCTGACTCTGGACCCCCCACATTGTATTCACAGTGCTGCATGGTCTGCAGTGCACTAAAGTCTCTGTACTTGTGTGCAAAGGAAAAGTGTGAGACTAAAAATGAGACTAAAACTAGTTGCTGTTGACTGGTCCAAGACTCCTGAAATCCTCAGAGTACGCAGAACCTGAAGTTTTACTTCAGTTCATGAGTTTTTCTTTGACTACACTAAGTTCACAGAAGGACCAATGTGTTGTGGCATGCCAAGAAGCCCTGCTAGAAATCCTTTCTTTCCTGGGAAACTTATAAGGCTTGCTGAACCCCAGCTCTGATAACCATTCCCCAAGCCTTGAATCCTCTAATACATTTTTTTTTTTGGCTGCCCCACTGTATTTAACTATTTAAGAAGAAATCCAGTTTTGCATTAGTTTGTACAAAACATCTAAAACATTTTCTAAAATATCTTCTAAGATCTCACAAATGAAACTACTGGCAATAATCTAAAGAAAGGAAAGCTCTCAGGTCTCACTAGTTCGGTTCCCCTTTCATCCCTTCCAAGATCCAGCTACCCTAAAGTAACCTCCTGTAGGCAGACTTTTGTTTTGCAGCACCCATAAAATAATTCGAGCTTGCTACACACTTGTGAGGAGGCAGTCAGTCGCTTTATGCTGCTTGTGCTTTAGCACCTAAACTGGTCAATGGACATTCGCTATGGAACAGCTGATACATGGCAGCTGGCTTTGCCAGACACTGGTTTCTGAATCTGCGCTGTTATTGCAAGACAAAGCAAATGTGGCAGGAAGTTTAAAAGTATTTCTCTACCCTCTCTCCTAGTTTTGATCCCACATCCATACATAGTTGTCAGTGAAATCGCACTTGGAAGCCCAGTCAAGAATGTGCATTAATACAGTTAATCACCTATTAAATACTAGAAGAGGAACTGAATTCTTTGCTGATTTATACCATATCAAAACAAATTGGATTGGATGAAGAGCAAAGTCGAGGTTGCAGCTGGTACATATGTGCCGTCACGTGAAAACAGAAGTTTATGCTCTTGTTTGTAAGCTAAGCTGTAGTGAATGAAGTTTAAGTTAAAACCATGCATATTTAATTCCTTACAGGACCCTTTGTATATGACTGCATATTTCCTATGAGCCTGCTCAACTTGCAGCTATTCTTCCTTAGAGCTGATTGCAGATGTAGTGAAAAAACTTCCTCTGTTTAGATTATTTCATCCACAGGCCAGTATATCTAAGAAAGGCATTGGTATACATGTTTGGAACAGAAAGTCCAGCAAACTTCCTTGTATCACAGCTCAGATTTGGTTTGGTTTGATCCAGTAGCAGTGTTGTTGAAGTTAGATGCCAGTACTGTGAGCTGTGTAGCAACCAGCATGATATCCTTGATACGTGGCCACAGGAGAAGAGTAGTCTGGATATTTCAAAGTTTGCATATCATCTCTACATAGCAAACCCAGTGCACTGCTACATCACATACTCACTGAATACAAGCTACATGTATTGGGTCAAATTGGCCAGCAGAGCTCTGAGCAAAGTGAATTTGTGATTGAATAAATGACTTGCATAACTTCAAGTTTTGAAAGAAAAACAGGATCCCCGGAATTTGCTGTGGAGTATCATAAAAGTAAGAAAAGCAAAATGTCTGGCTTCACCCATAACACTGTCAATGAAGAAAAGTTAGGATAAACTGTGTGGGACACAGATACTCTGTTCACATGGTATAGAAATAGCGTAACTGGCCTTCTACCAGTGCATATTAGTAACTTCTTTAAAGGTCTACATGCTTATTTTCTTGCATATACATGCTGTAGTCCAGTACATGTAAATTGTCATATATTTTCTAGTGATCAAAAGCATGCTTAGATTTGCCAAGAACTCTGTCTTGACTCAAAATAGTATTCCCGAAAGCAGGTAAAGGAATGGATGTGAAGGCAAGTATACTTCAATCACTACAAATGGATTCAGTTGAAATGTTGTCCCGATCCATACAGAGATTTAAAACACTTAACATCAAGCATGCAAGAAACACCACTGAACCCTCTGGCTCTCATCAATTGATTACATAGGAAAACATTGTCAGTGCCATTACTAATAGAAATAATCTTCCATTTAAATGAGAAATCTCTTTCCATTTATCAAACAGGTTATTTGTTACATATATTTTCATTTATGAAAAAATAAAAATCTTTCAGTTTGTTGTTTCATAAAGTAGCAGATAAGGATAAAAATCTTTAATCTTTTTTCTCTTTTAGCTAGCAAACAGCTGCTTCACCTTTTTATCTTTCTCATTTGTTAGTGTCAGTGAAAACATGCACACACACCTCTATTTAATACATTTTCTCTTACTGATTCAGAACAAGATTTTCAAAAAAGCCCCTGTAATTTAGGAACATTAAGTCTAATGTCAAGAGTGACATCATTTGGGAATGTTAATTCCCATTAAATCATCAGGTTTTCTCATGCAAGTTAAACCACAGAATTATTCACATTTAATTATTTAGAAGTTTTTCAGTTAAAACACAAAACACTCTTTAATGCTCTTTGTAATACTAGAACACTACTCTAAAATTTATTTTCATCTCTTTTTTTTTGTTCAGTATAAGTATTCTATCATCTATACTCATATGCTGTTATAACAGTGCTCCTTAAACATCTTCTGTCTCACAGCAAGGTGTCTCTCACTATCTGAATTCAGATATTAATTTTGTGAGCCTAAATGCTGGTTTATGTTTATACATTTCTCTACACTTCATTTCTCTTTCATAAATTGAACCAATGGACCTGTCTGGGAATTTTCTGTTGGATTTTACCTTCTCAGATTCCCCAGCGAGTCACTGACAACGTTCTTCACCTCTTCCTTTCCTGGATTAAAAAATCTTTCCTTCAGTGAACTGAACCCTTTGAAAGGCATTTTGTCTTTCTTCTTCAGTAAATCCTGTATGTTAACAAGCATTCAATTCTGCTGTCATATTTCCCGATGCTGGACACAGGAGCCTCTGACAGTCCCTTCGGTGACCTCTGCAATAACAACCAGTTGCTCAAGAAAGGAGCATGGAAGGAAAAGCAAAAAATGAAACCAAATCTTCCAAAGCCAGAAAGTCAGTTGGGAAGAGCTCTGGAGCGAAATACCCTTGGAAGCACTTAGGGACTCGGCAATGCACTTGCAGTGGCTCTGCTGTGCGTGCGTGCGAGGTCGAGTACCTGTATGAGGGCAGCTAGTCCAGAGGCTGCAGCTGGCAAGCTGGAGGTGCTGCTGAGGGCTGGTATCCCTGGAGCAGCTGCCTGCTCCACGGGCAAACCTCAGGCTGGCTCGCTGGGGCTCATCCTCGGTGCCTCCCTCCCTCCCCTGCCTCTTTCACACAGAGATCCTGTGCAAGGTGGTGCTATAGTAACGGACACAATACCTGTCCTCGAGTCACTCCAGTTCATTAATAAGACCTCAATTATGGCAAGGGTAAGAAGTTTATTAAACATTTATGAGTCCTTTCTGCAGGCAGGGAATTATTGCAAGCTACAGTTCCCATTCACTGTGCACCCCCTGCCCAGATGAGATCTCCTACCCCAATGCGCCTGCTGGTTTGAACCCAGAACCACCTTCCCCAGACTGTTCATTATTGATGTTCCTGGGCCCTTGGGCAAAAAGATGCAGAGGTGCATTGATGTGATGCTCTTTGAATAAGTGATGAAAGACTGGCAATAAAATAAATTCGTTGCATTTTTGAAACACAGCGTGGTTTAAAAAGGTGAACCAATCCAACTCATGTGACTTCATGACAACAATACAGTTTTCCTAGGATGGGGGAAAGTATTTAATGAAAACATTTGTGGAAATGCAGCCTGCCAGTATGCTCATTAAGCCTGCCTGGTGGCTGGAGTTAAATGAAGAAGTTCTGCTTTTGGCAAAGCCTCGGTTGTTGGGTTTGAGTTATGGATGATGAGGAAAGAAAAAAAAAAGAAAAGCTATTTCATATTGGTTTGGGGTTTGTATTAGCCCTTCCCTGTTCCCTGAGAGGAGGGGAAGGCAGAAAACTTCCTGCCTGTTAGAAAAAAGGAAGGCTTTGCATTTGCCACATTCCTCTTTCTCTGTCGAGGCAAGTTAAACAAAGAGCCTGTCGGTGCCTCACCAGGCCACCAGCAGGAGAAGCATTGGTTTCCTCTGGAAGCTCCCAGCTGCAAGTGTCCATGTGGACGGCAGGTGGGCAGGCAACTGCCCTTTCATGAACCCTGTGCCCCACTGTGCAACTGGCCTGCAGGTGCTGCCTCTTGCCCTGTTCTTGTTGTTATCCTTCCAGGCACTCGACCACATTTTTCTCCTACAATTTTATTCAGGGATTCATCTACCCAGACTCTACAGACAGAGAGAGAATGAAAAAGAGACCAAGAAACCAATTCCTCCAGAGAAACAGACTGGATCTGAGTTGTTTTCACTTACAGACTCCTTATTTGAGTGTTTGCACTGAGTGAGTAGAATTGAGTGGGATGTAAATCTGGGCTAAAGCAGGACAAAGGTCTAATCTGCCCCTCCATTCCTTCCCTGGCTCCTTGCATGAGCCACCAGTCTCTGGGTTTTAGATGTCCCCATAAGACAAAATATCAGATGTCTGGTTTGTCCCAGCTCCAGTACAAGGAAGGGGAAAAACCCCAATTCCTCATGGTTAGGTGAGGCAGGCACGCAGCCTGCCCTGAAATCCTTTATTCCAAGGGGAAGGGAAGTTTTGCTTGGCTGGAGTCTCTTTTGTTGCAGAACCCGTTAGGATGTCTTTCTCCTCTTTAAATAATTCATGTGCTGTAGCACAGTGCTGGAAAACTCCAGGCTCAGTACAGCTAACTCACACATTTGTTCTAGCAGGCAGTCCTTCCACTGCAAGCACTAAGTGCAGGTAGGGCCATGGGGCCAGCCAGCGCCCAGCGCTACATGCCCTGAAGCCTGTAGTAGGGCTTCTCTGGATGTGTTTATGCGTTTCTGTGTTTCTGCTCTCACTGCTAACCCAAAGACAGCCTGCTAAACACTCCTGACAGCATGTCTTGCTGCCCTGGGATCAACTGCACCACCTCTTCCTAATCCTCACACTGGTCAGACTTGAATCTGAGCATCTCCACAGCTGAGCGTAAGGAGACAATTCCTCCTGGTTTCTTAGTCCAAACTCCTGGCCCTGGCACAGCCTGGCCCACTGGGACACACAGACAGCCAAAACAGCAAAGTCACCACTGTAGGAAGGAGCACAGGCCCAAAACAATTACATGCACATATTAAAACAAGGTCTGCAATTTTCAGAGTGCATAACAAAAACAAAACACTAGAGGTATATATGTTTGTAGGAATATACATAATGTAGAAGTATATAATGAAATTGCCTTCCATTTATGCAAACACCTATTTGCTAACAATTGGGATAGCATCCTGAACACTCTTAGGGCAGCTGAACACCTGAAATAGTGTAAGAACCCAACTCCAAACTGAGAATGGAGCAAATTCCAGTGCAAAGAATTTGCCTTGAAAGACTAGGACTCAAATTGGAAAGAAGTATTCAAAATTGGTATCTCCCAGCAGCTGCAGAACAGAGAATTTTAGCTTGCCCTTCTTTCTGGACTTCAGTTAAAGAGAGCACAGAACAGACGAAAGGAGCTATTCTCAAAATTCCATGCTTTGTTCACTTATCCACACATTCTCTAATTGCCTTTAGAATGAAAGTCTTAAATCTGCCCTTAGTTTTTTTGGGAATTCTCCAAGCAGCTCCTTCAGAGATATGTCCTGTCTGGCACCCAGCAGAATATGTTCGTCTCGTGGATGGAGGGGTTCTCATTAGCCCATTTTGCCCACCTCACCGCTAGCAGAATTGGACATTTCTCACAGCAAGTTTCACATCTCCCTCCTCTTTACATACTTTCCATTGCTTGTGTTTCTGCAGTGCTGCAGCAGTGGCCCCTTTTGAAGTTCACTGACCCTTTCCCTAAGGCTTAAAGAAAGGGTATTTCTCCCTCTTGCTTCTCTGCTGGGAGGCTGCTCAGCAGGAGAAATGCTGCTTGGCTGCTTCCTCCTCCTCAGGTTCACAGAGTAGTGAAATGCTCTGATTCCAAAACACTGCTGCGGAGGTGCCACAGCAGCTTTGCAGTGCCCTGCTCCTATTAGGGCACCATCCACAGGGGCACCACCTAACTCCCAACAAGGGTGCACTAAATGAGGCTGTGGCAATCTCTGTGACTAATCCCAGTGTGCATTTTGGAGCATCAGCTAAGGAAATCTCTTCCTTAACAAAACTTAACCTGACAGCCCTTATGGACTCAGCTGTCATTGTTCCTACTTTTTCCTTTCCCGTTTTAGCTCTGTGCTTTAATTTTCTTTTGCAGAAATTGAATTACCCCATTGTGATTCTCCTTCTAATGTCTTAGACCACCTTAAAACACATTGTATTGTATTATACCATTACAAGTGTGCTGTTTGCAAGCTGACATTCAAGCCCAAGACACACCATGATTCAGGCCTGCGCTTGCGAAGAAACATTTAGCAAAATTTAAACTGCTTCTCGTTCATACAACTTGTAGCTACTGCCGAAACTACAGACTCATATCCCCAAAGTCCAGTACTAGGGCTATATTAAAACTGTATTTTAGAGCCAATATGGACATAAAGCCAATCATAAGAATACTTGGAAGAAGATCAAGTGCACATATAGCACATGCCTTTCTAACAATAGCTGTGCCTTGCATCAATGGGGCTAGATTCTAGACTGTGTCATTCCTTTAAGAAAACTAAGCATGAAAGTGGCAGAGCTGGCAATAAACATAACTCTTACCTGGAAGAATAGTTTCTACAGGTGCAAATAAATGCATACCTAGAGGCTAGCTAATTTGTTACAGTAATTTCTGTTGTTGAAAAGCCTGGAAAAAAATCATCTTTGTGCTATTCCTACTGCTAATTCCTTAAAATAATGGTTAGAGTAAAATCTTTGCCACACATAAAGGGAGAATTTTCTACTAGTTTCAGTGCAGGCTGGTTTTCAGCACACACATTTCATGTGCAGTTGTCATTCAGACAGTGTGCTACCTGTATTCTTGATACAGTCTTACAAGCAGCCACTTTTCCCAATTTTTGTAAAGATAAATTTTTGAGCTCTTTACAAGCATTTAATCATCACAATCATACACACCCTGAGAGTAACATCCTGGGGAAGTCAATTTAACTTTTTGGTGTGTTTGCTCAATTAACATAAAGCTGCTTCTCTTCATGGTGTTTGGTCAGTCTTTACAGTACTCAAATGCTGCTGGGTCCTCCAGTGGAAACACACGTAAGTGCAAACTGTTGTCACAGGCTGGGAAGTCGTGGTCAGACTCAAATAACCTTTTTAATTTTTAATTGGTTTCTTTCTAGTTCAAGACCACATGATTACATCCCTGGTGCTTGCAAACTGCTTTTTGGATTACAGTTTGCTCTTGTTATTCCTCTGGAGGCACTTCCTTTGGTAAAACAAGTTACTTGCCAATGGCTCTGGGCTTCCCAGGTGACTCTTAGCTGTTACCAAGAGCTCAAAGGCTAGAAAGTCCTAGGTGCCCTGTCTCCCTAATTTAAGGCTTCTGGAAGTTAAATTGAATTACTGTTTCAATGTTAATTCTCTGGAAATTTTAAATACCTTCTTTGTCTTCTAGATAGAGAAAAGTAGTGAAGTAGAAGTGATGAACACTGGTTTCACCTGCCAGTAGGCCATACAATTGGTAGACTATGATGTCTACATCAGTATAAGTCTGAAAATGCTTTTCCCATGGGCAAGACCTTGGAAAATGTTGTCTGGTAGACGTGTTGGTGTCTTGTTAAGTGTGTTCCTGCTGCCGTTTTTTTAATTAGCTGTAGCAACATAGGATCCTAGAAATTTTTACTCCTGAAAAAAGGGTTTAAATCAGCTAAAAAGTTAAGAGGAGACACAGAGAAAGAGGCAAAATGATCCCATACGTTTAGTTTCAGTAGGACATGAACTTAACATTGCATTTGTTGCCCCAAGAAATCATGAGATTATAGCTTAAATAGGTTTCTTTTACCACCTTCTTTTCTGACATTTCAGGGAGCATTACAGTCACTCAAAGCTGAAATTGTCACTTCACCTCAGAAGGCAGAGCAATAAAAAAAGCAAATAAATGCTCCACTAGGAGGCAAGAGTTGTAATACAGTAATAAGTGTAATACTGCACCTCTCCTGAGACACGGGCACAGCACTTAGGAAACAAAAATGTTCACGTGATACTTGCCCATGGTCAGCTTCTTCAGGCCAGGGGATCGCAGCAGCCTCAACTTTTTCTTGAAACCAATTATTTCTGATGAAAAAGTGTCAGCTGTGGATTTCATATGAGAGTCACTTTCATCCATTGTCTTTCCAACAGAAATCACAGCTGTAGATACAGTAAATAAAAGAAACATGAGAAAAAGTGTCTGGCACAACAAAACCAGCATATCTTTAGACACGTCACAGAAGTGGCCAGGTATAGTTAAGTGTGAGTGAAGATAATTTCATTCCTCATAAGCAATAACACTTTTCAAATAACAAACGTTACCACTATATCTGCTTGTGGGAGCCTATGTCAACTACTTGCTCCCTGCAAAAATGGGATTACCAGCATCAGGGTATGAGTTCAAGATTCAGAGGGTGAGATCAGGGTGCCTAGGTGAGTTTCCATATTATGTTCTTAAAGGAGTTTCGTTCGGCACTTCGCACGTGCAAGGGTCCACTCAGATAAGAAGCATATTTTGTGATCAGACATGAAACTTTGGGGTGAAACTCTTTCTGCCTTTGTATTTGTATGGTGCCTGGTATACTGGAGACCCTATTTCTACCGGGGTCTGTAAGAGTCATTGTAATATGACATAAAAGATGAGTACTGTAGAAAATGAGCCTTCAAGTTCTACATCATCTGATGTCAAAGATAAAAGGGGTGACCTGGGATCCTACATTATACAAGGGTTTGAATTAAATGATAAAAATAGTCCTTCACATTTTGAAATCTATGGCTTTACAATATCTACACTTTTCCACTATAAATGTAGATGGATTCAAAGACTTTAGGATTCTGATTTCTATGTTACTATATATGAAAATTGAACCCTTTCCTGCCACGTCAAAATGAGTGTTGAGTTAGTCGAAATAAAATTTTCAGATGCTGTAGCAAAACTAGCATTAATTTCAAATGGCTCAAAAATTAATCCTTAGTTTCTAGTTTCTAATTCCTGATCAGATGGCTGATAGAAACTGTGCTGTTTTAAAAGAGGTCCTTTTTTAGTTTAACAAAGCAGTACAAGAAAGTCATGTAGCTGGGTAAGAACTTTTCTATACTATTTGCAATTTATTTGAAAGCTGCTTGGGTTATAGTGACACCTTATGGTAGTTTTATTAAGTTTTACAGATCATTTTGAAAGGTAAGATCTGTTACAGCCTTTTATGGCCTGTCACCAGCAGGAAGGAACTTCCCAGGGAACCTGGGAAGAGTATAAGGGACACTGCCCAGTTGTGTAGGGATAGGGTCAGGAAGGCCAAGGTGCAGCTGGAGCTGAACTTGGCATGGGAGGTGAAGACTAACAAGAATGGCTTCTACAGGTATGTTAATCAGAAAAGGAAGGTTAAAGAAAGCACACCCCAACTGATGAATGAAAACGGTGGCCTCCCGTCAAGGAGAAGGCTGAGGTACTCAACAACTTTTTTGCTTCAGTCTTCACTGACAGCCACTCTCCTCACCCCTCCTGGGTCAATGGACAACAAGAAGTAGACTGAGGGGTGTAGCCTCTCCCACTGTAGGTTCATGACCACCTGGGGAACCTGAACATATATAAATCTATGGGACCTGACAAGATGCATCCCAGAGTCCTGAGAGAATTCGCTAATGTAGCCATGATGTCTCCATGATATTTGAAAAATCATGGCAGTCAGAAGAAGTCCCTGGTGACTGGAAGAAAGGTAATGATGTGTCCATTATTAAAAAGGGTAGAAAAGACGACCCTGGGAACTACCAGCCTATCAGCCTCACCTCTGTGCCTGGGAAGATCACGGAACAGATCCTCCTAGAAGCTATGCTAAAGCACATGGAGACTGGGCGGGGGGTGATGTGATTGAGAGCAGCCCTGCGGAGAAGGATTTGGGGGTGCTGGTCAATGAGAAACTCTACATAAGCCGGCAATGTGTGCTCACAGCCCAGAAGGCCAACCATATCCTGGGCTGCATCAAAAGAAGCGTGGCCAGCAGGGCAAAGGAGGTGATTCTGCCCCTCTATTCCACTCTTGTGACACCCTACCTGGAGTACTGTGTCCAGTTCTGGAATCCCCAACATAAGAAGGATATGGAGCTGTTGGAACCGGTGCAGAGGAGGGCTACAAAGATGATCCGAGGTGTGGAGCACCTCCCATATGAGGACAGGCTGAGAGAGTTTGGTTTGTTCAGCCTGGAGAGGAGAAGGCTCCAGGGAGACTTTATAACAGCCTTTCAGTACCTGAAGGGATCCTGCAGGAAAGCTGAGGAGGGACTTTTTACAAAGGCTTGTAGTGATAGGACGAGGAGGAATGGCTACAATTCAGAGAGGGGGAAATTTAGACTAGATATTAGGAAGAAATTCTTCACTATGAGGGTGGTGAGAGGCTGGAAGACATTTCCCAGGGAAGTTGTGGATACCCGCTCCCTGGAGGTGTTCGATGTCAGGTTGGATGGGGACTTGGGGAGCCTGATCTAGTGGGAGGTGCCCCTGCCCATCTCAGGGGGCTTGGAACTAGCTAGAACGTCCCTTCCAACCCAAACCATTCTATGATTCTATGATTCAATGATTCTATGATCCTTGTCTTGAGTATTTTAATCACATTCTTGCCAAACAAAGGTTGAAAGTGGGCAGTATGTTCAAAGTTGCAAAGGTCTGAGAGTGAATAAAAGAGAAGACCAAGCAGTCCCATGAATCTTAAAAACAGAGTAGACAATCTACATATGCTACAATTACCTTGGAAGGGGAAGTTGTGTTTATGCTGAATTGCACTTAGGGATTATTTATATTAGAATAAAATAAACTCCAGAATAGCTTTTATGTAGCCCCTCATCATTAAAAAATTGATCATGGCATAGAGAGAGAGGCAGACCTTAAAGTTGAGAAAAATAAGTCTGTCTGTTTAAAACTAAAATGTTAAGTGCTGACAGCCTATGTCAGTGATTAAATATAATCTCATCTCTTATGATATGTAAATTAAAAATACTAAAACCTATGAGTATTTTTTAAAGTCCAGCAAAAACATATTACTGAACTAGCTGAAACCACTGACTAAGCACTGAGCATCAGTTGCGGATTTTTTGAAAGTGAAAAGAATATCAGCTGTATTTCCATTGAAAACTACTATTATTTTTCAACTACTATTATTTTTTTTTTGAGTAACACTGAAGAAGCAAAGCCTTCCCTTTTCTAGCAAGAACTGGAGAAGAATGCAATTCATCAGCTGCAGCATCTTGAAGAACATGACGACCAGTAATGCACAGTTCAGGACAATGCTTGTAATTACTAATGCTTTTGTTCAAATAAATTGGTTTTAAAACACACAGGTTTAATGAAGTTTTTTTTATTTGGTTGGTTGTTTTTTTTAATGAATATAATCCCTTTGTAGTTTTATAAACTGAACATTGTACCTACCTCTCAAGAGAAAATATCTGCTACAGCAAATCAAGAAGAGGGGCGGAAGTCATTTACTCAACTTTCTAATCACAGTCATTCAATCTATCTACATGGTCATTTCTAATGAAAATAAACGTTGAAATGAAATGCTCTTGTAAGTGTGCTCTGACTAAATTAAATCTGAGCTCAAGCAGCTGCCATTCAGCAGCAGTAGCTGTCAGGAGAAGTTAAGCTTTTTCATGAGGCAGGAGCAGCCAGCACCCTCTGCGCAAGCGATTGGCAGCGGGTGGATATTCTACCATTTCAGCAGATGGCAGTTTCCACTCTCCTTTCTTCGTTGTTTCAGCTATTCCCTCAAATCTAACCCTTTGCTCTGAACAGTTGCTTTATCATGCCACAATCTGCATTTGGTAATCTTCTGGATCGCTTAGCTGTAGCTGCTTTCGCCCCTTCAGTCTCGTGCCGACTGTAGTAAAGGTAGCAAAGAAACCCACACTCACTCCAGGTGCCTCCACCACACAGTCCAGCAGCTTGCCAGAGCTGGACTGCCCCTGATGGCAAAGCAACAGCATGAGGAGACCTCCATTTACCTAATTCCTCCAATGTGCACAAAATCAAGGCTTTGCATTATCTATGTCTTGAAAAGAATAAGGAAACACAACCCACCCAGCAGCCAGTTAATGATCTGATTAAGTTAAGTAATATTTATAGTGCTTGTTTATCCAAAGAGCTTCAACTGTATGGTTCTGGCTTGCAAAATATAGCAGTGAGTATAATGTAGAGGTGGTATTTCACTGTAAATCTTATTCCTATAATGGTTGGCAATCAGTAAGAATTAAGCAATGAATTCTTTAGGAAACATAAAGCATATAAGCACAATCAAACAAAAAAGTCAACAGATTTTTAGAGTCTCCTGCTTGCCAAATAATACAAGAGATTAATCAATAATTTAATTTTGCATCTGATAACAATGAAAATACATTAGTACTTTACGTTGAACACACTCAGATTGCAGAAATGGCATTTAGTATCTAGCAAGTCAGAAATCCACACCAAAAACCATTTAGCTCCCTAGTTTTATACAACAGATCAGGGCTTTGAGCACAGCTGGCATCAAAATTTGATAGAGTATGTTCCAAATATTTTAAATAATATTTTTAACTTTTTTAGATAGATTTTTTTTCTATTTTGTAACCAATTAAAGCCAGGATTTGTAACATAAAGCTTTTTTGGGGGAAGTCTATATTTAAAATTCCTGTCTAACAACAAAGGCATGAAAATAGATTTCACTGTGATTTTATTTTTCCTGATTCTCCTGCTCTGATTTTGTAAGATACAAATACTTTCTGAAATTCTTTAAAAATAAATTAATAAAAAAATCTGTTTCCATGTTAGGATAGATTCTTTAGAAAAAAACCAAAAACTGATTGCTCTAGTTACAGGCATACCTGATTGCTTCATCAGCATTTTTGCTTATTTGCACTTATTTGAAGTCACATCTGTGACATGAGCTAAGCACTAATTCATAGCTTTAGTGCAGTACGCAAGCTTTCATTTCATCAGCATGGCAGGGGCAGACGTATCTTTTCCAGTTTTTGGTTTCTGTAATTTTTTTTGAATTGCCCAGTATTTGATTTTTCTGTTCTGAAAATAAGCCTGTCATGCCTCCTCGAAGTATCTGGTTCTTAACTCACCTCCTGGAAAGGAAGCTCTTCAAAGAGCTTAATCTTAGAAACCATAGACTTAAACTAGCATTAAGGAAACAAAGAGCAAGACATGAACAAATGCTGTCTGTGTAGGAACTCCAGCTCCCAATACCAAAACCCCCTTTTTCAGGTCAAAGATAATATTTTCATTGATTTAGTTTCAAATGGAGTTTCTGTTTTGAATATCCTTGATTTGAGCGGCTACTTATTGCAGAACCTAATCTTTCGAATGCTGTGGGAAAAGTAGTGCACTTTAAGAAATTCCACTTTAAAAGGTCAAGTAATGATTAAGGCACAAGCAAAAAAGCCTGCCCCCTGCCCCCTCAAAGCCTTCAAAAATAACAATTTTTAAGTAGATACAGGCAGGCTATTA
Source organism: Phaenicophaeus curvirostris (assembly GCF_032191515.1). Taxonomy (NCBI): domain Eukaryota; kingdom Metazoa; phylum Chordata; class Aves; order Cuculiformes; family Cuculidae; genus Phaenicophaeus; species Phaenicophaeus curvirostris. Next base: position 46,392,314 of record NC_091392.1, on the reverse strand, counting down.
AACCTCTATCATACCTAAGTTCAAAGTTGCTCCACATTCATGACTGTCTTAATTTGCAGTAAGAAACTGCACTGGAGCCATAACAACATAGTTCAGAGGCAGGCGTCCTATAGAGGAGAAAAAAAAGTATATATTTTTAAAAATGTTTATAGTTTAACACTAAAACGTAGCCTTGAATACTTACCAAGTTATTTTAGAGCTTGAATAACTAGTATTCATTCAGCGGCTCTTGGGTTTTTGCATGAGTAGGAGTTTATTTCTGAACTCCTGGTTTGTAAGTTTGGGAGTAAGTTTGGCACAACAAATCTAAATCCACATTGTCACAGTTTTCTAATCTACTGAGCACCTGCAGTGGTGTCCAGAAAGGCGACATGAATGCAGGGAGCTTCTGTGATGCAGAACCAAAGTGCATTTGTGTCTGGCAACAGGAAAAGAACATCAAATGAACTATGAGGTGCTGAGGGGCATGGTTTAGTGATTGGTAGGAATGGTTGGACTTGATGATCCTGTGGATCTTTTCCAACCTAGTGATTCTGTAATTTCTTTTTGTGTAACTCCTCATAAACAGCTCATTTCCTCCACCTACTGAGCTTCACTCCTCACAGCTGCAAACTTGATATGGTAACACAGCTCTACACACAGAGATATAAACAGGATTAACCTAAAGCTCTAGCATATGAAACACCTAAAAGAGGGACTAGACATGTTTAAGAGATGAAGCAGAGACAATTAGCTGCCAAAATCAATCTGTTCCAGGCAAAAAACAATCAACTGCCAAGACCTCCAGCATTTCCTGTTTGAAGCCTTAGGTTATCTGAACTCATGAAAGACTTTATGGAATTGTGAATATTAAGCCACAACAAACCAACTCAAAACATCTGGATCTCATCAGCTGAGACTTTCCTGCTTAAGAAATAGGTAACAGTTATGGATGCTACCAATGTCCAGAAATGGAATAGACTAAGAGAACATTACCACAGTAAAGGACATTCAAGTCAGATCAGGACTGTGATCTACTCGGCAGCTTAAGACAGATATTTTCTCTGCAGGATGCCATCAAGTAGGTCTCCACCTTACTGAAATTTCACTCTTTTATCTTCTGCTACTACTGACTGAAAGCTGGCATGTAACAAGGATGTCCTCCCTTGATGGATGCAGCTTTGGGAGGAATAGGGATGCTGTAATCCTCAGCAAAGAGTGAACTGGAGTCACTTGATGCTACCATTCTACTTCCACCTAACCCATCTCCTTTTACTCTCTCTTCCCATACCATCTCCAGACAACAACCATGCTTCTTAAACAGATCAGATCTCAGATGTCTCATAATTCATCAATTTATACCATTCAAAAAGCTGAGTGCTTGCTTCCTTCAGAGTGCTGGCAAATTCTAAGCCTGATAAAGCAGTGTAGAGAAACTGCAGGTTTAGAGAAAGGGCTGGTTTCTGAGTAAATGAGCAGTGAAAATGCAAATTGAGATCACTATGTGGTGTCAGGACCCCAGATTCCGACATGGGCTACGTGTGCTTTCAGAAAAAGTAAGTGCCAATTTTAGATACATCTACTGCATCAGTTTTTCCGCAGGACTTTTATTCTTTCCATGAAAGCAATATGTGATCACATTTTACAGATGTCTGGACAGCAACCACTCTAAGAAATGAACACAAAATTACGTGGGATAGAATGTATTTCAAACAAAACACAGAGTGACAAAGTTCTCTAAATAAGTTACTATAAAGTATGGAAATTTGAAATAAAAATATCTTCCAACATGAAAATATGAAAAGTTCATTTATTTCCATAGCCAATCTCATTCACAGTACAAAGTGATATGAATTTCTCAAAACTGTCACTGTACCTTTTACATATTTTTTTAAGTAGCTGATCTAAAAGTTGGTACAAGAATAAACTTGTTTTTGAAGACCTGTCCAATAAACCAGAAATACACTAAGGCCATGCTATGACAATTGCAATTATGAATCACAGCTGACACTACAGTAACATCACTTTAAAAATCTCATGAGAATTTCATGGTTTACAATCAAAACATAAAACTGCCACTAGTACAGAGACTGTACAATTAGACAAATAAACAAGTATTAAGTATTTTGCACAAGGCCTGAGTTCACTATAACACATTTTGATTTACAGCATCTCAGAAATCTGTACAGCAGTTAGAACTGTTTCAGAGAACTTAATACAACTTCAGGGGCTTTTTTGTTCTGTTGATGCAAGTGTGAGGCCTGAAAGGCAAGAGGGTTTGGTGTATGAATCCAAGGTTTTACTGCCTTGTGTAATTTCCTTGTAAAGCAGTCAAAACCTGATGGAAAGTTACGTACAAGGCAGGAACTCACTTGAATATCAGCTAACTCGTGTGAAATTCTCCAGATAGGTTTCCTCACAGCTATTTCAGAGTAAAAGTTCACAATGAGTATAGAAAAATGCAGCATATCTCTTAAGAAAGAACAAAAAAGGGTCACATATACAGCACAGTATTTTTTCTGTACTCGCCCTCCCTATATTTCTTTCATTGGAAATGGCACAAATCAATGATACCCCACCCACTCCCAATAAAAAGTCGTAATCAATAAGCAAAGGTCACTCTAAACTCCAAAGCCTTCATCTGTGATGAGAGATCCAGTGTTCAGGTACTTATATTTTAAAAACTATCCTGTTCTGCTCAAGCCATGTAGATGCAGGCGGACTAAGCAGGTGAATTTATAATAGATAACAGAAGTATCATATAACCGTTAGCCTGTATCAGAAGCTTTGTGGAATTTGATTGAAAACATATTTTCTCATTTAATCTTTGTTCTTTTTGGTGCAATTGAACTGAAAAATCTAAAATCATGTAATATATATACAAGCTTACTCATTTATCTACATAATTACATTATAACAAGGGTTAAAATACACATGTTAACACACATTTTTCTTACTTTAAAAGGCTATTGGGGTATTGCGAAATTTCCACAGAAATATGTTGCTAAAAAGACAAAAATTAATAGAAAGTTTTAAATAATAAGGCTCAAAATGTTGTGAACCTATCCATTCAAAACTTCAGCCTTTTACTTGGGGTACCCAGCACCTGTGCAGGCCTGTAAGGCTACAACTTCCCCAGGACATTTCTAATTCACTTCATTAAGAGAGGAAGACATAGCATCTTCATTAAAACACACCACCCATGTACCTAGTAAAATTTCTCTCCCTATCTCCCTAACAATTGGTGACTCCTTTACCTTTCAAGGCTCCTCTGGTACTGCTGTCCTCCTGTCTAAGCAGGTTCCATAGGCTGTTCTGTGCCTTATTCACGGACGCTTGTGTGACGAACAGAAAATCTGCTCCATCTTCAAAATGACTCTTAAGTGTTTTTTCACTCCGCAATTCTCTCCTCTTGAAAGGCAGCTCTAAGCTCATCTGCAACTCGGTAGTTTCAAGGTCCCTTTCCATAAGCCCAGCACAGAAGGTTTTTTTCAAGCCCTTCTAAATGCAGTCCTTCCATGTAGTAGAATTATTAATTTTCTAAGAAATGCTTCAGAGACTTTCAAAAATGGAACCAGCAGTTCTAATAAGGAAAAGATTGCTGTCCTGGTGCAAGATCGTTAATTTAGCATACACCAGAGCAGCCAAAGGACAACTGATGCTTGTAATCAAGATGTGCAGCTATTTCCACTTCATTTCTCCTTTTGTAGCAACACAGTATACATAAATCAATTAAATAAGAAGAACTTACTCCCTTCTCGTCTTTACCCATCTTTTACAAAAGAACTGAAAGTAAACCAGGTGGCTGAGCAGTTCAGCCCAGACCCTGCTTTAATTTCCACTGTGGAATCTGCTCAGTGGGTGAGCACAGTAGATGCAGAGGGTGGAGGCTCCAATGTAATGATATAACCTGCCAGGGTTCCACTTTTTTTTCCTTTAAGTTAGGTTGAATACAAAGGGCAGATATTTTCTGTAATTTACAGTGCCGCTCAAAGCAATGCAGCAAGAACTTATTTTATATCAAATTACTCTTTTCATAACAGAATCTGCAATTTCTTAATCTTATACCAATTTCAAATCCACATTCTCCATTTTGTTTTGCATTAGGGCTAGACAGTCTCTCTGCTTCAGACCAAGCTAAATGTAACACTGCATTCCTTCCAAGTCCACAAACAGAAGGCCCCTGGAATACACACATTTTTTTTACCTTGTCCCTTCCTCCTACACCTTCCTAAACAACTTGGACATGAACTAGAACTGTTGCTCTCACTGGCATTCACTCTGGCCACCGTCTTCCAGCCTCTTGCAGGACCTCAGAATGATGACTTGTAAGTGGAGAGATCAACTGGACAAAGCTTCCTGAAGAAAAATTACTGTAGCAGGAGCCAAGTGGCACGTGGGCTTCGGTGACTTACCTCTTGCAACTCTTCTTCCCTTTAAGTGAAGAAATACAGAACTTCACTCAAACCTAGCTTCCTTACACACTAAGCAGGAAGCATGTGCAAGGAAGAGGGATCTGACCCTCTCATTTTAACTAAGGTTATTTTTGTTGGTTTTATTTTTAAATAACTGGAAAAAGTGTTGTCATTTCCATAAGCATCCTTTTCAGGTTACCTTTCTTGTTATTCTTGACTCTAGTCATTCTGAAAATTGCAGCGAACAACAGAAATTATAATTATATTCTCAAATATAAGCAGGAGAACAATCATACTATTTCAGTCAGATAAAGACCTTATCCCATCATCTTACCACTGTATAGAAGAGGTTTTCTTAATTGAACTTATTGGATTTTTTTTACTTTGTCCCAACAAAACAGATTATCTTCTCAGATGGCCCATGCCAAAAGCACATACCCTATGTGGTCAAGTGTATAAAAATCAGATCAGTTTTTTTCAGTTAATTATCCCTCCAACAGGTTAAATTGAAATTTAATTCTGAAAAAGCCCCCAGTCCAAGGGGATCAATGACTGAAACCCCAGATCAGGACATTGCGATTTAAGAGTGCCTTTACCATAGATGTATTAATTTAATACACTGTAGAGTCCTAAGAGATATTATTTTTAACATAAACTTATTTTCCAGATAATTTAGAGGAATGCAATTCCAAGTAATTCTTCAAAGGCTTGCCTTAAGTTACCTTAACGAAACATAGCTTTCAAAAGTTGACATAAAAGACATTAGTGTGACTGAAAGTACAGAGTACGGGTAACCATAAATGAACTTAAATAGTTCTAACAGTTTCAATGTTGTACTTAAGTTTACACAGATATCTTAACAAAACCTGTAATGTTTACCACGAATATTAACAGCACATAAGCATCACAACGCATTAGGTATTGTTTTCTAAACCACAATTTCACTGGTCCCAGATATTATAAAATAACAGGACTAAGGCAGCAGCTATAATACACGAACAATTCTTCAAGAAATATGCTTAATGCTATTACCGCTTAGAACCGTGGAAATATAACAAAATACAAATCACATTTACAGCATAAGGCCCTTTGGTTTCTTAAGCAGCAAAAGAAAGAACAATTTCTTCAGTGAAAGGCTTTGAAAAACAAAGCATGTAGCTTTCCATAAAAAAGGTGACTAGTTCCTTCCTTCTCAAAACAGCACGCTATAACTTGCAAAATATTATGTAAGAACGCTCCTGAAATTCCTAGGAAATAAAGTAAAACCCCAACAGTAGTGCCTGACAGAGCAAGAGTTTCTACCACGGGCAAGCTCAACACATACCTCCTGTGAAGTAGAAGAAACTACTGTTTGGTTTTCTGGAGAGCTTTATTAAATTTAGAGTAACACCACAAAAAAGGATCTGAAATACCTGTGTATTTACCACATATTATAGAGCTTAGAAATCTGTATTTGAGAACTTGCTTCATATTCATCTGTCCTTCATAAGGATTTGAGTTAAAACAAAATTAAAATTAAATAGTTTATTCTAGTCAAGGCAATGTATGGCACTCTGCTTTTTCACACAACCATGTGCAACTTGTACAAGGCAATCCTTTTCCATCTTCCCAATGGAGCCAAAATGTATGAATTAATTAAAGATATTTTTGTGTAAATAAACATTGTGTGTTTAATTGCACAAAATTGCTTAGTTACACAGTTGGGACAGTCAACATCTGAATTTTACAGAGAACATTCTTTTTAGGAGGCTCCACAACTACTCATGTTCTTTTATCAGACCAGTTAAGAGCAGTATCAAATTAACCAAAAGACTGGAATACATTATAAATACAATCATGTCACTACACAGATTTTAAAATGCTGTTTAAATGGTATGTTACTTTTGCTACATGGCTGGTAACAAGGCTCAGGCATTATAAAGCATCTTGTAGACCAGCATGGCCATTGAGGCAGTGTTATTACTGTCCAACACCTGCACTGAATTTTAACAACTTCTTATGCTTCCGGAATTTCATCTTATAAGAGAAGAAATACAAAATAGTTTGTCTTCTTAGCCTATTGCGCATTTACTGGTTAGAGATCTTTCTGTGTAACATGGCTAACAAAATTTTTGAGGCAGCATAAGAATGTAGTTTCTGCAAACTGTCAAATGGCAAAATGACAGTTTGTGCCAAATTCAGGCAACACAAATCATCAGTAAGAACTAGCAGACAGTGAAAGGACTGGGTTGAAGGATCGCATTCACAAGTGTAATTACCCCCTAATCACTTTGTTGAATTTGAGAAACAAAACTTGGTAGGAAATTACATAGGAGTTGAATGAGTACACTTCTGAATAATTTTGAAATACTTAGCTGCTTCTTTCTTTGACTTAATACACACGTCCTACCTTTAGTGCTCTGAAGTTTGGTAAAGAGACAGGAAATCCTTAACACATAAAATGACTTTGCACTTATGCAATTCCACTGCAGTGCCAGATGAATGCAAAATCAAGCCTTTTTTCCAGTCCAAAAGCCTTTACTTTATTGTGTTGAAAGTTTCCCCAAGTCATGCTTTTACTAATCAAAAAAAGATGTTAATCAGCTTACCCATAATCCAAATTTCACCGATCTTGAAAGAAGAAAAAAACGTTTTACCCAAAAAGATCTTTTAAATCATTACTAGCTGAGCTGCTGTTTGTCATTGTGTTTGCTGGCTGTGCAAAGTTCTGAGGAGAAAAGAAAGGATTACCCTGTATACCAAAGCCAGGCTGTCCTATCATGTTCATTGGAGGTCCCAAGACTGAACTGCTCGCACTTGGGGACCCTGGCGGGGGTACAAATTGATTAACCCATTGGCTTGATTTCTGTTGAGCCATCTGTTTCATGCTAACTTTGGGTATCTGAGGACCAAAAAGGTTATCCAAAGCAGACATATCTGGGGGTCTGTTTTGTTGTGTCAGTGGGGAGATTGCAGATGCAGCATTCATAGGACTGTAATTTGGCATGCTGGCAGTTGGTACAAAATTCATCTTGGTTGTTGCTGTTGCACTTGGACCACTGAAAAAATTCTGAGTGGTGGGACTGGCTCCCATACTGAATCCAGCAGTCTGAAAACCCATATTAGTATTTAGTCCGTTTGTTACATTTCTTTTTGTGTTGTCCATAGGTGATGAAAATCCCATTCCAACGCCCATAGATGGGACAGAAGAGAAGCTGTTTGAAGATGCCACGTTAGCTTTGTTGATAGAATGGCTAGTCAAAGATGACATCTTATCTATCAAAGTATCTGTCAAGTCTTTTGTCTGCAAAATACATAAAACGCAGTTAATGCTTTTCCTGTACAAACACTCTAGCAACAGTCTTGATTGCTGCTCCTGCAGAAGTGGCATTAATTTTTCAGAAATCAGAATTTACTGCATGGAAGTAGGCATGAAATGTAATTATATGGAAAGGTAATTAGGTTATTTTTGTTCTTTGCAACTTAGAACTAATTGTTATGCAGCTTTAATTTGATAAGTAAGACTACACACAAATTACTATTATGACATTTGCTTACATGCCCCATTCCTATCCACAAGCCTTTTCATATGTTTAGTTAATAAACTCTTCAAAGCAAAACCTTCTTTAATATGTGCTTTTTCCTTATCTAGAACAAAGGCTTTCCAATAATAATTATTCCTTTGGAAACTACTGCAATTTAAGAAGAGGGAAATATTGCGAATGATGCAAATGGAAGGCAGATTAAAATTTGTTTTAGTCTTTCTCAGCTGTGCCATTGCACTACCACTGAAAGCAAAGGTGACTCACGGGAGAACAAACCAACAAATACATACAGCACTTTAAAGGAAAATGCATCACAGCACCAATGGAAATAGCACAGTTATTTGTTCCTTCTTACCTGCTGCACTGGTGGTGTTATTACAGTTGCTTGTGGCTTAAGAGGTTGCTGGCTTTTCAGTTTCTGTGCCTGTTCTTGCTCTTTAGCTAACCTTTGCTTCTCTTCAAGTGTAAGCGAAGCCTTTGAAAGTGAAAATAATGACATTAAGTTGCACAGGATAGTTATTCTTACACTGACATTTTTATTTCACAAATAGCACTGTCATTTCGGTATGTGGTAGAACAATATGTATTATTTGTACAAAAGACAAAGTGTATAAGCACAAAGTCTGTTACAATATTTATCATACTGCTAAAAAGTACTCAAAGCAAATAAATTCAATATTAAAAGTAGCACCATGACACATTCCAGCAGATCTCAAATAAAGAGGTATCACAACAAAACCATTTTAGCTTTGTCCTCTTAACGCTGGGCATAAGAAAAGGTGTCCTTCACAGTTTTTGGTTTTATGGTTACTAACTGGCACTTGATATAGAACTGTAGCTGACCACGGAATTGAAAAGGGAATTTTATTTTAAAATTGCATAAGAGGCTTTTCAGGGATTTTAACTCAACATTTGCTTATGCTGAAGGATAAAATCAAATCATTCCCCTTTAATCTTAAAATTAGCAAGAGGGTTCAGGTAACTAGAAATGGAAATAATAAAATGTAGATTCTGGACAGCAATTTACATAACTAATAGCATGACAATAGTTAATGCTCATATTTAACATTCTACGTTATGTCATGATTTTTCTTTCCTTCTAATATTTATCCCCATATTGTCTGTTCATTTTCACTCAAATTTGAATTGCAAAGTAAATGTTAGTCTCTGGTGCTACATGAAATTCTACATTTTCTCCTCATCTCCATTTGTGATTTTTATCATAAAGCTGCCTGTTTTGATTTTCCTATCTAAATCTACCGCTGAAGTTTCAGTTTCATTGAAATTTCTGATTACAAGAAAGAAAATGACCAGAAGTTTATAATCCTAAATGCTGCCAACTTCGTACAAAGCTATTTTAAAGGAAAGGCTTTCACAGAAATTCAAGCATATGATTTGAACATTTTTCAGTGGACCTTCACATGTATGGTGTCATTCTATACAAAAGCAGTGAGTTTTTATTTTAGAGATTTAAATATGATAAATATTTACATATACTCCTTTGATGCAACTGTTTCAGCCTTGTATTAGACAGATGGATGTAACAGGATTCCAAAAGAAAGTAAACACACCTTTTTCTGTTTTGATGACATCTCATTCTCTTTACTATCAGATTCACTAGTTAGAAGGTCAGTTCCACTTGTATTAAATACCCTGTCAATCTGTTTAAGTTCAAAGAAACAAAACTTAGTTATTTGAAATGTAATTTAAGATAACAGAAATATTGACTAAGTCATTTTATATTTCAAATTTCTGTAAGTAACATAATAAAATATTGTCACTTACCTGATTACTTGTACTACTAGATCTTGCCTCTTCAGACACACTCATTTGGTTAGCTATATCCAAAGATCTATATAGTACAGAGTATACACATTAAAAAAGATCCACAACACTAATTTAGCAATGCATATTCTTATTCTGCATTTAAATAATACAAAAAAAAAATGCATTATGAGAGCACTAGTATTTCTACAGAATGCCTGTAGAGACTGCAATATGTTAGTATTCTAAATTGTAAAGGTTTGCTGATGATCATTTCTCATGGCCTTAGTTCTGCCTTTCAAATGGGCTGACACAGACTTTGGGTTGCACAAGTGAATTCAACTCAGAAATCTCACCTTGTATCAGACTCCATAAAATAGTTCTAAATATCTTCAAACATCACTGCCTTCTGAAAAGCTGCAATGTTTACGCTTCTTCAGTATGGTTTATGTTCTCAACAACTACAGAAAAGCAACTTAGCCTATAGAAGCAAGACAAACTATACTAGTGGAGCTCAATACGAGATTTTACATTTAATGAATTAATGAAAAATTATTGACTCAAAATTATAAATTGTGACTGAATTGTATAAAAGGTTTTACTCTATAAAACCAGTGATACAATATTATCATCCTTCTAGGACTAATAAATCTTTGCTGACAACTGTGCTTATCTGAGGTAATTCTCAATTACTGAATTAAGAATTACCTAGATTTGTTATTGCTATAGCTAGTTTTCTCACATTTGCTAAAAAGCTAACTGAAATTTATGTCTGCTCACTTCCTCCTCCTCTAATACATATGTAAATATCACTTACTTCTGTTGCTCTTGCATGACATGAAGTTGCTCAAGCTTTGTTTTATGCTCTGCCTCCAATCTATTAAGCATATCTTTTATAACACAAATAAAAGAATTGAACTGTAAAAGAAATATACAAGAAGTTTGGATTTTGTAGTGATGAAATTCAGACATGTATAACTTAAAAGGTGATAGCTCCTAAAGCTTGCAATACACAACGTCAGATAAAATGCAGATTTTAAAATAATTTATAATCCACTTTCACTATCTTCCTTTAGGTACCTAATTACAAGCAGAGTTATGCTGAGACAGTGACAAATATCTATTACTAAAAAAAAAAAAGTGGGGTAATCCAGACCAAAAAAAGAAATCACAGATTAATATTACCAGATAAATTTTCAAAAAAAATCCTATGATCCCTTTTACATTATCTGCAACTTTTAAAAAAAATAGCAAAGAAAGAAACATTAAGACTATACTTTAGTTTTTAATCTGAATTGTAATTATGTTTTGCAGGATATTTAGAAGATAATAGTGTTAATTTTGAAATTTGATACTACATCAGTTAAAATCACTGAAAAATAATAAGCTTTAAACATGCAAATACAGTAATACTCAAGGGTTTTTTTGTTTCATGTTTGATTTTACAACAGACACAGATGTATAGTATGCATGATTTTTTCTCTGAAGACTATTTACATCTATTCTCTGTGAATGTATCACACAACATAGTCATGTTCCTACCTGATTGAGATTAAGATTGTTCTCAATACTAAGAGGAATCAGATGGGGCAATACTTTTCCTGCAAGCTGTTCTTTGGTAATTCCCAGCTTCTTATGAGTAAATGTACACTTGTAAATACCTGACATACAACACCAAAATAGCAAAAATTGTTAAGTTTAGTAAACAATGTGAACAAAGAACACTCTCTATTGGTGTCAACCATCTGAACATACGTTGGCTTTGTGTGCAAGCAGGGACAAACAGAATCATAAAAGTTCAAGTACTCATCCACAACAAAACATGTTATAGCTAGAGGCTTTGCTAAAGTTCAGAACAAGAAGAGGTCCAAAGCAATACTTTGCTACTTCGCAGCTATTAAATCTGGTATTAGGCAATGTATTGTCCTGGTCAATTATGAAAGAATGTGCATCTTTGGACAGATCATGAGCAACTGAGTTACCACAAACTGAAAAATTGCCACTGAGGAATTAAGCTGTGTTAATGAAGGAAGAATCCTCTCCTAGCATATGAAAATGTCTATGACTAATGATCACAATCCTCCCTGATTGCATTTTATAAAGATTCTTATCCAAATGTTTGGGGCTGTGTTATATACAGGATCAGAAGTCATCAGAAGCCTTTATCTGTTCTAAAATACTGAAAAAAAAGAATCCTAGTAGGCACGAGGGATACAGTGTTAAGCCTACAAGTTCTATATTGTTTCTGACAGGAGAGTTTCTCTACTTAAATAGTCCACTTTTGCTGGCAAGCACTGAACATACTGGCATAAAAGAAGCAGCAGATTTCATCACTTTCGATGGTTAGTGTTAGAACAGTGCTGCCAGCTGGCTAAAGAAGGTGTCATACACAAGATGGAAGGTAGTATGATTCCAGAAAAAGGAGAGCCCAACTACATAAAAGCGATTTCAGCCTATCATTTCCAAACTACAGTCTGTATCCAAGTACAATTCTGGAGTAACACATCTAACGTAAAAGATATGCTGGTCCCTCATTCTCAGACAGCAAATCCAAGTCAAAGTTACAAGGATTAAGGGAAACGCGAAGCTCTTAATTAGAACCGATAGATGTCCTCTTGCTTATTTTCAGCACATCAAAATAATACTACCATCACATATTATTGCAGTGTTTAATAAGGGCTGCTGCTGGCACAGCTCAGCTTGCTACAAATGGTCTTTTGTTTACTACTTTGTTGTCAATAACAGAAATGGTCACTGTCTTCAATATGTGGCCACGCAGTCACACCTCTTTCTTGGCAATGACTCTGGTCATCTGGTCTCCTTGAGGCCAGCCAAGGTGTTAAAATCACACCAGAGTGGCAGTAGGGAAGAACAACTGGGAACGAGGCTTCCTCTTCCAGAAGTAACAAGCCATTAGGTTTTAGCTGTTTTGTAAAACCTCACCCAGACTAGGCTCCATTTCAGTCCAAATATAGCCATGTTTGCTTAAAAGAGTCTAACAAAACCTGCAGTGAAGAGCAGTAGATTTGCAGACAATCATCTAGAACATCTGACATGCAGAAGGGGTAAAATCAGGCAAAAGTAACATCTTAAAAGCACCAGCAGCCTCCGATAGAAGACAGATCATACACTCTTTCAAGGCAAAATTCTCTCTATTTGTGTGGACCATGCAGTCTATAAAAGTGTTACAACCCAAGAACTGCGATGAGTACTCAGAACTGCACTGGGCTGTAAAGACTACAAATATATGTACCAGCATTTGGAAGTATCAGCAATACATAAGGCAGCTGAACTGGGGCACATTTAGAGAACCAGAAACAGGAACTTTTTAGGTCATTTAAGCGACACACTATGCAAACATTATCAATGTCAATACAATACAGAAAGCTCTCAAATTTTCAAATCAAAGCACAAAAGAGAAGAAAGTTGAACATACTAGTTACCTAAAATTCCCATGAGCACTGCAGGTTCCTTGGATGGAATTTGTTGTAGAAAAGGTAAAATATCATCAAGCACAAACCATTTATCCAAGTACTCCAAAATCTTGCCTAAGCACACTAGTGAGTTTACCCGGACCTGCGAAGTATGACAAGAATTAAACAAAATCTTAACTATACTTTTGCCTAAATAAAAAAAAACATACAAAACTCACACTCACAAGAGAACAGGTGCTATTGAAACTATGACCTTCATATCTGAAAATTCAAGACAAGTTAAAAAGAAAAATTGTATCATGAAAGGATAATATATATAATTATATACTGCTCACAAAACCGTGGCTTTTCTGCAGGACACACACTGTTATTCTGGAACACACCTCAACAATTTTTACAGTATTATTAACAACAGCAAGTTGCTAATAACTTTAAAAATTGTTAGAGTAGAAAAGTAAAGGGTGCTTCTGTATTTGAAAGAAATTTAAAAAAAAAAAAAAGATGGGCTTTTCTTTAAAGGCAAAACAGCAGGAAAACCAAAGTAATTAAAGGTAACAACATTTTCTGAGGACTGAGAAAGATACAAAATTATTAGGATACTTACAGCAAGAGAAGAAGTTTGCAAACATGCATTTTTAATTCTTGGAATTAATGAATTTTTCATTGATGGGTAATCTATTAAATTGGCAAATGTGGGTATTATGTTTAGGCAAAGCTCCTATAAAAAAGAAATTGTGCATAAGTTTAAAAAGAAACATGCGCATTTACTAGAAAATCAGTAGTAACATTACCAAGTTCAAAATTAGTTTCAAATGTCTTCTTAAATTTCCTTTCCAAGGAAATACTTCAGAAAATATCATTTTCAATAGCTGGAATAATAAAGCATCATAGTATGCAGATAGAACCATGGAAAATGGGTTTCCAAATATATATTCATAAATGCATTAAAAAAGCATATCCTACTTTTCGCTATGGTGGCTAGTCAGAATTTAAAATAAGAGCACTGGAACAACAATTAAATAGTTACTTCCTGGAAAATAAGGGAACTAGATTTTATTTTACTTAAAGAAAATTTGTTTAATAAAACATTACTCTCTTTCAACATTCAGGAATATTCCATAGCTTTAATTTTTTTTCCAAGTAAGCAAATACAGTGGTGTACAAAATGTTGGCACATCAGCTTCAAAGAAAAGAGAAAAACATTGTTTTAAATAAAGGCTGCAATTACTACACCTGGATCTGAATTGAAGGTGCTTCCAAGGCTCTATAAACCATTGGCAGAACACTGTTCTTTATTTCATCAGGTGGAGTTTTGGTTAGAAGTAAGTCCATCTTTTGCAGGAAGATCAACAAGATCTATTGAAAGAATGACAGTTCAGAAGGTAGAACTTTAAACTCTAGAAACCTACACCTATAACTTAAAGTGTGTTGTGTTTTATCATGTCACAAAAACTTCAGAAGTTCTCTTGTAACTCAGTAAATGGGATCACTTACCATGTTGCTTGCCTGAAGGCATGGAAGACAAAAAACAAAAACCCAACTTTGACGTATTATTGCATTTTAAAAACAGCAAATACAAATCAAACAATATATGCACATTCTAGACTAATCTTTCTGAAATAAGGAATTGTAACGGCTAAGGAGGGAGCTCTTGTTTCTATTTACAATATGGTCTTTTGTTAAAATCTACTCCCAGAAAATCTTTTTACACAGAGCACTATTTAAAAGCTGGCCTTTCAAAATCTATGGCTAACATACTGTCCACCAAGTATTTTATCACAACTCCACATATAAAAGCTGCAGACCACCTGTATCTACAGTCAAAACAGGGGCACAATGAAAAGAATATTGCAGGTAATATAGGGACGCAAAAGTTTTATTCTACTTTACACAGAAATTATATATCTTAAAACGAAAAATACCAAACAAAACCAATTCATGTCAAATTAACCTAAAAAGCAACACTATAACGGCACATTTAGATAGTGGGATATACCTTGATTAGGCTTAACCATTTAAAAGCTTGCTGCTACTCTAAATTACTTATCTAGGCTCCATGTCCAATACAAAGAAAGCGCTATGTAACTCCTAAGAGTCATGTCTCAGGTAGGTGAGAGAAATTGCCACAGGTCGCACTGTCTATCCACTGCTATTTAAACTCCTTTTAGAGATTAGTCTAAAAGAATAAATTGTGGTAAATGGCAACACATTCATAATAAAAATCCAAGTATCTGATAGGAGAAAGAGATTTCAAGTCTAAAAACATGCAGCAATCAGTGCTTGTACATCAAATAAACAGAAGCATCAGAGCATAGAAACACAAGTGTACCAAGACCACATATAAATTCCCCCTTTCATTTGCTTACTTCACAGGGAAGAAATAAATTCTTTTACACTGCAGCTACCGTGTACTTTCTTACTGTATTTATAATTACCTAAACTGTAAACACACACAGAGACTCATTCATTCACTCCAAGGAAATCGATCCTGATGCAATAACCCCAAATTCAGGAGGATTAGGGTGAGATGGACAAGATTAGTATTAAAATTAGATTTTATAATGAATTTTTATGTGTCCTAAACTTGGCTTTTTGAAACATTCATGTGCTCATAACACCCTGCAAGTCTGTGGCATTAGTTTCTATGGTAGCTAAAAAATATTTTTGAAGGACTGTCTGACTGTTTTTGCAAATTTAAGACGTGAATGAAATCTGTTGTTTAACAACTAGAAAAGCTTCTTTAAAATAAGAACCAGTTGTCTGAACATATAACAGAATGTGTTTAACTTAAACACTATACTCCACAGTAATTTACATTTCCCAGACACAGTTTAGCTGTTCCCCCCAGCTGTCAACGTTTTTCAACTAAGAAAACAAAGATGAACGTTTTTGATCTCTCCACCTTCCTTTAACTTGAATGTAGGTCACGCTCTGAGCCCCTTTGTTTTTTGATAAGATCATATTTGATACTTTTTATCTATTTTAATAGAAATTAAGATGTCACTGTCACAGATTCAAACACAACATCTAACATGCAAGCAGCAGCACTCTAAACAAGTATGCTAAAGATACACCCTATGATGCGAATGTAAGTACCCTACAAAACCCAGGTTACACCCCTCATACAATTCTAAAGCATTTTATGAGAACATTTGGAAGAAACACTAACACGTTTCCCATCTGCCCCTCTCCATGAACTCCAAGCCCACAGGAACTGCACATTTTTGTCTTGCACAAAAACAGTCAGACCCAGAATTCTGTCCTCTGGCACTCTGAACTTTTAATTTTTTTTTTCCTGAATTCGTGGTACATTAACTTTGAAAACCTGTCCTAGATTACTTAAACCTAACTTTGCCATACTAAAAAGATCACAGAAATAAGTGAAATAAGCCACTTAGTATTTAATGTGCATTAAAAATGTCAACATAAGAATTTAATATACATTATCTAGAAAGGTACAGAAAAACTTTGCAAAGTTCACTCCTTACGAGCTGACCCTAAGCCTGTATTTTGCTTCCCTTGTTTCTCAAGAAATAAAACAGATCATCATGCTCCGGATATAACTTCAAGACAAACGTTTTGCAGTAAAGATTGTTTCACAAATCTGATGTTAAAGGTAGAAAACATAATGTTAACTTTTGGGAAGAAACAGCACAACTAAGATGCTCACTGGCTTTCAGTCTAGTTTAATTGTTTCAAGACAACAACAAAGGTAACAAAGCCCCGGTGTATCAGAAGTAAAGAACATTAAGCAGTTCTAATTTCCTGAGGTATTCTCAGTTACACAATTGTCCCCTTTCCTCCCTCCCTAGTATAATGGGAGTTCTTTGATCTGGCTTTCTGAAACCCAGAAACAAAACATCTACTTGTTCATTCCTATGTTTACCCTGCTTCTTATGTGCTCTGCAGAGAAATAACAGCATCCAGCAGTAAAACAAGGTGAGCTGGAAGGAATGCGTAGCTACCTTTTATCTGTGGAGGCACAATACCTAAGTTAGTGACAGAATTCTCAGGAATCATCACGCCATTGACAAAAAGGATGCAACTGTTTTGCTCCTTTACAGTAACAATGTCTTACTACCTTTATGCAAGCAAAAGACAGACAAATAGCACATTTTATTTACACAATACATTTGTCAACTAAAAAGAAACAAATTTCACCAATCTGTGCACAGCCCTCAAAAAACTATTTTATTATCACCAATAAGCAGTACTTTTAAAACAGTGTCAAGGTTACAAGTTTCAGCAATCTGGATACAAGAAAAAAAAGAAAAAAAAAGAAAAACACAATTTCAGATACTGAATGAGTAAGTGTTGTAGTGTACAATCTAGCTCAGATTGACTAGATAAGTGATAAAATGTTTACAATTATACCTTCTAAAACCAACCAAAAATAAGACTGTGTGATAAATTAAATGTTTCTTGTTTTGCTAATCTAATCTCATCTATAAGAGCAAACATACCCCCAGAAAACCCATCTGAAAAAAGACGGGTAAAGGTTTTGTGAATTTCCTGGAAAAAATCTATTTTGTACAAATTGCAATTGTGTACTTAGAAAACTACAGAGCAAGCTGAACAACATGTCTGAAGCTGGTAAAGGAAAATGGAACAGTTATTAATTTTTCCAGAATTAAAAAAAACATTAACATACCTGGATTGGCTCTTGCTGCTTAAAAACAGGACCAAGATCAGGCAGAATAAGCTTAATATATTCTTCTTTGGTGCATTCCTCGGCAATTAGGAGAACGTTAGGCAAGACAAAGGGTACCATATCAGGATTCACAAATTCGGAAGTCAAGGAAGGCAAAATTCGCTGAATTATAACACGCTAGAAAAAAAAAAAAAAAACATGCAGCAAGTTACTGCAATAAATTACTATTGTACCAGCTGAACAGCTTTTGTATTAACCTAATGTCTACAAAAAACAGAGACATAATTTTCAATTTTGAGCTCTTATTTTTGAGATATACTCTAGCTGATTTACATTGTGTTACTTTGCTTACTTTCCTCTGTTTGCACTCAAAGCATCAGTGGAGACTATAACATCTGCTAAAGTCAACAAAAAGCAACTAGCTGTACAGAAAATAGGACTTTTAATTACATGCATGAATTATGAAAACTTTATTCTACATGCTTTCTTGAAAACCATAAAGAAATCCTTTAAAAAGACCCTATCACTTCCCCAAAATCTTCAGTTTCAGTACCCCATCAATCACTGCACAAAGATATAATCCTTCCTGTAGAACTCATTCCCCAACTGGGATTCTGCTGAACATCCTTAAATGTTTTTAAAGTCAATACAAAGAGATACATGGTTCAAGGGCACAGACCCTTTCCTCATAAAAAACCCTTTCAGGACAGAAAAAAAAAAGAACGCCCTGAGGATGATTAGGTAAGTCTGTGGCTGTCTAAAGTTAGATTAAACACATCCCATCTATTTCCAAATTCAAAGCAACAATGATTTCTGAACAAAGGAAAAAAATGTAAATAAAAAAGAAGAGGATACTGAACACAAAGTCTGAATTTTGCACTGTGTAATTCAAAACAGAATTCAGACTAAGGAAATTCAATGCAAGGATTGACAAGCTCAGCTAGTTTTATTATAATGTATTAAACTAATAATATTTTTCTATCACATATGCATTATGCCTTATATAAATTAAAGAATATCACAAAAATAAAAGCAGTCAGTCTAGACATACTGTCTAAGACTACACAGAAGACACCTGTAATAACAGGCATTTGCCTTTTGAGGTTTCTGGGCACTGCTAGCACAAGAAAGCACTTAGTCTGTGGAGGGAAGGAGGCTTTGCATCATTCAATATTAAAGTACTGCCTCGCTCTGAAAATCTCGAAGCAATTTTATTGGGAGAAAAGATGGCAAGATGACTTCAAAGAGCTATGGTAGGATCTGGAAACAAAGGGAAAGGCTTGTAAACGGAGAGAAAACACCTCCCTTTCAAAGTCGGATGAACTACAAGAGGACATGCAAATGACGATTCCCTGCACATATTCATAGCACAATTTCCCATATTCCACCTAAAGAATCATTGACAGCTGAGGAGTATTTCCAAACTAATTATTTTCTGAGCTCCCCTTCTTTCCTGTTACTCTATTTTGACAGGCTCACAGCAGTCTATTATGTTTCAATGCTACAAAAAGTCCAGCATTCCCAGACTGAGAATGTTAATAGGTGTTCACAAATTTTTAAACTCACTATTTCAAGATATCATACAGACATACCTTCGGTAGTTTTGGCAGAACCTTTGGTAGCCCTTTAAAAAATTGTGATTTCTGAAGATTATCCCTTTGAAATAATGAATCAAAATACTGAAGCGTCATTGCTCCTACATCATCGAAGAACGGTATCTAAAAATAAGATTAAAAGCTTGTGATTTGGAGGGAGATAACATTGACATTGTTACAAAGATTCCATAATCTAATAATTTATTTACCTTCTCAATGAACTACAGTAAACTTTTACAATGATGCGCCTGCAACTAACAACTAGAAAAGTACATTTTTACATACTAAGTAATAATATTCACACATAAAAGCTGATTATTAAGACGGAATTTTTGCAACATTTCAAAGAAACCCATACATTTTATGTGTAACTAAGTTAACTTACTGTATATGAAATAATGTATCGTCTACAAAAAAAATGAATAAAAAGTAAAAATCTTGATTAAAAGTTCTCCTAGGAATAACTATGCTATTTAATAATAAGAACAAAGGATTATTGACTAGGCCATCCAGTTCTGGTTACCACTCCTAGAAAGTTATAATGAATCAACAAGCATTTATATGCAAAAATGTGTGATTATATAAATTTCTATCCAACGTGCAAAGCCACTTGTACATCCTGTCCGCTGTAATTTCTCACATGTTCTCCCAAGTTTGCATTACTTCAGCAAAGAGGATGCAGTCCTTTTTAAGTATTCTGTAACAATGAGCACACATGAACCTGGCTTATAAAGATGGCACCAAAAAAATCTATAGGCACAGTATGTCCTACTGATACCACAGGAGCTGCTCCATCGTTAATGAAAGATTGATACAAATGCATGATGGTAACAAGATTGTTTACATAAGAATCCATCCTTAAATATTCAGCTTTCAGTTAGCAGATAAACAAAAAGAGGAGAAGTGTGCCTATCCCAGACCTATGCAGACTGGAATGAAAAGTTCTGCATTCCGAAACTCACATGGGTAAGAAAGATTCCTTCTTCCCGCTACCTCTCAGTCTTAGGGAGGGATAGATCAAACCTCAAGGGCTCACAACAGTTAAAGGCAAAGCATGCTCTCTCAAACTATCTGGAAACTTGTTTTCAATTCAAAAATTTATGCAAAAGCAAAGGATATAAAAACATTTAAATAAGTTCTGCTGTAAGGAAGAAGCAGAACTTGATAAAAGTAAGGCAGTAAAGAAGCAGCAGAAAAGCACACTGAAGCAGGACAATACAGATTAAAAGAAACTGTCAGCAGAACAGAAGCTAGTCTGCACTGGAGACTTAAATTCTGTCTTCTATAAACCAAAACAGTTGTGATCATGGAATTCTCCACAGGTTAACACAAACTGTCTAAAACCAGCAAGGTAAACTTGCCCATGTCAAGCTCCATCTTAACTCATGTCATACTGGCCATAATGAACTGCTTTTGGAACTAAAGCTCTCACGTCTCTCCCCTACAATACCGTCTGCAGTACAGACACGGTAAAAGAGACTTAACATCTTTATAAAACCATGCTGCTTAATACAACCATTTAGAGATTCGTTTGTTGCAGTACTTCAGACAAGTGAATTGATATCTGAGTAATATCTGACAATTTCCTCACTTGCCATCTTTCAGCGTATATGTTGGCAGAACCTGTTCCCCCACCCTTCTTCACTCAATATTTCTCACAACCCTTAAGACACAGATTTCTCTTTCTGCATACAGTCTTTGTATATCACAGGAAAAGAAGAAAATTGTTTAGCTAAGCAAATCTATAACTAGCAACCTGAAAGGCTATCAGATCCCAGAAAACAGGACATAAGACAAAGGAAAAATATCCTCTTAAGTTATATTTTCAGACAGGAAAGCAGAGGAAAAGTTTGCCAAATTAAAAGTTAAATTATTCCACTTGCAATTAATTTTTTGCTTTATTACGGCAAGTAAGCTCCAAATATATTTTCAGCTACTCTTCTGCACATTAAACAATACACTAAAAATCATAAGCCAAAAGCTACATTTACTGCCCTTTATAATTTTATGGCTTTAAAATCCTTCCAAATTGTATAGAAACATAGCATAGAAAATATTTCCAAATGTATTGTAAAGCAACAAAATAGTTTGTATTGAATGAGTATTTTAAATTCTGTCTCAGCACTGACTTCTTCCTTATTAATAAAGGTCAGCATAATGACAACTTTTGGCATCAATCAACATATTTTTTTTTTCCAAAATAGTTAAAAAATATTTAACATTACAACTAAAAACATTAACAGGAAAACACTTAAAACCAGCTCTATTACTTCTAAAAATCAAATGCTATTTTCTCTCTTTCCTATGACTACAGTAACATCCATGAACTGACCTTAGTCATTTGATCTGCGTCTGGTCTGACTGCTGGAGCTACGTTTAAGAGTAGCTTTACATGTTCACGCACCTCCTCTGGTATATTCTGTAGAGTTCCAGAGCTTAAGCGGCTCAGCTGTGTAAGTAATTTAAGCACATGCACCATGAAGTCAGAAAATCCTGCATTTAACTGTTTCCAATATATAGCAGAACTATACTTTGTCATCTTGATGGTTTACCTACCCACACCTTTAATATCCCTTCCCCTCTCCCCTTTTATAGACTGTTTGCTTCTGATCCCTCACAGCCTCCTCCGTGTCAACCAAAAGCCTGTTTCAGGTCACACTCCCTTATTTCCAGCTTCTCATTGTGTTAAGGTTATCAGAGAACACAAACCCACTATTTTTAAACAGGTACATGTCGTAATCTGAGGTGTTGCCTACACAAATTACAATGCATTATGCACAACTAATGCAATGGGCACCCAAACAAGGGAAACTTGCATATGAACGTACATTATGTCAGCTGATACAACTAACTGTCTTCAGTTAATAGTCACAGTCCACAAAGAATGTGAAACAGCTGATAGCTAAGCAGATACCAAATGCAATGTAAAGTGATCACATCGCTTCAAACCCAGCCACCTTCAACACTCCCATATAGCACATTCACTGCCTTGCGCTTCACACTTCACTCCAACAGGTCAAGTACTTATTCCATAATATCAGCATTCAACAAATTCACAGAGAAATCTGGTGAAAAATGAAATTGTAGTTTATAAAGCTGATATGTGTAACCTCTACATGTATTTCTATTTCCCATATTTTGCTAGGATAGTTTTTTCTTGTTTTAAAGATAGTATGCAATGTAAGACACCATTATCAGATTGCTAGGTAGGAGCACCAGTATTCTGTTCTAAATATTTAAAACTATTTTAAAATAGTAACCTTTCAAATACGAACATTAATGAGCAATAGTCACAAATAGAACAAATACCTGATCCAGTTGTCTACTAAAGCTTTTGTAAATATCCTGCTTGTTGACCTCAAAAATTGGTTTCCCTTTATTAAACACTGCATACATAACAGCTCCTAGAGAGTACATATCACTGGCTGTCTCACAGCTCACAGAGAGAATGTATTCTGGTGCCAGATATTCAGGATTTGGAAGACACAAGGATGGTAAGTTTGGATCCCATTCCTTACAAGGGAACTTTGGCTACAAGAGAAGTAAAAGAAAGTACACTTACTATAGATTTTTAAAGAATATTTTAAATAAAAAACTTGAGTAGCAAAAAATAATTAACCCCCTCAAATTCAACCATGAATGAAACAGAAATGGAGTGAGGCAAAACTGTTAAGCATCTGTGTGTAGCTTAGAGTGATTAGCAGATGCAGTTAAGTCTGAACATTAGAACTGGGAAGTGCAACGTAAAAGCAAAGCACTGTGGTAAGAGGGAAACATTAGCAATGATGGGAATTCATTTTAGGAGGTAGCAACCAGGCACTAAATTAGGTAGCTTTGCATGTCATCCAGCACACAGGTAAGCAGAAGAGGCACAAGGCTTCAGCCTCTGTCTGAAACCATGACTAGTTTGGTTTGACTTCACTGAGCCAATTCAGGCTCTTTTTCTGTGATGATCAAAGGCAGCGCTTCAATCCAGACCTGTGCCATATGTTCAAACCTCCTGCCAACAAAATATAGAAGTGAATACTAAAAAAATTATTCCGTACTGAAATACAAGGTCATGAAACTGGTTTCAGAGAAAGATCTGAATTTGATATTTAAGGATGATAAATACAAAGATCCATTACCTCCTGGTCTGACGGATTTGTTGACTGGATACAAAAATCAAAGCCCATAATTTTCCATGCCCCACTCTTATTCAAAATTATATTTTCAGGAGTTATATTTCCATGGACCATTTTCACACTGCTATGCAAAAATGACAAGCCTTCAGAAACCTGTTAAGAAAAGACTAGCATTTTAGGTTAAATATATCCGAAAATACCCTGCAGGACATTTACCAATATCCTGTTCCTGTGGTCACACGAATTAATTGGCAAGTTAACTAAGAAACAATTCTTCACCACTATTTTAGGCTATGTCTTAAAGATCATGAATTGTAGACATTAAACACAGATGGGTAAAGAGCAGATGAAATCACTAATGCTGATTCACTATCACAGCATGAGCATAAAAATGTTTCTCAAAGTCGATCAACGTATTCACCAAATTAAACCTGGGAGTTACTGCTTCTCCACAGAAGCGAATGAAGTTTCACACATCGAAAAGACAGTTGTAGCACAGACATTGATATGGAAAATAAAAATTCATTTAATTTTGTATTTTCCACAACCGAATAAGCAACTTAGAGCTTCCAGCATTTATTCTCTCTTACACTTCCACTGATCAGGACACTATCTTCTCTCACTTCCCCATCAGTTGATTTACTATAGGCAGACAATACTTTGGCAGTTTACAAATTCTATAAAGTAATCATAAATGCTAAAAGTGCAATAAAATTGTAAGGACGACCTATGCCTACCTGAAGCAAACCATACTTGGTCTCCACATCATAAAGCTGGTATTCTTTAATGTCAGATGGTAAAGGAGAAGGTAGGTTGTCCCAGCTGCCAAGAACGTTAGCTAAACTTGCACAGACTGGTTCTGTACAAAAAGCCAAGCAATCCCTATAGAACAAATACACAGATTTTTTTTTCATAAATAAATACAATAAATGTCTTGCCCATGAATAAAGAACCACACAAACGTTGTATCATACTTTACCAGAACACTTGGTGGTGCTCATTTTTGAATAATAAAATTATAGGCAAGAAGACAGAAGCCTAACTTTTTGTTCATTCCTTAAAACTACCACAGAAGGAACAATGCCCGCCAACGAATCTACCACATTGGTTTTATGTCTTAATAATTAACAAGCTTGCTCTCTGAATTAATATAAGGCTGACAAAACACGCAAACCTCTTATTACTCATACACTTTTTAGGCCTACTTCAGCTTTATATGCTGCCTTTCTGAAGGAAAAACAACTGAAAATTAAAACACACAGATTCACAAATGTCAGCCAACCTGAAAGAACTACCGTTTGGCTTCTTTACTATCATTCTGTTAAAGTCACCACTTTCACATTTCTACTAACAAAACCAAAGATACAAAACTTGTTTCTGTAGTAATCCCTGAGAGGAATCAGAGCACAGAAAGATTAAGTCCTTCATTTTCAATTCAACTTCAGCTTTACCATGGAGCTTACACACATAGTTACGGTTAGGGCATAGATGCTAGAAAATACCTATGGAAGTTAGTGGATTTCAAATCAGACCATCTGACTGCTGTTGTTTTCAGGGAATAAAAAACAGGTGCTTATTTTTTACTTAAGGACCTAATGAAATAAGAATCCAAACCAGAGCAACGGAAGGATGGGGCAAATCTAATTAAAGCAACTGAATACTGCAGAACCTGATGTTTGCCATACAGTGCTGCTTCTTTAACAGTTCCCTGAATAATATCAAAATGAAATTCAGAGTAACATGATAAAAGAAAACAAGTTAAAAATAGATATGATGGCCAAAAATGCAAATGCTTAGGAAAACACTGCAACAGATGGAACATCTAGTAAACGAAGTATCTGGGACTCTTCACACTACTGATATTTTTAACGGGTAGTAATGACATTATGAGTAAACTTATAATATGGGGTGGTTTTTTCCCTTTTCTCCCACAGAAAGTTAAATATAGAATAATATTGCTCATCTGTGCTGTTAGTGGAATTTAAGACCAGCTATAAATAAACATATCGTATTTGTACTCTGCGTTTAGTATAAATAGCTATTATTATATAAGCATACGTAAAAATGTATATACCTATTTATATATTAATATGTATCTATATTAAATATAATTATATTGAATTCTGGTAAGTTGGAGTAGAAATATTCTACTAATAGTGGAAAAGTCACCCACACACTAAGTGTGTAGTAGGTATTCAGAATGGTATGGCCATTCTTTCTAGATCTACTTCAGCTGTGCAGCACCAACTATCACTTTGTCCCACAAAGTAGAATAAAAGGTGACTTACAATCAGTTCAACACAACCGTATGCTACTCTGGAGACACAAAAAAGACCAGGTACAATCTAGCCATGACAGATTTTTCAAGAATAAGCACTCTGGAAAGACCTGCAATTCTAAAGAAATCTTACAGCATGCTCTCAACAAGGTTACACAGACAAGTATTCTAAGCAAACCTTCCATTTATGAACCCCTAAAAATACTTAACACCAGTCCCTAGCACAACAAGCAACTGGGCAGGTATGGTTCTATACATGTTTCTACAGGGAGCTTGCAGAGTATCAGAAGAAGAGCAACTGCAGCAAAGTACAGGGCATTGCTAAAAACTCACAAACAAGAACTCTGACATAACTACTGTTAATTTTACTCAAAAGCCTTAAATTCACAAGAAAAAGTTTTCTTAACACTCCAAGGCACAACTCTTGGCCTCGTCTTCTGAAGTGCAGAGTTCAGGAAAAAAAAAAATCATTACAGATGCAGTTGCTGAGTCAATCAAAATAGAGTAACAATTTTAGGAAGAAGCCTGATGTGTCCTCTGGGATTCATTTGTGTACATCAGAACTTAGATGTATAGGTCATTTAGTGTGTAATGGTTCATTTACTGTTGTAGAATACGAGAGTCTCTTAAATCACATAATTAATCTTCCTTAGCTTTTTGTGAAGGGCATACTGAACCACAGAGCTAATGACAATTTTGAATCCTTGTTCATGTGAAATGTGTTTAGTACTGGAGGAAAGATATACCTGAATATGCAAGCATGATTTAATCCAAGAAATCTTTTCCTAAGCAGGCATTGCAAAGATAAAGAATCATTCCTACAGTGTTCTTGGTTGCTAGAAGCCACTACATTTGAAAACAGGCAAGTTAATAGACACAATAAAAAATACAGATGTTCAAAAGGTATTGGGCTACTATTTAGAAAAATTACTTTGGAAAAAAACCTTCATGATCTTGCTCTGCAGGATCAGGAACAGCTTTCTATATTGACATGAAACCCTCATTTTATTTGCTAGATTTTAGTGTACCGTCATCACTACAGTTGAATGATAAATCCGTTAAGACTCATCCATTATTGTGCCTAGTGGTCAACCTTACAGAAATCAAATAAGCAGTACAAAAACACACTGAATTTTGTCACCTTTGTTTGGCATTTGAGGCCCTTTTAAGCACCTATGTGGCCACAAGAGATGCAATTTACCAAAAATCTCCAATCTCACATGCACTACATAATAACATCTCATAAATGGAACAAATGTATGAGCAAGCTTTTAAAAGAAAAAAAAAAATCAAGAGTTCTTTAAAAGTTAAATTAATTGAACTACCAAATTTTCATACTCTTAGGGTTGTATGTAGCTACCCAACTGCAACTGGACAAAGATCATGGAATAGATTATTCATTAGAGTCACGCCAGGAACACATCCTATAGCTTGGATAGAATTAAAAAAGAAAAAAAATCAAAGGGTGGGGTGACAACATACCATTTGTACATGAGTAAAAACAGTAAACTTGACTCTCATGAGACTTATGTGTTGAATGTTCCAGATATTTTACTTTCAGTAAAAACGACTAAGAAAGCCTAGTCTCAATTTTACTACAACTTACCTGGATTCTTCCAATGGGTGTTGAACAGTAAGTAGTCGAGGGTGTCGAAGCCTGGTTAGCTGCTGAACGCCTCGTTTTAAAGAATCAATAATCTGATCCTTTTCAAATTTTTGATATTTGTCTATTAGCTTCTTATCAAAGACGAAAACAGCCACTTCCTAGAAACAAGTGGCAAAATTCACTTGTTATAAAACAGAGTCAAAAAACAAACATATAAACAATTACACACACAATCAACAGTACAATCCCACCAATGCAACAAGTATTTCAATGTATATATACACATACATATTGTCCTTACTTTGTCCCAGTCATAAGCACACAGGTTACTGTGTATAATCTCTAGAATATATATTTGAAGAGTTAAGATACTATTGTTCCTTAACTTACAAACAGTAATGCATAAACTATAACCATTATCTACATAGTGACAAGGCAACAAATCCACAGGACAGAAATTAGCTTGATTTTAAGTAGATGAAAGCATTTACATCAACTGTGACTAATCAAAATATTCTGAGCATATAACATTAAACTGGCATTAAATATACCAAGTGGTGCTTTATTAAACCACACCTCTATTAAACTAGACATTCACGAAAGACAGTCACAGAACAATATCTGAGTAATCAAATAATCTGATTAGACCATTCAAAAGATAAAACATTAATAATTTTCTAATGCTTAAACTTGTGTAAAAACAAATCCCAGAAATGCGGTAGACGTTAAAAGCAGAGAAAACAGTTCTTCCAACCAATCTTTGCAAATGGAGAGGAAGAACATTAAGAAATGCACCCTTAGCAAGTTTGCGGACGACACTAAGCTGGGTGGAAGTGTCGATCTGCTGGAGGGTCGGGAGGCTCTGCAAAGGGATCTGGACAGGCTGGACCGCTGGGCAGAGTCCAATGGCATGAGGTTTAACAAGGCCAAATGCCGGGTCCTGCACTTGGGGCACAACAACCCTATGCAGTGCTACAGACTGGGAGAAGTCTGTCTAGAAAGCTGCCTGGAGGAGAGGGACCTGGGGGTGTTGGTTGACAGCCGACTGAATATGAGCCAGCAGTGTGCCCAGGTGGCCAAGAAGGCCAATGGCATCTTGGCTTGTATCAGAAACGGCGTGACCAGCAGGTCCAGGGAGGTTATTCTCCCTCTGTACTCGGCACTGGTGAGACCGCTCCTCGAATACTGTGTTCAGTTCTGGGCCCCTCACCACAAGAAGGATGTTGAGGCTCTGGAGAGAGTCCAGAGAAGAGCAACAAAGCTGGTGAAAGGGCTGGAGAACAGGCCTTATGAGGAGCGGCTGAGAGAGCTGGGGTTGTTTAGCCTGGAGAAGAGGAGGCTGAGGGGTGACCTCATTGCTCTCTACAACTACCTGAAAGGAGGTTGTAGAGAGGAGGGTGCTGGCCTCTTCTCCCAAGTGACAGGGGACAGGACAAGAGGGAATGGCCTCAAGCTCCGCCAGGGGAGGTTTAGGCTAGACGTTAGGAAAAAATTCTTTACAGAAAGGGTCATTGGGCACTGGAACAGGCTGCCCAGGGAGGTGGTTGAGTCACCTTCCCTGGAGGTGTTTAAGGCACAGGTGGACGAGGTGCTGAGGGATATGGTTTAGTGTTTGGTAGGAACGGTTGGACTCGGTGATCCGGTGGGTCTCTTCCAACCTGGTTATTCTGTGATTCTGTGATTCTGTGAAATTCATACGAAACCTGGAAATTACAGAGGTGGATTTGAAATAACAAATTAGATTTCATCACCATCTTGAAAGCCATTAAAGAAAAATAAATCTACTGAAGAAAAAAAGAAAAAAAATCCAAAAACTTCATCATGAAACAGAGACTTTATTATACTCCTATAACAGACTTAAGAATAATAATAAAGGTTAGAAACCAGGAGAAAATGATATGACAATACAATTTTCAGTCCCAAGAGGAAGTCTATGATCTTGTACTACACAATCTGTAACCCATTATTCTAACTCACTCACAGAAACAGTTATATTACTGATTAAATAAACCAGACTTCTAGCAATAGGCTACATAAAAAAAGAAGTTCAGACCAATACACAAAAAACCCCACAGTTTACATTTTTTAGCTGGTATCTGTTTCTTTAACCTATTAGCAGGTGAACATCTATAACTAACTCAACCAAGAACACTTTTCCTGCTTCTATCCATACCAGGCTCTCTGCTCCAACTTTTAAGTGTGATAGATCAAACATTAACATTGATGCAAGGCCGGGAGGAACCACTGACTGGGGATGGAAGACATACACTATGCCCAGTGTTTAAAATAAACACTTTCCAGTACAAAGTGTAAACTTAGTATACGATCAGTAATAAAATTTCAAACTAACATAGCGCTCCAGAAAGCACTTCTCCTTAACATCAAGTCAAAAGAATCAGAAAGTGAATATTTAAAACAGACAGCACGGGACATCAGCTGTGGTTTGAACATTTTATGGTGGTTATAAATAGGTTCTATTGCTGCTCGCTGTGGTCCTGCATGGTTTGTTTGTAGTTTGACAGAAATTTCACATATCTAAAATTAGCTCACATGTAAGTACATATATGCAACTGTAGTATTCTAGGTATGAAAATGACTGCTATCGCATTGATTTTGAGGACTCAGTTATTCAGGCGCTGTGTGGCAACTTGCTTCCAATACCTTCATTTTCATGTAACACTTCTCACACAGGAAAGCACACAGCCACCTCTGTCTCCTCATGGACACTAAAATGTTAAATGTATTCTGATACCAATAATTCAAAATATGCCATTCTGAAATTCAATTTCACCATTAACATTGATTTTTATATGCAGAATGACATAACAATAATATCCTAACCACCATATGTCACCAGATATTACTGCACAAAGGAGCAAAGAGAGAGCTGAGTCATGGACCACATAAGAAACACTCAATGCACCAAAAAATACTGAAACCATCTAGTATGCTTGGAATTATTCAAAAGTGTTCATGGTTGTATGCTGTGTGAGCCAGATAACCTGTCAAATTTTGACTATGAACTTATTATTTCTGTTCTTCCTTTTCTGTTTGACAAGAACTGATATCCAACCCCACAAAGGAGGGCTACTGACTGTAGCTGATAGGGATTCCATTTCCTGTAATCACTTTCATGGAAACTTACCGAAACGAAAAGTCTGACAAGCCTTAAATAGCTACTACTTCTTTCCATGGAATGCTCTAGGGGAGCTCCACTTTGTTGTTTTCGTAAGACTGAAGGAAGAGTAGCTTCCTCCTGCAGATAGCAGCTTGCTATTTCATCCTGCAGTTGTGTTGTAATTCCAGCTTTGTGGAATTCAACATAAAAAGACTAAAATATATTAAAAAAGAAGAGTGATTGCTCTTCACAAAGAAAGTGAAAAAGTAGAGACAAACCAACCCTGATCTTCAACAACACAGATTTCCCTTCATTATGTGGTAGGAAGCATACATGCTTTGCTGAACATGCTCTCATCTCAATGCAGTGTGCTGGCAACGCTACTACCTGGGTTAGGGAGAACGGGCAAGCGTGGAAGGGACTAGACTGGCCACTCAAGAGATCTAAGTTTAAATTTCACTTCTGTTTACAAACATAAGATAGTCCACACCTTCTGACTCCCCTGTTACATGTTTAAGTTGAATACTTCACTTCAAAGTGCTGTTAGGTAAAGCTCAGCGATGACATTGCAAGAGCTGTGTGTTATGATGTATGCCATGTAAATACTTGGAGAATGAAGCCCTTCAAGAAAACAGCTTTTGTTAAGGTGAAGAATTTTGAATTTTTAACATCAATTACTTAAAAAAAATTTAATGTTTAAGTTCTACAATGTCTTTGCCAAGGAATTATATGTCACCTGCGCAAACAGGAGTAAGCATTGACCACAACAAGGAAGACACAGCACTTGGTTTACATGCTCCTGTGAGGAAAAAGAAGTACTGCTGATATCCACCAACATACTTCCTACCCACAAGAGGAAGGCAAGAATTCAGAAACCCATGGAGTTTGTGTGTCCAAAAAGATGCAAACAAAACTAGGAAGTATTTCTAAATTAAAGACTCTAAAAGCTGTGGAAACATAACGGTAATGAACAGGTAACCCTCCTTATTCATCTTACTGCATACTGAGAAAGCAGTTAACAGCAGCACTCACAGCCCAGATGACCAACTGGATCCTGGGCTGTATCAAAAGAAGCGTGGCCAGCAGGGCGAGGGAGGTTATTCTGCCCCTCTATTCCTCTCTTGAGAGACCTCATCTGGAGTACTGCGTCCAGTTCTGGAATCCTCAACATAAGAAGCTGTTGGAGCTGTTGGAATAGGTTAAGAGGAGGGCTACAAGGATGATCTGAGGGCTGGAGCACCTTCCCCATGAGGACAGGCTGAGAGAGTTGGGCTTGTTTAGCCTCAAAAAGGCTCCAAGGACACCTTATAGCAACCTTCCAGTACCCATAGTGGGCCTACAAGAAAGCTGGGGAGGGACTGTTTACAAAGGCTTGTAGTGATAGTACAAGGGGGAATGGCTTTAAACTGGAGAGGGGAAGATTTAGACTAGACATAAGGAGGAAATTCTACACAATGAGCGTGGTGAGGCACTGGAACAATTTGCCCAGGGAAGTTGTGGCTGCCCTATCCCTGGAAGTGTTCAAGGCCAGGTTGGATGGGGCCTTGAGCAGCCTGATCTAGTGGGAGGTGTCCCCTCCCATGGCAGGGGACTTGGAATTAGATGATCTTTAAGGTCCCTTCCAACTCAAACCATTCTATGATTCATTCTATGAACATAAAACCAAAGGAAATTTTAAGGGAGCAGAGTGCCTGATTTTAGAAACTGCTGTGTTTGTTTTTCCTTTCATTTTTGTTCTCTATTTTAACCATATGCACTCACGCATATTTTTCTACTGAACAATCAAATGTAACTCAATATGCAAACACATGATGTTTTACCAAAGCCTCCCACTGTGCAAAGCAAAATAGTGTTTCAACTAAAATACTGGAAAGCATTCCAATATTACTCTGGGCTTTTGCCAGAAAAAGAAGATCTTCCTCCAGCTTTTGAAGGTTTTATTTTCAGAAGCTGGCCAATGTTTTTTTTAAAATCACACTTTCCTATCAGCTTGCTTGAGTCATAACATACACAATACAGCTATTTCAGTTTTGAAATGAATAAGCCTTTAAAGTTTGAAGAGTAGGAAGCTCTAGTTTCAAAGCTACTGTATGCACAGCCAAAACAACAGAAAGCTGACTTACCTACCATCAATAAATATATAATACTGCCACAAAAGTTAACCACAACTACAGTAGTCTTGAAGTGCAAACCTTTAACTCCTTAATTCTGCTAGTTTTCCTGACTAGAGCTGCCAACAAGAACATTAAGTGACCTTAAAAAAAAAAAGTTCTTCTTTTTGATTGCATTTTCAAAATGCAAAAAAGACAAGGGCCACACAACGCCAGAAAAAATTGTAAGTGTATGAAGACTAAGTTAACAAATCCAAAATGAGCAGAAATACATACTGTAAAATTAGCAACATGTTACTTCGTATACACATGTATAACCAGAAAGACTCATAAATCTTTCAAACAAACAGCAGCAAATCAGCTATCAAATAGTCCCAGACAAACACACGCACACAGGTAAGTAATTTCCTCACATCCTGCTACGCTGTAATTCAGCCACTTACAAAGCAAGAAAAGACAAGGCACATCAATAAAAAGCAAGCTAATAATTTAGAAACCCAGGAAAACTAGCAGGGCAGAAACCAGGCAGAACTGCGAAAAGAGGAATAAAATCGTACATATCTACTGTTACCAGAGACGGAATTTTTGCAACTGTCCACTGACTTAAAATAGGAACCAAATTAACCCATACTTGATATCTTAACTCTAGTTGACCAACTTTTCTAAGACTGCTGACTCCTGTTTGTCCTGGCAACAAAGATTTCTGATCAGCTCTACTGCTGTAATGCTAAAAGTATCTGGCTACGACGACTTAAATTATCATGTGTGTTATTGTTAAATGACACCATCAGAGGCAATTGAGCCCCTACAACCTGTTCACAATACATATTTACTGTAAAAAAGCTAAGTGATTGTAGTTTCAAACTAGATATACACACTTGCAATGCAGCAAATATATGCATCACTTCACAAAAGTGACTGCTGCCGCTTGGAAAATGACAGCCAGATACTTTCATATTGCCCAGCCAATGTTTCAGAGGTACACGCAAAAGAGATCAAAAATAAATTTGAAAAATAGATATATTGCAATAAAATTATATTATACAAATATTACAACACAACACAAATTGTTTGTATTGTGGCACAGTTTTAGCTTGAAAAGCTAACTGAATGTTGACACGATGTTACCTAACTGGTAATATTAGCAATGAAAGGTAAATACATGTCAAATCACCAGCCAATGAAAATTTCCTGCACTGCAACTGCTACTGTATTTTTAATGACAAGTGATGGCATACAAATACACAGATGTCAGTTTGAGTTGACAGAGATAGTGCAGGATCACAATGTGGTAACACATGAATTAAAACTCTGCAAAATCAGTAGTCAGAACACTCATTCAAAGCTTGAAGAACACGATCAACAGAAACCAAGTCACACATACTCTGTCAATTAGGAAACTTGCTACAACTCTCCAGACCCTCAAATCTAAGCCCTCTACAGGTCAAGTGCTTACTGGGCACAGAGATTATACAAAACCTATCAAAAAATACTGTATTTTCAATGTTATCACTTCTTTATATGGTTGAAAAGACAAAAAAACCCCACCCCAACCGTTACATTTAGTAAATTCAGTAAATACTAGATGGATAGAGTCCTGCAACAGCTAGACAGATGCTTGAGAATATGGCGAAAAGTAGCTTCAAATATTATTCAGATTCTGTCACAACCAGATCACGCATTCTCCACAGATTATTCTGCAAATTGTATTTCTTCTCTTTTTGCTGAAGCTTATTTTCCTACCATACTGTATATATGCTTTCCAAAGTCATTCCTTCCTGTCCATTTCTTTTTGATACATTTGTAGCAAGCTGATTCCTTGTCTAAGTGACCTCACATCACTTCAGCATCAAGTTTAACTGAGGGCCATAATATACTAACTGTTCTATTGACTTGCTGAAAATTCTATTTCCTTTCCAAGTTTGAAAAAAAAAGCACTTCACACTTTTCTAGTACAACAAAATCATTTTCTATAATAGCAGCTCTTAGACCCTGTTACTGGCAAGCCTTCTCCCCAAGTCACAATCCTGCTGTCATTTACACATGTGACTCCAAGTGAGTCAAAATTTTATATACTAGTGCTCTAAATGTCAATACTTTAAGGAAACTAAAAGGGAACACTACTGATCTGAAAGCAGCACGCAGCACAGGGAAGGCAGAACTCACTTCCCCCACAACCTCCTCCTCTATCCCATGCCTTGCTGTTATGGCATCTCATGATTTAACATTTCTAACCCCTCAATTTCTGTATGGCAGCTGAGCAAAAAACAAATTATGTCATACTTCATGATTATTTTGAACCACTAAAAAGCCAGTACTTGTGCTAAAAAAAAGCTGCAAGGTAAAACAAACTGGATAACCAACCCTTGTTAAACTAATTCCTTCTTGTCATATCAGTTTTAATCAGATTAATTCTTGATCACGGTATCAAACTGTATGCGATGAATGCAGAACTACTTTCTCCAGCAGAGAAAGCTAGAAGCAACTACCACCTATAGAGCTGATAACATTTTTTATATATATATATATGTATATGTATGTATTTAAACATCATTGGGGTCTTCATTTCATTTTACTTATAGTACTACCCTTAGCAGCAGCCTGACCAGTTAGATTTTGTTTTTAAATGCAACTTACTATCTGCTACATATCAGTCTGCTTTCTAATGCTCATAAGCCTAGGTCTTTACTTCACAACCCACCTGCTTTGTTGATTTTTTAGTTCCATTAAATATCTTCCAAGCAAGACCATTACCACCACTGGCAATATGTCGGCCAACATCAAATTCCCTGGTAACAGGGTTTCCCATGACTGCACTGGTGACATCAGCCGTCACCTTTGTAACGGTGCTCTTCAACTTATTCAGCATGGACTCCATTGTCTCGACTGCACACCAATGTCCAATCCTACAAAGACAAGAAGAAAAGAAGATTCACAGTCCTCTCACAATTTCTGTTAACATAAAACACATGCTGAAAACGGTAATATTAAAGGACATCTAATCAAGGATTGAATAGGATATAGGAGAAACCCACAAAAACGACAGTGAAATATAATTTCCAAGGCTCTACAGTTATACATATTCATTCTGTGTACACATAACAGTGTGTGCGTGCCAGGGGATTATATGCCATTGCTTCTACTTTTCCTCAAAAACTTTTCAGTCTCTTGATCTTTATCACTAGATCCAACAAAGCAATTAAGGACAGAAAATCACTTCTTAAAAACATGACTGAATAAAACAAAGAATCTATAAACTGCTCTCATGAAGGAAAAGGTTCAGACCTTGTATATTAATATCAATTAACAAAGAGAACCAAATGTGAAGGCAACCAGGCTCCTATAACTTCAGTGTTCATGGAACCACACAGTTTTTGAAAGGAAAGATTGCTTAAGATACCAGACCAGCAAAAGAATAGATGTGTATTATACAAAAGTAAAAAAAGTAAAAAAATGTGTTCTTTCTTATACTGTGCTTGTCAAAATACAAGCCCAAAATTCAGTTTGTCAACCACCACACTGCAGACATTATTGTTTGTATAATCTAAGTATTAATGAGCTGATCAGCTGCTGCAGGGGAAGGAAACAAGAAAACATCTTTTTTTATGCTTTATTTTAACAAAAAAACCCCGAAGAACAACAAACCACAAACTGCCCAAGGAAGTTCTTTGCATCATCTTGCAAATTTAAGAGCTAAAAGTGTGGCAACTTACAATTTAGTTCATCTCCCCCTATACTGTGTACTACCACAGTTTCCTAAAATGCTACAATTAGTCACAAAAAAATCTAACTTGCCTAGCCTGACAGATAGAAGTTCCGAAGCCGATGTTCCATTTATACAATTACCTCTCTGACATAGATACAGAATAAAGAATGAAGACAGGAAACAAAGAGTGAAAAAAAAGAGACAGACATTCATGTGTGAGCGAAGATGAAGTGAGAATGCAAGCAGAAATTATTTCCTGGTACTACGAGGCATATTAAAAAGCAGATATTTAAGGATATTTCCTCATTCTCTCTTTCAAATAAGGTGTGAAGAGTACTGTTCCTTCAACCTGCAGTAAAATAAACCTAAGACAGCACATCAGGAAATGACTAAAATCTCCAGAAATACTATTTTCATTGATGGCCTCATTTGTCAACTCAACTCACTGGTATGTAATTTGTGTAAAACCGCGCTTCTTTGAAAAATAGAGAATGTCTTTCCTATTCAAATGGAAGAGACAAGATTCTGCTGTGATAGAGAAGTTGTTTGCCAAGTCATGGTAACAAGAACAAAGGCAGCAGAAGGCACTAACAAATAACCCAGTGAGCACTGGGACTAATCAGCCCCAAAGTCCTCCTGATCAGATGCAAGGTGCTTGCTTGTATGAATTAAAGCTCTTCCCACTGTATTACATGTATATATAAGGCAATATTCTGGTCTACATAGGTTATGTGGTGTTTATTAATATATGCCTTTATGCCAAAGCCTTTCTCATATTCAAGACACAGTTTGTTTCCTCTTCACAGCTCCTTAGTCTCACAAAACCTGTAGGTAGCAACTTATTTTTGACAGCTCTGTACCTCAGCCAAACTTGATTGAAACCAAACACACTACAGTTATCCGGACACAGACATCTTCTTCCCCTGGTACTACAGATTCCATTTGAAATCAGGACAAATAGTCTGATTAGTATTAAACTAGAAAGAGACTTGTTTTCTTAAAGAGACAATAAACGTACCAAACAAAACTTCTTAAAGAGTTACACGTTACTGAACAATTCAGTGCATACAGGTACAACAGTATTAGCCTAGTCCTTATGCCAACTTCAGCACAGTGCTGAGAGTAACACAGCTATGCTGTTCTGTCTTGACTTTTGTTGCAGTTATATCCCATTTTCAGTAATCTTCCACAGCGAAATCTAGAAACACACTAATGCTCCATAGACATTTCCCTGATTTCCACGTCAGCTGAGTTGACACACCTTCATGCTTCTAAATGAAGAACCAGACAAGGAGCTCTCAGAAAATATATTATAAAAAAAGAAGGTATCCAACTGCACAGATCTCAATCTTGCATATACTCAACTTTAAAATAAAAAACAGTAGTTATGGTTTCAGTGGGACTATTCAAAGCAAAGCCAGATATGATTACAAGCACGTTTGGGGTAGAGTTGGTCTCACTTGCAGTGACTGTGAGTTTTAGATATGAAAAACTGCATCTAAATACAATAAGATCATAAGAATAATACATACCAAGCAAGTACATAATTAAGTCTTCTGCTGAGAACATAGCTGGAAATAAATTACAAAAACCTGGAATTCTTATATTAAGAAATTTCATTACAGCTTCTGACATTTTCATATGATGTATTAGTTTTACTTTATGAATTGTCCTATGGAAAAATGCTTGCAATTCTTAACTGCACAGACCAAGACCAAACAGCTATCAGACATTAGGTAATATCCTTGTATAAAGGAACCTTCATTCACTTGCGGAGTAGGTAGAACAACAAATTGTGGAGTATTCTGAATAGGAGCTATAGGTATTTCCAGGTCTCAGAGATTTTATTCTGCAGTTATTCCATAAGGCAAACTCTGTATGCTAAAGGACTATAAAAACAAATCCTAATGAGTTTAACATAACAACAAATTTAATGTATTTCTTTTAAAATCTTGTGCTTTTTGCATTGTTTCATTCACTCCCAGCCATCAAATCTCCACTACCAATGCAACACAACCTCATGTTAGAATTCTCAAAACTAGAGAGATATTTCACAAAATTAAATTCAGAGCTAGTACGAAGAAAATGCAAGCGCATGCATGTTCAAATTCTTTTGTATAAATTTGAAATCGAGCTTCTCTATACAGATGGTGGAAAAATGATGCAGTACTGATTAAATTGGAAGTGCCCTCTGCTGTGGGTGACAGACTAGCTGCAGTGAGAAGTCTGGAAAAGCCACTAGGTGAGAATGTTGACAGCACTCCAGTGTCTGAATGCTTACGATTTAAAAAAAACAAGCCTGGTAGGCCCTGTCCAACCTGTTCCTCTGCAGCTTGACAGTATGCAAATTACTGGTTGATTTAGCTAAGAGTGAGCACTTCTCAATAAGCAGCTTGGATTTTAACCTTATGTCCATCTAACACTGTAACTCTGTAGAAATCATCATGTCAACAGTTGGACTGTAATCTAAAATAGTATATTTTGCTCCATAAAAATGATTGTCATTACCAACCACAGTAAAAACTCGGTATATCAACAGGAAAAATGCATCTAGAAAATCCGTGCCAAAAAAAAAAAAAGTATCTACTTTGGGTAGTATCTGTAATACCACAAATCACAATGATTTCACCATGTTTGAAATGTACAACTTCAGTTCTCAATTGCACAAAAACTGATTTGTTGAATTCTTTTAAGGTTGAACTACTGTTTATAGAAAAATTAACAATCACAGGACAACAAAGCAAGAGTCACCCACAATTAAACTTGAAATGGAAGTTAGAAAGGTAATAAATGTCTGAAAAGAGTAACAGTGTTCAGACATGCAACACAGGACATGTAATAAATGTTTAAGAACTTTGATTTTTTCCCATTTGAGTTTCAAGAATAATATTAATGCTACTGATACCAAGGCCATGAAACCCGGAAACAATCATAAAAAGAAATCTGGATGGTCAGTGTGCATTTTATGAATCCTCCTCACAATCAGTAACAGTCTTTACACTAATGTAGATCAGCAACAATGCATCAGCACGTTAATGTCCTAACCACTTGTCAAGGCAGCAAGCAATAGCCAAAAAAACAATAAGAAAAGAGGCAAAACATTCAAAATGTTGAAACAAGAGCAAATCCAAATGAAAGGTTCCCCACCACTCTTTAATTATCACTCATGTAAAACAACTGCATGACTAAAAAGTATTAGTTTATCCTTGAACTAATTCATCGCTTCATCTGATGTATGGACACAGGCACACACTACACAGCAGTGCATCTTGCATTCCGCCAGAATTTTGAGCTATAATAAGCTGGGATCCACTCCTGTGAGTAAAGGTAGTGAGCGGACACATAAGTACTTCATGTCACTCAACCCAAGCTCCCATCCCACCTATCTGACCCAAATGATGATGACTTCAAGAAGAAACAGGCTTAGGACAACCATGCCTTAGGAAAACCAAACCAAACCAAAAACAACCCCAAACTCCCATTTTTGGGGGTAGAAACAAGCTTTTGCACCTGTTACAAACACAACAGAAGGATCAAATGCAGTAATGCCCTATACATGCTGTAGCTGCCCCTACAGCCAGCCACCTTCATGATTTTACTTTCATATTTTGGTACTGAGCTGCAACTGAATGCCTACCAAAAACCCACAGAGCAAGATACACACACAGGAATCCATTTGTCACCTGCTGACAGAAGAAACCTCACTTACGTGCTGCTACCTCTTGTGGGCCAGCCCTCCAGCATGACTACTGCTTACAGAGAGACCAGGCTCGCACCTCTAGTCCAAGAATCATAGAATTGTCTGGTCGGAAAAGACCCTTGAGATCACCGAGTCCAACCTTAGCTGTCTACTACTAGATCGTATCTCTTAGGCACTTCATCTATTGGGCAGCCTGTTCTAGTGCTTGATAACCCTTTCGGTGATGGAATTTTTCCTGATGTCTTATCTGAACCTCCCCTGGCGCAACTTAAAGCCACTCCCTCTCATCCTATCACCTGTCACTTGGGAGAGAGACAAACAGCCACCTCGCTACAATCTCCTTTCAGGTAGTTGTACACAGTGAGAAGGTCTCCCCTCAGACTTCTTTTCTCCAGGCTAAACAGCCCCAGCTGTCTCAGCCGCTCCTCATAACACTCGTTCTCCAGCCCCTTCACCGGCTTCGTTGCCCTCCTCTGGACGCGCTCCAGGCCCATAATGTCTTCCTTGCAGTAAGGGGCTCAAAACTGAACAGGGGGCTCGAGAAGCCCCTTCTCGGCGCTGCTCAGCGCTCGCCGCCCCGCGGGGCAGCCAGGAGGGAGCGGCGCTTGCGGGCAGCGGCTCCGCCGGTTCCCACCAGGCAACGACCGCGCTTCCAGCGCTGCACCGGGCCGCGAGGCCGGAGCCGCCGGGCCCTGCCCGCCCCGCGGCGCCGCTCGCTCCCTGGGGGAGGCCTCTCACCTGAGCCCAAGGGAAGCTGCTCCGCGGGCGGCCTGTCACGCCGGCCCCGGCTCCGACCCGCTCCAGCTATTCCATCGCGGCGGCGGCGGCGCGCGCCTCACTTCCGGCCCGCGGCGGGGGCGCTGGGGCGGCGGCCGGGGCAGGGCGGAAGGGCGCCGGAAGTGACGCGCTGCTGGCTTCCGGCTTCCGCCGCGGCGGGAGGTTTGAGCGGCTTCGTGAGCCGGAGCGGGCGGGAGCCGCGGCGTGGAAGAAAAGAGAAAAAAAAAACTACAAAAGAACGGAAAAAACTAACTCTGCAGCTCCGTGTGCGAGTACCCCTCGCCTGTCTTCAGTTCTGGGCCCCTCACCACGAGAAGGATGTTGAGGCTCTAGAGCGAGTCCAGAGAAGAGCAACAAAGCTGGTGTAGGGGCTGGAGAACAGGCCTTATGAGGAACGGCTGAGAGAACTGGGGTTGTTTAGCCTGGAGAAGAG
Organism: Phaenicophaeus curvirostris; assembly: GCF_032191515.1. Lineage (NCBI taxonomy): Eukaryota > Metazoa > Chordata > Aves > Cuculiformes > Cuculidae > Phaenicophaeus > Phaenicophaeus curvirostris. Next base: position 46,351,099 of record NC_091392.1, on the reverse strand, counting down.
GAGGCTGAAGGGAGACCTCATTGCTCTCTACAACTGCCTGAAAGGAGGTTGTAGAGAGGAGGGTACTGGCCTCTTCTCCCAAGGGACAGGGGACAGGACAAGAGGGAATGGCCTCAAGCTCTGCCAGGGGAGGTTTAGGCTGAACAATAGGAAAAAATTCTTCACAGAAAGGGTCATTGGGCACTGGAACAGGCTACCCAGGGAGGTGGTTGATTCACCTTCCCTTGAGGTGTTTAAGGGACGGGTGGACGAGGCGCTGAGGGATATGGTTTAGTATTTGATAGGAATGGTTGGACTCAATGATCCAGTGGGTCCAGACCACAGACACTTAAGGAGCTCCGTACTTTTCTGGGAATGACAGGTTGGTGTTGGTTATGGATTTATAATTATGGACTTTTATAAAGCCAATTTATGAACTCCTAAAGGGTGACTCCAAGAATCTAGCTTGGACTGGAGAAGCCATTCAGGCCTTCCACAAATTAAAGCAAAAGCTGATGCGGGCACCAGCCTTAGGGTTACCAGACCCTACAAAGCCCTTTTAGTTATTCTTTCTTGAGAAGCAAGGGATTGCACTGGGAATACTGGCTCAGAACCTTGGCCCAGACTGGAGGGCAGTGGCATACTTTTCCAAACAATTGGATGAAGTAAGTAGAGGATGGCCTAGCTGCCTTAGAGCGGTGGCTGCAGTAGCGCTTAACATCCAGGAGGCTCGCAAATTTACTTTTTCGCCAAAAGATGACAGTGAATCTGGGCCCCTTGCCTCAAACACTTCAGCACAAAAGGCAGAAATAATAGCTTTAACTTGAGTATTAGAGCTTGCTAAAGACAGGAAGATTAATATTTGGACAGACTCTAAATATGCTTTTGGAGTAGTTCACGCCCATGGAGCGGTCTGGAGAGAAGGAGGACTTTTATCTACCCAAGGAAAGTACATAAAACACCTAAAGGAAATTCTCAAACTACTGGAAGCTGTACAACTACCAGAGAAGGTGGCAATTATGTACTGCAAAGCTCACCAAAAGGGAACAGCTGCACAAGAGATAGGTGATTCCATGGTGGACCGGGCAGCAAAGAGAGCGGCCAAAAAGGGTACGACAGAGATACAGTCTTTGGTTCCAGATGGAAAAATTTTAATCAATCAAATTCCTAAATATTTGAAAGACCAAGAGCTGATCAAAGATTTAAGGGGAAGAACAGAGGAAAATGGTTGGGTTAAAACACCAGAAGGGAAAGTAGGATTAAACCACGATAAAACTGTGCTCTGTCCTTCAGAACATAGAGCATGGGCATGAATGGTGAATGAGAAATGGAAAACTATAAATTTAGAGTCTTGCATTACACGAGAACAACAAGGATTTATTTATGAAAGTAACACAATCGATGCTCAGGATATCTGCCTTGACACTGAGCAAAGTATTTGTCACTTTGAGATCCATCCAGACGCTAATCAAAAGACCGTACTTGTACATATTGGCTGGGGTTGTGTGTGTTTGAGAACTGCCTGTACCTCTATAGCAATAGACAAGATAATTATTGATAGCAAGAATCATTCTAATTTTTGTATTTGTAATTTTGTTAAGATTGTTGGGTGTGACTTTTCTTATTTAGCACCAATCATATCCCACCAGTTGATAAAATCCAATTATACAATGTTTCACAAATTATCACCTGTACCTATTGGAATGAATCTTACATTGATGAAACAATTAATGAAATATTAAGATTTAATCAAAATTTTGGAGGAGGTCCAAGAAAATGGGAGAAAAACCCTGGTAACAGTCCACCATGACACAAAGGAAATAAATAGGGTCTTGAAAAGGGTAAAAGAAGATGCAAGCCGTAACTGGTGGGACGTGCTTTTTGGATGGTCACCTACCACGACTGGCATTCTAAATAAGTTGTGTCATCCCATTGTTGTTCTTTTGATAATAGTTTTAGTCAGCTTTGTTTTCTCTGTCGTACTGTTTGTTTGGAATTGCAGAATGCTACAGCGACTAACAATTTTAACTTCTATGTCTAGTGCACTTGAGAATGCATTAAGGGTTAATTTTCAAGCAAAGAATTGTCCAGTTCCCCTTTGAGAAATAGATTGTGTATAAAGCAAACGAATTTGCCTACAACCAAAGACAGGGGAGAATTGATAAACAAACATATAAAATATAGGGGAAGAAGCTTAGTTCATTATGCAATCCACACCATTAGCAAAGGCCTTGAAAACACTGAGTGCTGATAAGAAGAAGCTGGTATGTGAACATCTGCTGATAAGAAGGAGCTGGAATGCAAACAGCAGCCCTAAGCAGAAAAATGGCTTTATCCTGCTTTGTGATTTGGAGTATAACCAGGAAGGGACCGCACCTGCGTACAGATTAAGGTCAGAAAACGTTCACCCAGAGGAAGAAGAGTTACTTCATCCCTGAGACCCTGGTGCACAACCACCGGGAGGCACTGCACAAGGACAAGCCTGAAGAGATCCTTCTAGAACTAATTATAACAAGAAGCGGGGAAAGATTATGAATATGTACTAGGCATTTATGAATATGTATGTCTTTACACTATAAGTATCTGCTTGTTAGACAATACAGTGTGTGAGTTAGGTGGATTACCCCCTCGCACCCATTGGCGAATAAACACGTACCTGCTTTATAACTTGTATTGAGTTGTAGAGTTTGATTCCACAAAACAGTTGGCATGCCTAAATAGCAGATGCTACCTAATATTTCTTGGTAAAACTGAACTGCTTTGATCAGCCCTTTGTCATTTAGAATAGTTTGGCACAGTAGCACAAGCCTAGGAATCATTTTGTTTTTCAATTAATTACGCTGAATTCTGAGAATTAGTATGAGCGAGCTACTTGCTCGGAGCTGGGAAAAGAAATAGAACTCATCAACAGTATTTAGAATCAATGTCCTTGACCTCTCCACAAAGCAGATATGGATGATTGGTTTTCTAGTAGCAGGATATGCCCCAGATATGATGAAGCCCTAAAGTCTTGATTTAACAGCAATTTAGGAAGTGACAGAAAGTTAAATGTGTCCTGATCATATTTGTTACACAGCTAATTTTTTTCTCCCCTCAGCAGAACCAAGTGTGAAATGACACATTCAAAACCCTTAGCTTTAGAAGCAGCCAATAATAAGAGGGTAGAGGAGCTTCTTCAATCTATAAATGTTCATGCATCTTTACCTCCAAAGATGGTTGTTAATGAACCAACTAATCTGCTTCCAAAAAGAGGTCAGGATTGAACTTTTTTTTTTTTTAAACTTGTTTGTATCTGCTTAGGTTGAGTACCTTTTTTGTTAAACGCTGCGCTGAGAGTCCTAAATTTAACATGTCACTAATGACAAAATAGCTAAATGAATGCTAAATATGTAAATGCTCATAATAAGTAAACTAAAAGGAACAAAACCAAAATAGGCCAGGAAAGCCAATGGTATCTTGGCTTGTGTCAGAGATGGTGTGGCCAGCAGGTCCAGGGAGGTTATTCTCCCTCTGTACTTGGTACTGGTGAGACCGCTCCTTGAATGCTGTGTTCAGTTCTGGGCCCCTCGCCACAAGAAGGATGTTGAGGCTCTGGAGCGAGTCCAGAGAAGAGCAATGAAGCTGGTGAAGGGGCTGGAGAAAAAGTCTTATGAGGAGCGGCTGAGAGAAGCTGGGGTTGTTTATCCTGGAGGAGGCTGAGGGGAGACCTTATTGCTCTCTACAACTACCTGAAAGGAGGTTGTAGAGAGGAGGGAGCCTCTTCACCCAAGGGACAGGGGATAGGACAAGAGGGAATGGCCTTAGGCTCTGCCAGGGGAGGTTCAGGCTTGACACCAGGAAAATTTCACAGAGGGGGTCATTGGGCACTGGCAGAGGCTGCCCAGGGAGGTGGTTGAGCCACCTTCCCTGGAGGTGTTTAAGGCACGGATGGATGAGGTGCTGAGGGGCATGGTTTAGTATTTGATAGGAATGGTTGGACTCAATGATCCTGTGGGTCTTCCAACCTAGAGATTCTGTGATTCTGCAAAAACAGGATTCAGTTTTTGCAGGATGGTGCTATTCTATTTATGCAAGTACCACTCAGGACGATATGGAGTGTAAGACTGAATATGTATTATAATATTCATTTACTATTCACTTGTCTTTCTTGCTTGTATTACTGGTTAGAGTAGGTTATTACTAATTCTACTAGGCGAAGAGAGCGAGTTGTTCTCTTTTAAGCCTTCTTTCTTAGCATTCCTTTTTGATCCCTTCTTCCCCAACACAGAAATATCACACTATGCTGTTACCTTGTTTTCTTTGAATATTTAAAACATTCTTGAGTGAGTAAACCCAAAAATTAGTGTTTTACTTAAGATCTTATTTCAAAGGTTGGTGCTTTTTTGTTTGTTTATGGTATCAGTAATAGATGGAAATAGTCTGGAAACAACTAACTCTGCTAGGACTACTGCAGTTAATTGATAATCTGCTTCTAGAAGATATCTTGATGTCTTCAGTGAGGAGAAAACCAAACAGTTTTGGCAAAGAAGACGACCCGGTTATCTTAAATACTTTACTGGACAGAGAGATTATGTGTAGCTTAAACTTGCCTGAGTAAGTTCTATGTCTATAAAATATATATAATCTGTGCTGGAGTGCAGAATATGCAGCCCTGGAGAATTTGCAGTGCCCACAGGAGAGTCCTTTGCAACTGAAGGGCTGCAACAAACGTCCCTGATGCTGTGACTTATGTACAGTCTTTGCTGATATTCCACAAGGAGCTATGGAACCATACATGAGGTTTTTAGACAAACTACAAGAAGCTCTAAACAAGCAGGTAGACGATACTGCTTCTAGAGAAATTTTGCTTAAACAATTAGCCTTAGAGAATGCAAATGCAGACTGTCAGAAAGTTTTACTGCCTTCAAAGCACACAAACCCAGTACACTGCAGTTTGGCTCATCCCTTTGGCAGTGAAGGGCCCCTCAGGAAACAGACTTAATGCGCTGTTAATTGAATGATCATCTGTCACAAAGCAAGGATTGTTTGTTTTACTGGATTCGATTGATGCCGACTTAACCGGAACAATACAAGTAATGGCTTGCACACCTATGCTTGATACCGAGGGGCACTAGAATTGCTCAGTTGATTTGTTTTCAAGCAATTGTACATCATGCAGCAAATCGCATACGAGGAGGAGGAGGCTTTGGCTCGACTCACCAACCTGTGATTCTATGGATGCAGAAACTGCAAACATCATGACCCACGTTAGCCTGCAAAGCACGAGACTCACAGGGCAACAAAGAACAATGTTTTACCAGTATTATAGTCAGTGGAGCCGATGTAACAGTTTTTTCTTTAACTGAGTGGCCGACAGATTGACCATTCACCAAACCACTTACTGCTCTGATGGGGATGGGGGGAGTGACTAGCACACAACAAAGTTTACACTCCGTAATCATATATGGAGCAGATGTCACGTGGTGACTCTCAAACCATACGTTCTGTCACTTCCCACTGTCTTATGGGGTAGAGACTGTGCAGCACAATGGGGTCTGACTTTGAGCACCCATTTCTAAAGAGAGCCACGGCAGTGCAGACCACCCTTCCTCTTACCCGGACTACAGATGAGCCGATTTGGGTGGAACGGTGGCCCCTTAGGAATGAGAAACTGCACCACCTTAAAGCTTTTGTGCAAGAACAATTACAAGCTGGACACATTGTACCAACTACCAGCCCCTGGAATACGCCTGTGTGTGTAATACAGAAGTGGAAAGTGGCATTTATTACAAGATCCGCGAAAAATAAATGCGATTATTGAGCCTATGGGACCACTGGAACCAGGAATGCGCTCACTGACAAATGTTACCTCAAAACTGGGACTTAACCATTATAGATTTGAAAGACTGTATTTTTACCATTCCATTACATCCAAAGGATGCAAGCCGTTTTGCTTTTTCTATTCCTTCTACTAATAGGGCAGAACTAACGGTATCACTGGACTGTATTGCTGCAAGGCATGTGTAACAGTCCAACAATTTGTCAGTGGTTTGTAGCAAAAGCTTTATCACCAGTTCGTGAATTATATCCTCAAGCCCTGATTTATCATTATATGGATGATATTTTAGTTGCAGCCTCAACACTAGAACAGATGGCTAAAGCTGTAGCAGCTGTAGCAGTAACAGTTACCCAAGTAGGTCTTTGTGTCACACCAGAAAAAAATCCAAAAAATCCCTCCATGAAAATATTTGGGATGGAAATTTTACGAACAAACCATTCAACCACAGCAACTTAAATTTTTATGTTCTGTAAAGATACTGAACGATGTGCAAAAATTATTAGGAGCCATAAATTGGGTATGCCCCTTGTTAGGCATGACTACAATAGAATTACATCCTTTGTTTATGTTGTTAAAAGGAGATTAAGATTTAACTGCTCCCAGGCAATTAGACAAAGATTCTTCAGTTGCATTGGACAAGGTCGCTAAAAAGCTTAGTCAGAAACAAACATTTCACAAATGTTTAAACACCCCAATTGAATTATATATTATTTAAGCCAAATTCCAACTGTTTGGAGTTTTAGCCCAATGCGTAGAAGGTGTGTCTGACAAATTTAGACCTTTAGAATGGATATTTTTACCACATCAGTTTTCTATAACAATAACAACTCAGC